>NW_004524649.1:3192389-3219683 GCF_000260255.1 Octodon degus | reverse complement strand
AAATAAATAAATAAATAAATAAAAAATTTTGAAGGATAATTTCTCAGGGTATATCAGTCTGAGTTGGAATTTGTTCTCTTGTGGGAATTGGAGTACTTTACTCCATGCTTTTCTTGACTAGATGGTTTGTGCTGAGAAATCTCATGTTATTCTGATGGGTTTTCCTTTAAACATGATCTTTTCTTTTTTCTGATAGCTTTTAGTATGCTGTTCTTGTGTTGAATTTCTAGGATGTTGATTATTGTATGTCTGGGTATAGATTTAATTGGGTTGATGTTATTTGAATTTCTATATGCTTTGGTTACTGAATGTCAGATTATTTCTCCATATGTGGGAAATTTTCTGCTATTACTTCTGCCCATATTCTTTTTATGTCATTTGTGTCCTTTTATTTCCTTTTTTCTCATTGATGCCTATTAGTCTTATGTGGTTCATGTTTGCATCATCTTGCAGCTGTTGAATTATTATTTTTTGGATCATATTTGTTTTTAAGTGATGTTTCCTTACCTGTTCATTAACTGCAATGGTGTCTTCAAGGTCTGAAAATCTACCTTCAAATTCATTCTAATACTTTTTCCAACTTTTATTGGAGTTTTAATTTCCTGCCTACCTCTTTGAATCTGTTTCCTGCATATATTTCTTTCCTATATTGCTCATTCAAGGTTTCCATCAATTTTCTATTCTCCTTTATGATTTTTTTACCTGTCTTCTTTAGAAATACTTAGTAATTATTCCATTATTATTATAGTTTCTTTTTCTTACCTGAGCTATTATTTCAGATCTCATTTCCTCTATACCCTTCTGAAGTTGTTTCTTTACTTCAATTGCTATTATTTCAGAGGTTTCAAGTGAGTGACTTCCAATTTCTTCTCTGCTAAAGTCTCCTGAGTTTGGTCTAGGTTGGCTTCAGGCCTGAGATTGCATCTTGCTCTTTTGTTTAGTCATTTTCTATTTCCAACAGAACTCTTTACTTTGATTTCTGTTATAATTTTCTTGGAAAAGTTTGATAATAGGTTACTGTATCACTGTATGGAGACCCTACCTGTAAAAAGTCTGTTTTTTTAGTTATCTCTCCTGTGTCAGAGATTCTTGTTTGTGTGTGTGTGTGTGTGTGTGTGTGTGTGTGTGTGTGCCATGATTTTGCCTTCTCTGGAGTCTTCCATATACACTAATTCACCTGTTACCTCCTGCTGCCTCTGTGCCAGGATCTTCTCACAGATCTGTGCCTCAATCTGGGCCTTGCTGGGCCTAGCAGTACACCTCAGTGCAGAAGCTCTAGCTCCACCAAGATTAAATTTGCCTGACTAGGCCTGGCTGCTGGGCTCAGCTCCCCTAAGTTCTCAAATGATTGAGTCAGGTGCCAGGAAAGTTACATGCATGGTCACACTGAGCCACACGTCTTAGCTTTGCAGAGTCACTTTGGTCACCCAGAGTCCTCTTAAGTTCTCAACAAGTGGGAACAGGGCCAGAAACAGATGCACTAGGCCCAAGTGTTGCAGCTTTCTAGAGTCCTGTGGACAGTCCAGAGTCCTCCTAAGTTTGTAAAAGGTGGGAACAGGGCCAGCTCCATACTTATGCTGCATACTAAGGGAAGCAGTTCACAGAGTCTTGGCAATCCAGAGTCCTCCTAAGTTCTTAAATGGTTGAACCAGGCACCAGGGAAGCTCTGCACTGAGCACCATGGGCCATCCAGAGTACTCCTCTCATCATTTAAATCTGACCAGCATATATTTTATGTTTCAAAACATCACACCATAACCTATAAATACATGAAATTGTTCTTTAAAATACACATTAATATTACTTAAAACACACATTGACAAAGCCAATACCTATTGTTTCTTTATAGGGAGAATATTCAAAATTCTTTCTGCTAGCTTCTTGAGTGTACAGTATAGAGTTGTGCTCTATGTAACAGCCTGGCAGAACTTTCAGCTATCTAACTGCAATGGATAACATCCATTACTTTACTAACTATAACTTAGTGCATACTGACAAAAGGACTAACTACATAGTTCACACTGATTATAGAACTAGCTATTAATTAGTATATACTGATTATAAACTTTCCCCATCTCTCCATCCTCTTCCACACTCTCACTCCCTGGTCCATCTTTTTTTCTCTTAACCTCTCTTAGTCCAAACTTTAGGATTCCACATGTAAGGGAGATAGGGTGTTACCTGACCTTCTGTACCTGGCTTCTTTCACTTAACAATGACTACCAGTTCTGTCTATGTCTTCACAAATGTTAGAATTTCATTTTTCTCTTATAGCTAAGAAGCATTCTGATTTTACCTATTGCATATTTTATCTATTTATCATTAATGAACACTTGATTTACTTTTTACTTTGCTTGGCTGTTGTGATCCTGATGTTGGCAGGAGGACTGCAAATGCTTCTTACATATAGCAGCCTTGTTCAAAATTAAGGATCTGTACATGCTTGGGTTTAATTTTAGACTTTCCATTCTATTCCACAGGTTTGTATATCTGTTTTCATGTCAATATCATGCTTACTGCTTTTTGTTTTTGCTGAATATTACTTTGATGTGTGTGTGTGTGTGTGTGTGTGTGTGTGTACACAAGTGTTAGTTTCCATACAAATTTTAGGTTGCATTTTCTTGCCCTGAGATGAATGTCATTGATGCTGTGATAGAATTGAATCTGTAGACTTATTGAGTTAATATTGATATTTTTAAAATCTTGATTCTTTTAATTCATGTATATGGAATATCTTTTCATATTTTTTATCCTCTTCAATTTTTCATCAGCATTTTAAAATTTTCCTTATAAAAACCTTTCACCTCTCTTTGGTTAAATTTATTCCTATATATTTCATTCTCATAGCTTTTATAAATAGTATTGCTTCCTTGATTTCCATTTCAACAGTTGGTTGTAGGTGTAGAGCAATGCCACTTCTTTTTATATGTTGATTTTATGTCCTGTCATATTACTGAATTAATTTGTAATCAATATCTCATGGGAAGAATCTTCAGGGGTTTCTGAAATAAGATTATGTTTTCTGGAGATCATAAAGATTTCTCTTTTTCATTTTCAGTTTGGATGCCCTTAATTTCCCTGTCATGCCTGAGTGTCTGCCTTGGGCATCAGGTTCAGCATGGAACTAAACTAGTGAAAGTGGTCACTGGGGAAAATATTAATCAGATGCTATTGCAGTAAGGGGTTTGCAAGGGAAATAATACATAACATATACTTATAGGATTATTATGTAAGAGTCACCCAAAGAGTCATTTCCAAAGAGAGTACATAAATTTTTCCACATACTAAAGACCAAAAGAATCTAGCTGAGGGACTGGATCCCATGGCAATTTCCTGCATGAGTTCAGCTAAAAACCTAAAGCCCATAACAATTCCTCCCCTAAATCCAACCAGAGGCCTAAAGCCTATGATAATGTTTCATGAAGGCCTATTTCATGGATCTACACTAAGAAGGAGCCCCAGTGATGGAAGCTAGAGAGTCTGCCAGTGGCGTGAAGGATCTATATTAGCAGGCCAAGGGATCTACACTGGAGCCAGAATGCAATGCTCAAAGCAAAGACCAGAATATCCCCCCAAAAGTATCACAGCCATCCTCAGTGACAGTGAGGTTCCAAGCTCCTCTAAGGATCAGAAAAGCTGAGTCCATATCAGGAAAGTGAGCAAGACAAGTTTCTCTATGACATTGAATAGTACACCATCTTTTCTCTGGAGCCAGGGAGCTATGCTTAAACTAAGGGCCAGAGTTAACTTGAAATGAACCCTAGATATTCTCAAGCACAACAAGCAAGGCTCTGGCCTCATTTGACAATGAGAGTAACTGCATTTATATCAGGAAAGCCAGCGAAACAAGCTCTTCCAAGAGAGACAAAAGTTCCAGAAGAACAAACTGCGCCCTAACACTTCTGCTTTTCCTCTGCTGTTCTCATTTTTATGATGCTGGCAGCCATCCTCATGTGGGCCTCCCACACCTGACACCGGGATGGCCCAGTTCCATTGGGTGTTCCAAGTTGATCATGTTGTCAGTCCACCACAGATGCTATAAGGCGAGAAGCTTGAACTGCAAAACCTCTGAACAAAGTGATACTTTCTCAGGAGAGACGCTGGCTCCTATAGCAGCATCTCCTCTAGGCCTCCAGCTTAGACCCACTCCATGTGCCCAAAATCACAGCTTTTACCCAGACCTGACCTGGAGTCGAACCTCTAACATCCTCCTCCACCCTCCACACCTCCTGAGCATGTGGGTGAGCTGTCTTGCTGAGCCTCTCCATCATTAGTAAGGATTCAGTCTTGACTATTCCATCATGACTAAGGTCTTCCTGAAACGCTTTCACAGAATGTCATGGATGTGTAAAGTGACGTCATGGTGAAACACTCATCTGGCGCACCTGATACTGAGAAGCAGGCTTTCATGCTAGTGAGGCCTAATATTTACATGGACTGAAAAGTATTTTCCAAGAGATATAAAATTATGCCACTGGTTCAGTTATGTATTTAAGGAAATAAAATATTATTTAAACAACATATTTTACTTGTCCAAGCAAATTGTGAGTAGGAAAAAACACAGCAGCCCCTCAGTACAGGTTTCTTCTTCCACAGTCTACCTGGCTTTCACTTACACAGTGATTTTATTGGTCAGTTACTGGGCAGGACTGTGGGATGACTTCCCCTTCTGTTTTCATATTCAGCTCATATGCCATCATGTGTGTTGCCCTGTGATAACAGAGCCACACCATCACTTCCTGTAAGTGCAAAGGGTGGATGTACCAGTCTGTCAAACACATGAGCAGTTCTGTCAAATGTCCTCTTTCTGCTTCTCAACTCCAAATTAGTAAGGATGTGTGAGTTTCCTATGCTGTGTCAAACTTGGAAGAGGCTTCATCAATTTTCATACATAAAGGAGCATTCAGACATTCCTGGGTTTCCTTGATTTGAAATTGGTGAGTTGAATACTGAATGGACAGCACTCATCTGATTGATTAGTCACCCAGCAGTGAGCTTCCATACTGGTGTGGCCACAGAACGTGCACTGCACTAAGGAGTTCAGGGAACCTGCAGGAGGAGCTCCTGTGAAACAAGGGTTTCCTCAGGCTGCCTCACCACAGGCCTGTCACACTCACCTCACCCTGTCTTCTCTGGCATTGCTATTTTCATCAGGATGAGGTGAGTGTGCCACCACACACACACACACACACACACAAACGCACCACACACCCTTGCCATAGGTTCTTACACACTGAAGATGTATTCCCTGCAGGTGAGAGAGGCCGAGAAGCTCCATTTCACCCAATTCCATCAAAACTAAAGACTCCTGCATGCACCATGCACACATTGTCACATGCACCATTGCGGGGTGAGGGAGGGTCAGCATGTTTCCAAGAAAAGAAAGTGTCTGCTTCAGGCCAAGTATCAAGATGACCAAGCCCTTCACTCCTCATATTTTCTTTCTTGTGCTAGTCAGCTTTTTTTAACTGGGATAAAATATTTGAAGGAATGGACCTGGGTGGAGGGAAGGCTGGTGGTTGGTTTCTCATTTCCACAGCCTCAGGCCCTGGGTTCTCCGCCCTGCCACTCTGGGACTGGACTGTGGCTGCTTATCCCAGTGCCAGGCTGGAAGGGGAGGCCGTTCCCCTCATGACAGCTGGGTGGTACAGAGAAAGGCAGGCGACCCAGTGTCCCCTCCAAGTCTGCACCCCTAGTACCTGTCTTCCTTCTAGGCCTCACCTGCTAACATCCTAACACCTCCTCAGCAGTCTGAGCTGGGGATCAAGCCCTCAGCACCCAGATGTGGGGCAAACTCCACATCCACACTTGAGCACTGTGACAGGTACAGCTTTCTGAAGACCAGCTTCTGACTGTAGGCAATGCGAGCCTCCTTCCTACCCTACTGATCAGAGGCTTCCAGGGTAAGCTATTGGGGACATGTGGTGGCCAAAGCACAACTTCTGTCCTGCTCTTCTGGGTCAAAGCTCAGGTGGGTGCACTGCTGTGACCCAAGCCTGTCCTTTCCTGGGACTCCCAGAGGTGACAGAGACCCATGGGAGTCTGTAGCACTGGCCTAACATAAAGACATTCCTAATTGGACTTCCTCTTCCCAAATGCAAGGCATGCTATTACCCACCCAGGGAGAGAATTGTGGGTGGGAGGGTAGGATGAGAAGGGCAAGGATACTGGGCTCAATCTTCAGCACCATAAAAATAGAAAAAAGAATTAAAATAAATCTGTTATTATGAGCAACAAATTTGATGATAGAAATAGATAATATAAAAACCTTTGTTAATCAGCTATTCTTGTTCTGAAAATTTGTAACATGTATTGTATGTTACCCTATTCCTGTCATTGTTTCTGATTTTTGTTCTTGCTTTTGCCTTTTACTTTTTTTTTTTTCTCTGAATGCCTTCAGGGCAGATTTGGCTTGAGTTGTGGGGATCGAACCACAGTAACCTGAGCCTGACTGCTTTGTTGAAGCAGCCACTTAAAGAACTGAGCTAAGGGGCAGGACCCCAGCCTTTTACTTTTTAAATTGAAATAGTAAAATTAAATCTAATTTTAAAAAGAAAATAATAATTCAAAATATATTTTGAAAGCAAGCTGGTTTTTCTTTTGTGTCTGGCTATGAGTTCATACCCTTTTTCAGAAAATTATGCCTAATGGTGCCCAGCATGGAGCTAGGTACCCCACAAGTTGCAAGGAGTAATCACAAGGCTGCAGAGTACTGAGACCCAGGGACTACAGAGGAAGCCCTTGCTGAGGAAAGGGGGGTTTAGAGTGAGAATTGAGAGGGACTCCTGCAGGCGGTCTCACTTGTGTTGGGACTCAAGGGAGAGCCTGGGTAGGGAGGCACAGGAGGTGGAGTTCCAGACAGGGGCACAGAGGAGCTGCAAGGGAAAAAGGCTTTTCAGCACTTGGGGACACAGTACTACAGAATTGGTGTGAAAGGCTTCAGGCTGGGGCAGCCTGTCATGCACACGTAGAGCTTGGAAGCCACACTTAGGTTGCGGGCTCCTGCCCTGTACAAATTATAAGCAGAGCAGTGAAATATTGAATGTGCAAGTGCCAGGAGGGTGGATTAGAGCAGGGAGGAGTCAGACACCGGAAGGCCATGGTCTCCTTTCTGGTTTGGAGGATAGTCTAAGGTCAGGACAACTTCTGTGGGGTGCCTTCCAAGCCCAGGCCACCTGCTCCTGGCACAATGAGAAGAGATCACCAGCTGCAGCTTCAATAATGCAAATAATCATGCAGAAATGCAGCACAGAGAAACTCAGATGGGTCATAGAGTCATCCTCTGAACACAAGTTTCCATTCCCACAAGTGTCAATCTGCAGCCCTCCATCATAAATGGGATGGGGTTCTGACTTCTTTGTACTTCACGTTGAGGACTCCATAGTTCCATCTTCAGCTCTTTGTTTTAGAATACAGAGGACACATCTTCAAGTGGCAATGGGGCAGTACGCTCAGGGTATGAGGCCCGAGTGTTCCTGCTTTGCCTTCAGCAGGGATGAGAGTGAAGCAACAGCAAATCCTCAGCCTCCTGTCAGTGCCCTGTGCCTGTATAGGGTGTAGAAGGAGGTGGCCCTGGAGGTGAGCAACAGGACCCCCAGACCCTGCCTACCTGCCTTCTTGTTTGGCCACCTGCTACATCATTACGCCAGTGGGGCCTTTCTAGAACCCTGGTCACCACTGTTCATGACAGAAGATGTGGGCAGACATCCAGCATGTCAGGAAAATTGGTGGGAAGGTACCGGTTAGAAAACCAGGGGCAGGAAGCCCAGAACATTGCCCTCGCAACAGGAATCCATGCAGCAGGCTTGGGCACAGGTAGAGGCAAGGATGCAGGCAGTGTGGGCTTGGATGCTGCAGTGTGAGTGAGTGCCTTGGGGCTTGGGTCAGAGGATTAGCCCCCAGTGCAAGAGTGTTGAGGTGGACACCTGAGAATGGTGGTTGAAGAGCCTTGGTGTGTAGGGTAGACTGTGCTTTGATCCGGGTGTGGGTTTCTCATACAGGCACAAGTCACCTCACTCCCTGCTTCTCATTCCTTCCGTTCCTTTGTTCCTCCCTGGGATGACACAGCACCAAGTCTCTCAGCAAGCACTGTGGTATCAGATTGCCCAGCCTTCAGGACAATGAGAAATACATGCCCGTGCTTAGGCAGGGCTCAGCCTGAGATGTGTGGTGGCAGCTACAGGAGAGGTGTTAAGAGGTTGTGGCTCAGGGATTGATGCTCTTTGAAACCACAATAATGGCTTTTTTAAAATCAAATTGGTATGACAGTTTCAATAATTAACACATTTCATACTCTCTTCCTAGTGGTTATTGCTGTACAAGATGCAGACATGATATCCTATCCACAAACATTATTACAACAAATCCTTCTATTCATTAATGTAATGTAACTTTATATCTATCCTAACCATTTTGAATACACAGATAAAAAATGGACATTCATCTGTATTCCTTTTTTTGTTTAGTTCTGTCATTTGAATATTATAGGTGTGTTAACACAGCAAAATATTCTAAAGGAGTCCAGTAGTCCAGAGTAGTATTGGGTCTTCCGCTTGACTAGCAGTGTCAGAAATTGTTGACCTGAGTTCCCTATAGCTCAACACAACACCGTGGTTTTATTTCTTATACTTCGTTTTTATACTTTTCTGCTGGATGATTAAGACCAAAGTAAAGGAAGACTTATGCAACAAGAGTTGTAGCTTTTGGGTCTGATAAGGTCAGTGAAATCCCCTCAGGATTTATCGTGAGATCCTGTACCTCAGATTGTAGATCCTTAGTCATGTGGATGAGTCATGACCATTGCTTGGCCAATGTGCTCTCTGTGAAAGCCTGAGAGAATGTTTTCTCTCCATGTGACTCTCCTTAGGCACACTCTACATCATCAATCACTTTCCTCTTTGGCCCTATAATCTCCTTGATCAGAAAATTTGGGACACTACTGAGTTACGTGATGTTACAGTACAAGTTCTCATATGTCCTGAGTCTTAATTGACCTTGGAAGGCTAGGGTCAAAATGTTGGCTTTCCTTGAGGCCCTCCTTTTTCTCTAATTTTGGTCTGCAAGCTTAGGTCGTTAATCCTCCAGAAGACAAGCTTATTGTTATTACCATACAACCTAGGCTGTTAAGCTTAGCCTTGCTATCTGTCTGAATATCAAACATCTTAAGCATAATAACATGGAACAGGTATTTTTCATCACATATTGATATGTTGAACTTTAAGTCCCTACAGAATATGATGAAAAAACATTTAAAAAATTAAAATATATTTTAAAAATAGGCATAAAGAATTATATATTTCTTATGTTTATACATAAGTCCAGAAATCTAACCATATACAGCCTTGTTGCAGGACAGTACAACTGAATCCTGCCTTCATTCACCACCTCCTTCTTTTTGAACAATCATCTACCTGAGAGACAGCACAGCAGCAACTGGCATGTCATGACAAGCAGCCTGTATTCAGAAGACCAGAATGACAGGCACTCCAATCATGAACCTACTATTATAAATTGCCATCTTCAGTTTAGTTGCTTAGTTCACAGGTGTCTGTATATATAGTCAGTCAGGGTGAGAATCATTCCAGTTAACTGCTAGATTCAAAAATCTTCTGAAGATTCTCAGGATCATTGCCTTACCCATCTTCTACATATAACTGTATGACTTGCCACTGTCATGTTTCCTAGCTCTTCTCTTTGCTCTCTTTTCATTGTCTAGTTCTCAAGTTCTTGCTCTCCATTTAGTTGTATTATACCTTTCTAACTATTGGCTTTCAATGTCTGCCCACTGCCCTGTGTTCCAAGGGGCTATATAGTGCTGGACACGCAAGGAACCCACATCAAAGTGTAAGAAATGGTGCTTCCTGAACATACTGGCTTGGAAGTGCCTCTCCCAAAAGATTAAAAGCTATCAGTAATCTTCAGAAATGAAATACATTTGAGGGCCAGCCAGATAGCACAGCAGATTAAAGCACCTGCTTAAGCAAGCAGGGACTGGGGTTTGATTCCCAGGTGCTGTGCTGGCTCCACCCCCAAGGTGCACTGAGAAAGCAATTAAGACTGGGTGTGATGGCACATGCCTGTAGTCTCAGCACTTGGGAGGCTGAAAGCAGGAGGATCACTATGACTCCAATCTGTATAGTGAAACCCTGGACATAAAAAAATACATTTGAATTTGTTAACCAAGACATTTCCCCCCGCCCCAAAAAATAAATAAAATAGAAAAAAAAGACATTTCCCAAGTTTGCTTGGCTATTAATGCTTGTTCATGTAAAGCATTATTAACTATTGTGAAATGAGCAAAACAACAAGGACAGTGCAGACCCATCTCTTGGGTCACACTCTGGGGGACAGCAAGCTCTCCTTAGAGGCGGTGTAGTCATCCAGAGCCATCTGAGCCTAGTTCTGGATAGTGCCCTCATGGAATTCTGCAGATTGCTGTGACCCTGCAGAGCTCCCAGCAGATATGCAGCCTCTTCTCATTCCTGCACATGGTGGTTTGGCTATCAGTGGGTGCATAATTATGGCTGCACATGGGAACGCTGGGAGAAACTTTCATATTCCACTGGCATTGTAGAACACATGTACGCATGCACACACACACGCATGCAGCCTCTGGTTCCCTAAGGAAGAGAGATGGAGCTAGATCCAGACCCAGCCAGCCACAGAAGCAAGGCCAGCAGGTCCAGTGGGCCCAACCAGGACCAGTCAGGCCCACTTCCCTAAGATATATGACAGTATGAGAGGGGAAAATGACACCAAGTTCTGGTGGAATCTCATGCTGTGTGTTTAAGCAATGAAACCACTTTCTTCATTGGCATGAAAGACTGGAAACATACATCTGGTCTGGACCATACTGAGGAGGCAGCAAAACTGAAAGCCTGCAACATTTTTCCACTTCTAGAGTCAGGGATTAAAGAAAATAATGCAACGCTTGATGGTCAGGAAGCAACTAAGCTGCAGCTCCTGCCTAGAGCCTGAGAGCTGGCTTTCTGCAAGATTGGAGGTATGTGAATGTGTGACCAGAGCCAGGCCAAGTGAGTGTGGACACAGGGCCACTCAGGACCTCTAACCCTGCCTATCCTATTCAGCAGCCAGGCCTCTTTTCTTGGTAAAAAGCTGAAAGATGCTTCCCTAAACTGCTGAGCAGAAACTGGAATCTATAAAAATGTCCAGCTACAGATGCCAACATGTGGGGATTGCATGTCCAGGTCATGTCACAGTGAGGCCATGGGCCACAGGGCCTGTCCATGCCCAGGGCTCCCAAGCACTGTCCACTTCCTCTTTGAAATGAGCACATGATCATGATCATTGGTCATCAATGAAACCTTCTGAAATAGGATGCAACCTAATGAGAAGGTGAGGTAGGCCATCCCAGAAAATAAAAAATGAAGTCAGTCTTCCATCACCAGTGTGACTCCAATCAGCAGAGCTGGGGCCAAAAGTAAAGCATTATTGCTTTACTTTGGGAGGAGGAGATGGTGCTCACCTGCAGGGATCTCAGGTGGCAGGACAGTGCTCAAATCCACCACATGAATCCCTGACACTCTGCCTCTGTCCTGCAGCCCTGACAGGAAGAAGGAGAAAGCTGCATGAACAAGGGAGAGGAGAAACAGAGCAGAGAGAAAGGAAGTGGGGGACAGCACATGGAAGAGAGCAAATGCCAGATGTGTCCCCTGATTACACGAGGTAGCTGTCACCTGCTTCGTGAAAGTTCTTGTGTCCTCAAGAATCCCTTCCAGGCCCTGCTGAGCTGCCTGGCTGAAGCAGCTCCCAGAGCCCCTGAGTAGGAAGAGAATGGTGGAGCTGTGGTACAGGAGACTGCTGCCCTCTGCTGGTGTTTGCCTCTCTCTGTTATGCCTGTTGTTTCTTGGGCCTAAGGAGGCAGATCAGGGCCAAGGAGTGGGCCTGCCAGCAGGAGGAACAGAGCCTGGTGTTGAGGTCCACAGCTTCTCCTGGAGACAGAGCTGATACCTGAAGGGCCCAGGCCCTCTGCACAGCAGGCAACCTTGAAGCCCAGACTCATAGCTTTTTTTTTTTTTTAATTTCCATTTATTAACAAGGTTACAGGAAAATTCATATGACACAGCTACTCATTTCAGGAAAATGAATTTTAAAAAAGCTTTACCCCTAAACACATTGTCCTTCAATTTCAATGGACTGTGCCTAGAAGGAGCAACTTGTTGAGCACAGTGGCTCTCAGGGTTGTTGTGTGGAAAGTCCCTACTCTGTCCCTATGTGCCTTGTGTCTCCCACTCTCTGTTTATGGCTGCTGTGCATCCAGTAGTTTTCTTCTCTAAGGTCCTGGGTCATATTGGATTTGACTAGACCCAGACACCTGTAACTCAGTTCTCTGAAACTGGGACATAAATTGAATCTGTCCTCCATAAGCTGTGCCTATCAAGAAACTTTTTTAAGCCTTGGACGTGTGAAGAGTACACCACTTCTATTTGCATATGGAACTGAAAGTCCTAATCAGAAAAACTAGACTAGAAAAGAACCAGGAGGCCTTTCTTTCTTTTTCCATAATTTTATTGAGAAACAAATAGCAATGAGACAGTTTCAATAATTAACACATTTCATACATTCTTCCTAGTGGTTAATTGCTGTACAAGATGCAGACATGATATCCTACTTACAAACACCATAAGAACAAATCTCTCTATTCATTAAGAGAATGTAACTGTATATGGATCCTAGCCATTTGAATACACAGATAAAAAATGGACATTCATCTGCATCCCCTTTTTGTTGTTAAGTTCCATTGTTTGAATATTATAGGTGTGTAAACTTAGCAAAATATTCTAAAAGAGTCCAGTGGCCCATAATAGTATTGGTTCTTCTGTTTGACTGTCAATGTCAGAAATCGTTGACCAGAGTCCCCTACAGCTCAACCAAACAGCATGGATTTACTTCTTTTATTTTTTTTTGGCTTTACTTCTTATATTTCATTTTTATACATTTCTGCTGGATGGTTAAGATCAAGGCAAAGCAGGACTTATGCAACAAGAGTTGTAGCTTTTGGGTCTGAGAAGGTCAGTGAAATCCCCTCAGGATTTATCCTGAGACCCTGTACCTCAGATTATTTGTCAGTGTCAGCCATGTGGATGAGTCATGGCCATTGCTTGGCCAATGTGCTCTCTGTGAAAGCCTGAGAGAATGTTTTCTCTCCATGTGACTCTCCTTAGACACACTCTACAGCATTGATCACTTTCCTCTTTGGCCCCTTAATCTCCTTGATCAGAAAATTTGAGACACTACCGAGTTACATGACATTACAGTACAAGTTTAATGTGTCCTGAGTCTTAATTGACCTTGGAAGGCAAGGGCCAAAATGTTGGCTTTTCCTTGTGGCTCTCATTTTTCTCTAATTTTGCTCAGCAAACTTAGATTGCTAACCATCCAGAAGAAAAGCTTATTTTTCTTACTATACATCTTAGGCTGTTAAGCTTAACCTCACTATCTGTCTGCATATCAAACATCTTAGGCATAATATGGAACAGGTATTTTTCATCAGGTATTGATATATAAAACTTTAAGTCCCTACAGAATATGATAAAAAAATTTAAAAATCAGAATATATTTTAAAAATAGGCATAAAGAATTATATACTTCTTATGTTTACACATAAGTCCAAAAATCTCACCATATACAACCTTGGAGCAAGACAGTCCCACAATATTCCTTTACTTTTCTCTTGCTTTCATTCACCACCCCCTTCTTTTTGAAAAACCATCTACCTGAGAGACATCATAGCAGCAACAGGCATGTCATGACAAGCAGCCCATATTCAGAAGACCAGAATGACAGGCATTCCAAGCATGAAACTACTATTACAAATTATCATCTTCTGTGCAGTAACTTAGTTCACGGGTATCAGTATATATAGTTAGTCAGGGTGAGAATCATTCCAATTAATTGCTAGATTAAAAAACCTTCTGGAGATTCTCAGGATCATTGCCTTGCCCATCTTCTACTTATAACTGTATGGCTTAACTTATTCATGTTTCCTAGCTCTTCTCCTTTCCCTTTCTTGATTAGTTAATCCTTGAGACTCTGCTTTCCTTTTACTTTTATTATACCTTTTTATTTGTATTTCTTCTTTTGAGTTCTTATACTAGGGAAACTATACGATATTTATACATGTGTGTCTGGTTTATTTCACTTAAGAGTATATGTTCAAGTGGCATCCACTTCGATATAAAGGCTTCAAGTTTGTCATTCTTAATAGCTGAATAATACTCCATTGTGTAAAAATACCACATCTTTTTCAACCATGCCTCAGGTGATGGGCATCTTGGTTGTTTCAAAGATTTGGCTATCACAAATTGTGATGCTATAAACATAGGCACACATATATCACTATGATATAATGTTTTCAGATCCTCTGAGAAAATTCCCAGTAGAGGAATAGCTGGTTTAAATGGGATTTCCAGACCAACTTTTCTAATAAGTCTCCATACTGATTTTCATGAGTTGCACCAGTCTACATTCCCACGAGCAGTGGAGAAGGGTTCGTTTTTCCCCACAGCCTCTCCAAAATTTGTTGTTGGGTGATTTCATTATTGTAGCCACTCTTTTTGGGGTGAGATGATAACACGAAGTTGTTTTAATTTGCATTTCGTGGATGGCTAGTGATGTGGAGCATTTTTTCATATATTTATTCACTTCTTTAATTTCTTCCTCTGAGAAGCATATGTTCATCTCAGATGCCCATTTCTGGATTGGGTCTTTAAGTTTTGGGGCCGTAGTGTTATTTAGTTCTTTATAGATTCTAGAGAGCAGACCTTTGTCTGAGTACTTATTTGTCATGATTTTTTCTAAATTTGTGGATTGCCTTTTCACTTTGTTGGTAATTTCTTTTGACGTGAAAAAACTTTTCGGTAGGAGCAGGTCCCAGTTGTTAATTCTTACAACTGTTTCCTGTGCTATTTGATTTCTGTTCATGAACTCTTTGCCTACTCCTATGTCTTCAAGAGTTCGTCCCAATTTCTCTTCCAGGAGATTTAGTGTCTCTGCTTTAATGTTTAGATCTTTAATCTATTTTGAGTTTAGTTTATTGCATGGTGATGGACCTGGGTCGAGTTTGAGTTATTGGCACGTAGAAAGCCCATTTTTCCAGTACCATTTGTTAAAGAGTCTATCTTTCTTCCAGTGAGTATGTTTGGCCCCTTTGTCAAAGATGAGGTGGCTGAGTGTGTTTGTAGGGGCTTCAGTGTCTTCTACTCTATTCCATTGATCCTCAGGTCTATTTTGTTGCCAGTACCATGCTGATTTTATCACAGTAGCCTTGTAGTATAATTTCAAGTCAGGAATTGTAATGCCTCCTGCCTTGTCTTTATTGCCCAGAATTGCCTTTGCTATTCTAGGTCTTTTCCAGTTCCAAATAAATTTTAGGAATGATTTCTCTATGTCTGTGAGGTATGTCGGTGGTAGTCTGATAGGGATTGCATTAAATCTGTACAGCAATTTTGGGAGTATGGCCATCTTCACAATGCTGGTCCTCCCTATCCAGGAGCATGAAATATCATTCCATTTTCTGAAATCCTCTACGATCTCTTTTTTCAGAGTACTGTGATTTTTCTTGAAAACATCTTTGACTTATTTAGTTAGATTAATTCCAAAGTATTTCCTTTTTCTCATTGCTATTGTAAAAAGTATTATTTCTATAATGTCCTTTTCAGTGTGTTTGTTGTCTGTGTAGAGGAATGCTTTTGACTTTTGGGTCCTGGCTTTATAACCTGCTGTGCTACTGAATTTCTGTATTAATTCTAGTAGCTTCTTGGTGGAATTTTTGAGTCTTCCAAGTAAAGTATCATATCATCTGCAAATAAAGAGAATTTAACTTCTTCTTTACCTATTCTTATTCCTTTTATTTCTTTCTCTTGTCTAATGGTTGTAGCTAATGATTCCAGAACTGTATTGAATAGGAGTGGTGATAGAGGACATCCTTGTCTTGTACCAGATCTAGGAGCAAAATATTTCAGTTTTTCCTCATTTAGGATTATGTTAGCTGTTGGGTTTTCATAAATGTCTTTTACTAGATTGAAGTAGAGGCCATCTATTCCAATTTTCTGTAGAACTTTGAACATGAATGAGTGCTGGACCTTGTGAAAAGCCTTTTCTGCATCAGTGGAGATGATCATGTGGTTTTTAGTTTTCGCTCTATTGATATAGTGTATTACACTGATTGATTTTTGAATATTGAACCATCCTTGCACCCCTGGGATGAATCCTACCTGTTCATGGTGTATGATCTTCTTGATGATTTACTGTATTCTATTTGCTAGTATTTTATTGAGGATTTTGGCTTCTATGTTCATGAGGGAGATCGGCCTGTAGTTCTCTGTCTTAGTTTTGTCTTTCCCTGGTTTTGGTATCAGTATAATACTTGCCTCCAGGAATGATTTTGAGAGAACTGCTTCCTTTTCAATTTTATGGAAGAGTTTGAGGAGTATAGGGACTACATCTTCTGGAAATTTCTTGTCAAATTCAGCTGTGAATTCATCCGGATCTGGATGGGATAATTTCTCTTTTTTTGCATATACTTAAGCATGACCTATGGAACAGTATGTGGTCTATTTTAGATAATGACCCATGTGCAGCTGAGAAAAATGCATATTCAGCTGTATTTGGGGGGAAACACTCTGTATATGTCCACCAAGTCCAGTTGTTTCAAACCCTCGTTCAGTTCTTTTATTTCTTTGCTAAGTTTCTGTCTGGTTGACCTATTTTTTGGAGATAAGGGTGTGTTAAGGTCTCCTGTTAAAAATTGTGGTATTGGATATTAGACTTTTCATGTCCATTAAGATTTGCTTTATATAGTTCGGTGCTCCCGTGTTTGGTGCATACATATTTATGAGTGTTACCCCTTCCTCTGGAATTTTTCCCCTAACAAGTATATAGTGGCCTTCTTTATTTCACTTGATCATTGTTGGTTTGAAGTTGAGACTGTCTGAGAATAAGATTGCTACCCCTTCTTTTTTTCTGCATTGCTGGGTCATGTAGTATTGTGTTCCATCCTTTAACTTTGAGGCTATGAATGTCTTTATGAGTTAAATGTGTTTCTTGTATACAGCATGTTGTTGAATTTTGTTTCCTAATCCACTGTGCCAGTCTATTTCTCTTAATTGGTGGATTGAGTCCAGTTACATTAATGGTCGAAATTGAGATGTATTAACTTATGGTTGACATGATATTTACCTTTTGTTATTTACTGCTTTTTCTCCTGTGTTTAATTGCTTTTCCTATTTAGTTGTTTGCTTCTGATCTCATTCATGGAGTTCTGATCATTTTGGTCCCTCTCTAGAACATCTTTCAGTATCCTGTGTAGTGTTGGTTTTGTGATCATGAAATTCTTTAGCTCTTCTTTGACATGAAAGTATTTCACTTCTCCATTGAGCTTGAAAGACAGTTTTTCAGGGTATCAGAGTCTGGGCTGGAATTTGTTTTCATAGAGGACTTGAAATACTCTGCTCCATGCTCTTGCCTTCATGGATTGTGAAGAGAAGTCGGCTATAATTCTGATGGGTTTCCTTTGAATGTGATCTGCTCCTTTTCTCTGGCGGCTTTCAGTAGATTATTCTTGAACTGAATTTCTGGTATCTTAACAATTATATGTCTCAGTGTGTTTTTCAATAGGTTGAGGTTACTGGCATTCTGTATGATTCAGTTACCTAAATGTCAGATTGTTTCCTCATATTTGGGAAGTTTTCTGCTATTACTTCTGCCCATATTTTTTTAATGTCATTTGTATTGACTCCTTCTTTCTCATTGATATCTATTAGTCTCACATTGTTCATCTTTGCATCATCTTGCAAGTGATAGATTATTTTTTCCTGCACCCTCGTTGTTTTTAAGAAATCTTTTCTTACCTTTTCCGTAGCTCCACCAGCATCTTCAAGATCTGAAACTCTTTCTTCACTTTCACTTAAATGATTTTGCAAGTTTGTGATTGAGATTTTAATTTCCTCTATATCTCTTTGACTCTGCTTCATGCGATCTATTTCTTTCCTGAATTGCTCATTCAAGGAATCCGTCATTTTTCTAATCTCCTCTATTTTTTTTATAAATGTCTTCTTTAGAAGCAGCTATAAATTATTTTACTGCAGTGTTTTTTTCAGATTGGGTTTCCTCCCTATATTTCTGTAGTTGATTCTTTACTTCAGATGCTATGAGTTCTGAGAATTCTTTTTTTATTTCAGAAAATAATTGCGCTCTGAGTTCCTCTATAACTTTTTGCTGTTGCTTATTTTCTATCTATGCTATTACTTCATGCATTTGAGCTGAGCTAGTGTCCTCTGCACTTGTTCTGGGTGTGCATTGAGTTTCCTCCATATGTTTCTGCATTTGATTCTTTACTGCAGATGCTATTAATTCAGGGATTTCTTTTTTTCTTTCCAATCTGAGTTCCTCTATACCTTTCTGCAGCTGTTTCTTTATTTCAGAAGCTGTTATTTCATTGTTTTCAGCTGTGTGATTCCCAATTTTTTTCTGTGTTAGTGTCCTCTGCACTTGTTATGGGTGGGCTTGGTTTCTGAGGTTGCATTTTGTTTGTTCTTGTCATTTTGTGTAGCACTGTCTTCTGACCTGTGTTGTAGATCTTCGTTGTAGTTATAATCTTAGCAGGTACTGAAGTTCTGGTGCAGATCTGACCTGGGCTAGGACTAGGTCTGGGGGTTCCCTGAAAGTGGCAGAAATTCCTACTTGGCGGGTGGGATGGGGGAGGTGCTACGGAGTTTTGCCGGGCGTCACGAGGGGGTGGGAGAGGGCCTCACCCATGCTGTGCCTGGGCTGGGACCAGTAGTAGGTCTGGCCGGAGCAGGGTAGCTGGAAGCTCTCCCACACACTCACCGGCCTGGGCTAGGACTGTGTCTGCGGGTTCCCGGAATGCAGTAGAAATTCCTACTGGGCGGGCCGGATTGGGGAGGTGCTGCTTAGTGTTGCAGGGCATCCCAAGGGGGTGGGAGAGGGTCTTACCCACGCTGCACCTGGGCTGGGACCAGTAGTAGGTCCTGCCGGTGCAGGGTAGCTGGAAGCTCTCCCACACACTCACTGGGCCTGGGCAAGGACTGGGTCTGATCTTCTCCTTTGTAATTTTTTCGAGTTTTTGTAAAACCAATATTGCATGCTTATATCTAGCAATCTAAACAACAAATTTAATGATATCTTGCAACCATTGTTGAATTCCTATTATTTTGTTTAGTGAAATCCTTTTTGATTTCTAATGTGTGTGTGTTACTATTTTTATTCTCTTTAAGGATATTTTTGTTGTTCAGTTTCTGAGGTAACTCATTTCATAGAAATGTGAACAATAGCAGAGGCTGTCTCCAAACCCAAACCTATGCTGGGCTACTGCAGGATGGAAATCACTGAAAGAATCCTGTTGAAGCATCAGCACCGGCCAGGGTGGCTGGTCCTGACTGTGAAGTTACCATCCCAATGACTAAGACTGATAGGGTTGGTTGTTGTCAGGAACAGGATGCTAATCCTACAATACCAAAAGTCTGTAATGGGATGGGTGATGGGGAGGGAAAAGGAGGGGAGATAGGAAGGAGGTAGCAGGAAGGAAGGGTGAGCGGGCAGCAAAGAGAGTTATAAGAAGAAGGAATAAAGATGTATTCAGTTCTAAAGTAAAATGACTAGATTGATTCACTGAGGACAAGGACAGGTAAATGCAAAACCACAAACTTTAACCATGTCAAAGAAGTCTGAATAAATTACAGAGGATTCACAGAGAATAAAACTTCTCTAAATAAATTTATAGTGAATAAGTTGTTGCAATTCAACTTATTTAAAGAGTTTTCTGAAAATCAAAATAATGCACTCACCTTAAACTGGAAATGAATTCTTTAGACTTAAAGTAATAAGGTTTTCTTAAGATATTGATATTCTTTTAGTAAAATGTCTAAGAACTAGTCTAGGAAACAAAGATTTTGTCAAATTTATTGCTATTCTCTTTATTATGTTTTTGGTTACTTGGGAAAAAGAAATCATACAACATTTGAGATTTATTCAAGTGTCTTTCATTATGAAGTCTGTTATGAGGCCTTTTAAAAGTCTGGTCAATAAGGCTTTTGAGAGCTCTGCTCTTCATACACAGTAGCATTCAGAGGGTAAAATGCTCATATTTGGACAACAAACCTTGCCCTTCATTTGCTTCCTTTCACTGCTAATAATTATTTTGCTGTCATATAACGAAATGGTGTTGTGCATGGGGAAATGATTCCATGTGGGGCTAGTGCTCTTTCCTAAACTTATAAAAGGACTGAATCCATTATTGGACTTTTGGCAATGCTGTTTCCTTCACAGCTTCAATTTACTTAAAGTTTGTGATTAGAATCACTGCTTCCATGATAGTGGAAAGGATGGTACATTAACCACCCAGAGAATACAACTATAGCCAAGGGAAAGCCCTTATCCTGACATAATGCCATCAGTCATATTTGTAATTTAAAATGCTATCTGTAAAAAAATAAACCTGAGTGGTCTGATCCAAACTTGAGATGTTGACTTCTGGGAGTGAGTTTATGGACCAATGACAATGTCAGGCTGGGTGTATGATGGTAAGGGAAAAAACACCACTGCCAAAACCAAATCAAATTTCATCACAGCTAACATAAAAGAGATCACTGGTGTTCAGGGAGCTGCCTTCAACCTCACTACCAGTGTCTCACACATTGGCAGTACCCTTGAGGTAGTGGAACTGTTGCATCTATGGGTCTGGCGTCTAGGGATGCCCAGACTCAACCAAGCCAAGCTTGTCTTTCTCTCTGAGGTAGACAGAGAAAGAGGGAATGTGAGCCCAGTGCAGAGCACCTTTATTACAGGTATTCCAAGAGGAAGTAGTGTAGGGTGAACGCACTACCTTAGTGGACTAAAGTGCCTGCTTGGGCAAGCTTAGGCAAGCACAGGGACAGCAGTTCAATCCCCAGCACCATATGCCTTGCCAACTCCACCCCAAGGGCAGGCTGAGTTGGTCAGAAACTGGGCATGGTGGTACATGCCTGTAATCCCAGTTCTGGGAAGGCTGAAAGAAGGAGGGTCACGACAGTTGGAGCTGCATAGTAAGAGCCTGTAACAACAAAATACAAAAAAAGGAGTAAATATAAAGCCACTCTGAGGACACAGGGGTCCAGAGCTAGCTCTTTGATCCTATCTTAGGGAGTACAGACCCTGTCTCTATTCCCCCCAAGAGTCACTACTTGATTGATTACTGGACTTGTTTCTAGGGGGCTAGGTTTGGTGGACTAATGGGAATTCTGAGGGGAAAATGAACTATGTAAAGGGAGCTTAGGAGGGTCAATGTCAACTACACAGATGGTGTCAACTGAAGGCTCTCAGCAGAGCTGTTTACTGCAGTGAAGAGGCTATTTCCTTTTACTCTTTGGATTAAGCTAGGCTCTTATCTTTCTAGTTTCTTCAGATGGGAATTTATATTACTGTCCAGGTCTTAATTACTGTCAACTATAAACATTTAAAAGAATAAAATTTAGGCCAGGGATATAGCTCAGTCGTCTAAGTGCCCGCCTGGCAAGCACAAGGACCTGAGTTCCAACCCCAGTACTGCATGCCACGCCGGTTCCATGCTGAGCCAGCTACTGAAACTGAGCTTGGTGGTGCGCACCTGTAATCTCAGCACTGGGGAGGCTGAGATAGGAGGATCACTATGAGTCTGACCTGTGTAGTGAGACCCTGTTCCCTTGTTTTTTAATTTCATTCTAATCTCCCCAGACAAGACACAGTCTGTATGATTTTAGAGAATGCACCCTTGCTGATACTGCTTCCTTGGCCACTCGTGTTCTATCTGCATGGATGCTTGAAAACATCCTGTGAGCTCTGGGTGCTTCAGGGCAGGCTGCTCAGATCTGGCTGGTGGATCATGCAGGCTGGGCCTTCTGCAGCCTTGCTACATACTGTCGACTACACCTGTAGGTCACTACCATGCAGTCATTTAATCTTTGGTTTTAGGTGTGGGCTGTGCATTTTTTAAAATCTCATTTCTAACACTTTTATTTTCTTATTCTGAGGCACTGTTGTTTGCTGCATTCATGTTTAAATCTAGGTCCTTTTCAGCCAGCTGATTGCCTACATTTTAATGTTCTTGACATTACATTCTACAGACCTCCAAAGCCAGGACTGTGTGTATGCTCTTTAACATTTAGTTCCCTAGCACTAGGAAGCAGTCCTTGGTTCCTAGAGAAAGGATGGCATAGAGGATGTATCCTCTCCCTGAGTGTTAAGCAAGTGCATATGCTTTAAACATAAAAGATTTTATAATCGGGGAAAGATAGCTCACACCTGTAGTGCCAGCACATTAGAAGGCTGAAGCACACATCCTTCACTGCTGCTTTATGCCTCAGTTTCCTTCAATTGGAATCTCCTGGATTCCCAGACTGAGCAGGGGTCTTGTTCTGAGCTCCCGGCTGCACCTGAATGATCTGAGAGCACAGGAAGCTTCCCACAGTGCCCTGGATTGAGAAGTTGCCAACCCCGCCCTTCCTCAGAAGAGATGAGACCCAGGCCTTGACAGTGGTTCACTCATATGGACACATTTCTAAGGCAGCTGACCTTTGAGTCCACAGGAAACAGATTAAATGGTGTGTGACTGTGGCAAGGATATCACTTGCCCAGTTATATTCAGCCCTGTCTTTTCATGTATCTTCTCAGGCCCAGGCAACAGAGGGTTCTTTGTGCTTCAAGGTCCTTTAGCTGGTGGCTCTGAAAGAGCAGAGCTTGTCTAATTCTAATTCCAACTATGTCCTCTTCCTTTGCTGTTATTGTTTGTACTGTCAAGCCTTGTGTCCTGTCCAAGGTCACCTGCCTAAATAGGGTGCTTCAAGGAGGAGAACAAAATTGGGCTTTTTCTGAGCTTTATGGTACAGAAAGGAGCAGGGCCTTCAGGGTATTTAGTCCAAACCTACACAGGTTCTCACTCTACACCTTGGGCCAATCTTGACTACAGGACTCATGTTTCTTAACATTTATGGCTGAGTACCCTAGGTCAGTGTGCCCCTGCTACATAATTATATGAAACAAGGCAATGTCTACTCTGGCACCTTACCATGATCCTTCCCTCTGGAGCAGGACCCTTCCTACTGAGTGTGCTGCTGGGCTTTGGGGATATAACAGGCACCTGAATCATCTGAGATCCATCATATCTTAGGGGCAGGTGGTAAGGTTTACATCTGAAATGTCCTCAACATCTCTAGTGTTCAGAGGCAGAGATATTGGAAGGTGCCTGGGTCATGGATAACTACATGCATCAGTGAAGCAATTCCACTAGGAAATGAGGCCTCGATGTACCCAGAGAGATGTTTCTCTGGCTCCTCCTCTCATCCTGTGTGCCTGCTTCCTGTATGTCATGCACTGAGGAGCTCTCCTCCACCACACCATCTACCAAGCTGTTTCTCCCCTGAGCCAGATAATCACACCTTGACCAAAGGCCTCGGAAACATGATCCAAATAAAACCACTCCTTCATTAGTTTGTAGGTGAGGAGTATTGTGTCTCAGCACTGGGAAAGCTGAACAAGGTCACAGCCATGATAGTTTTTAGTGCCCAAGTCCTGACTGTGGTTTCTGCTCCTGTCCTCAGAGGTCAGAGAGCACTAGACAAACTCACCATCTCCCTACTTTCTAGGTCTCTATGTGTCCAGGGAGATATTTTGCTTTTCTATGCTTGATTTCAGAGGATGCTGTGTTTCTTCCAGTTAAGAAGTCCTTCAAGTGCTGACAGAAGGGGAATTCAACCATGAAGTGCCAAAACTCACTTGTCTATGTGACAGGTGTGTTTCATGTTGCATTGGTGGTTACAACTGCAGTGTGTGGTCCTAATTATCCTCCCCATTGGCAGCATTTGTGGTCATAATGCTGCTTTTTTATACAGAGAGTAGTGTGGAGGGAATTGGTCATGCTTATCCATGCAGTGTTGAGCTCTCGTCTAACTTACATGCTTCCCTTTTCGCAGGCTCTGGAAAAGAAATTTGCATATGCTGCCAATGCAGATCTTGCAGCAAGTGAACCAGACTTTACCCTCACTGAGATAAAAGGCAAAGATTATCTGGATATATAGATATGAAAAAGTCTCACTCCCATCCTGAGATCTAGAGAGCAGCTACATCTGACTTGGTAATTAGAAAGCCAAATGAAACATTCCCAGACCTCAGAAAATCCTTCCATCCTGGCCTACAGGCAGAGGCCAGACCACAGGAGCCTTGCACATCTGAGACATGAGCCTCATAGACCCTAGTTTAATATAATGACTCTTTGAAATGTATCTCCTTGTCCTTGGATTCTTGAGACAGCTAAGAGAAAACACCATGTCCTAGCCATTGGATCTTCCTGTGATCCCTGAAAGAAACAGAGTGAGAAGCAGTACTTAGAATATTAGGGAGACTTGTTGGGACCACAGTGAGTGGGAGATGTGTATATGATAAGGAAGATGCCCTGCAGGTTCTTCAATACACAAAGCTGGAAGAAAGGACGATGCAGGCCTGGGATTGTGCATTCCAGGGTCACTAGCAAACAAGAGTATGGGGAAAGCAAAGGCTGGAACATACCCAGGCTGTGAGTGGACATAAAGGAGAGGAGAAGATCATGCCTGAGATCCTAGAAAGGGCAAGAACACAGGTTCAAGCTGAATGTCACTAGAAAGAGGCACGTGCTGACTCATGGAATGGCAAGTGGGTTAGGAAGGGGCTGAGGGCTGCCCTGAAGACTGGGCTTCCAGGAATTCAAATCCACAAGGGCTGTACTTGTGTTCATGTCAAGGGCTCTGTGAACTGCATTCCTGGTGAGAAAACTCAGTAGCATTTTTTTGCTGTGTCCATGCATGAGGTTCTCCAGGCTTCTGCCCTGAGGCCACCACCCAGCCCTGCAGGGAAGTACTGCTGCCCCGACCCAGGGTTCCTGGAGCAGCAGCGGGATCTGTGCATAGTTAGCATCTGTGCTCGCTCCTGTGGCAGCCCTGAGCTGCAGGTCAAGTTTACATCAGTACAGCAAGCAGAGACATCAAGAGAAGGTCAATATTTCAACTACCAACAGCACTTTTACCAAGTGTAGAATATACTTTTAAAATAGCTACCACTTAAAGTGTGAAGTGTAAGAAGAAACTACAGAATTTTTTTTCCCTCAATTTAGAAAAGTGTCCCTGTGTAGGAGAATAACATGGTTTAGACTCTGCTGCAGGGAGCTCTTGACTAAGGGTTTCTTCCTTGTCACCATTTTTTTTCTGTGTGAGTGATCAAGAGTTTCTACTCTGTGTCTGAGGGAAATCTTTTAGACCTCATTTCTGGAACTGATGTGCTTTGATTTTCAAAATGAAATTTCTACTCATCTATTTATCAAATAACTATCCATCTGTCATTCTTCTAGTGTGCATGAATGGATACATCCTTACATGTGTCCTTCCTACCTGCCTGTCTCCTTCCTTCCTTTTTTCCTTCCTCACTCCATCCATACTGGTTAAGCATGTGCCACAAGCTGCGGTCTCCATTTGGTTGACCCAGTGGGCAGATGCATGAGTACACCATAGGATGGGCAGGGAGTGCACAAGTGATGGCTGTCATGGAATCTTGTGCCAGTTTTTCCTAACTGAAGGTGTTTTTTTGCCCCCTAATGACAAGTGGCAATACTCAGTTACTTTTTGTTTATCCTAACTTAAGGAATGGGAGCAGCAGTCTCACCCAAGGGCAGGTATGACAATTCCCTCAATGAAGGATGGTCCAGCCCCTTATATGGAAGCCCCGCCCTGAAGTGACCAGTACACAGATATCCTAGGGAAGGGGGCAGAGTGGAACTTGGTGGGCAGGGTGTGTAGGTACTTCCCTGAGAAGACTTTGGAGTAAGGTTGTGGAGAAAAATCCCTTAAGTTAACACTACGTGGGATTCAGAGAGTGGAAAGTCTAAGGAGTTGGATCAGGAAGGGTGTGTGATGGGTACCTGTATCCAAGTGTGACCATCCCAGCCATCATATGCACATGATTGCTGGGGGCACACAGGATTCTCTAGCACCACAGTACCCCATCATAGACCAGCAACCCAGGACTCCTTACCTCATATTGTAAAATTAACATGTGTGTTATGATTTCCATTCCTGTTTTGATATCTTTACAGTCGTTCATGGGCAATAATACATTTTGAATAAACAGAGAAGCTGAAACAGCAATGGCCTTGGCAGTGTTTTGGTCAAAGGATACAGGCTTGGCAGAAGCAACAGGATGAGGCTGGGTCTCACCTGACATTGGACACTTGTCACAGAGCAAAGTGAAGCCATGTGTGTCCCAGAGTATGGGGGCAGCTGGCTGTCCTCTCCAAACACTCCCCGAACAGTAGAATTCTAGGCAAGGCAGGGTTTGGTGAACTGTGATAACAAACCAAATGAAAACTTTAACTGTGGCCAAAAGCAATCAATTTTTCTTTTCAGTTTGAATTTGATCTTTTGCTGCAGATCATAGTTTATAACAGCAGTTTTAAGTATGACAGTGGTATAGTGTGGTGCCCTCTTACAAATGAATTAATGTTTATTTGATTTTTCATGTCCATGAATTTTTTTTTCAAAGTTTGATGCACTCTTACCTGGTGCAAATATATTTGTGATTGCTATCTCTTCCTCTTGTGCTATTTCATTTACCAGAATGTAGTGACCATCTTTCTTTCTCTTAATCAAACTTGGCTTGAAATCCACATTTTTAGCAAATACAATAGCTATTCATGCTTCTGTCCAAATTCCTGTTGCATCCCCAGGGTACACTGAGATGGCATTTGAGTTGGGTGTGGTGGCTTGGGCCTGTAATCCCAGTGCTTGGGAGGCTGAAAACAGGAAGATCACTATGAATCAGATCTGTGTAGTGAGACCCTGTAGATCTTGTACTAAATACTTTATTCATTTATTTGTATTTTCAGGGAAGGGTCTAAAGATGTTCAGCATCTCACTACTAGATTGGACTCACTGTGATTCTCCTGTTTACAGCCTCCCAAGACTTGGGATTATAGGCCCATGCCACCATGCCCAGGGTCAATTGCCATCCCAGCATGCCCAAAGGGTGGGGCCACCATGGCAGGCCCAGGGACTAATCCAGCCCCTGCACATGCTTGCAGGTGCTTTGATCTGCTGAGCTATTTGGCTGGCCATTAAATACTTTTTTTTTTAAAGAAAAAAACATGTTGAGTGCCTCCCCCACCCCGCCCGCCGAGTAGGATTTTCTGCCCAGTTCCGGGAGCCCCCAGACCCAGTCCTAGCCCAGGTCCAGTGAGTATGCGGAGAGTTTCCTGCTACCCTGTGCTGGCGGGACAAGTCC
>NW_004524649.1:3185694-3186338 GCF_000260255.1 Octodon degus | reverse complement strand
ATGCAGTGTATTATTTGTTGAAACTGTCCTTCCGATATGGTTTGAAACTGTCTCATTGCTATCTGTTTGTCAATAAAACTTTGAAAAAAAAAAGAAAAGAAAAAAACATGTTGTTGGGGGCCGGTGAGATGGCTTAGTAGGATAAGCGCTTGACTGGCAAACGCAAGGATCTGAGTTCAATCCCCGGTTCCACAACAACAACAACAACAAAAAAAACATGTTGTTGCAAGAAGTATTGTTTATCATCTCTTGACTTCAGACTGAATTTCTTTTTAAATTAAATATTTGTCTTCTGTGAAGTGTATTGCTGGGTCTGACTTCCTGGTCCATCTTGCCAGTCTGTGCCATTTGATTGGTGAGTTGAGACTGTTAACACTGATGGTTATAACTGATATACATTGACTTTTCCTTGTCATGGTATTTTCTTGTTCTTGACTTCCATTTTTTCCTCTGTTTAACTGCCTGCCTTGCATGATGGATTTATTTCTTTTGGGTTTATACTGTTGTATCCCTTATTATCTCTTTCTAGAATATCCTTAAAAATATCTTATAGGGGCTGGAGAGATGGCTCAGTGGTCTAAAGCACCTACTTAGAACAAGCTTAGCACAGCATCAGGGACCGCGGTTCAATCCCCCAGCACCAC
>NW_004524649.1:3175720-3185284 GCF_000260255.1 Octodon degus | reverse complement strand
TTGTATATGATGTTCTCTCTCTCTCTCTCTCTCTCTCTCCCTCTCTCTCTCTCTCTCTCTCTCTCTCTCTCTCTCTCTCTCTCTCTCTCTCTCTCACTGGGAATCTGACTAAGAAACTTGTGCTTTCCAGAAAGGCACTTAAGCTACTGAGCTACATTTCCATCATGGTTTCTTTTCTTTAACAGCTTTTATGTTCTATATTCTGTTCCTGTATTGAATTTCTGGAATCTTGACTATTGTGTATCTTGGTGTAGCTTGTTGTTTTTCTTTATCATGACTAACTGGAGATCTATGTGTCTTACTGATCTCTGTGCCACAATGTTTCCACTTCTTGGGGAGATGACATGAGTTCTATGAACAGGTTTTTAAATGTCATTTGGATAGCCATGTGGAGCATTTTTTCATATATTTATTTGCTTCTTTAATTTCATCCTCTGAGAAGTGTGTGTTCATCTTGGATGCCCATTTCTGGATTGGGTCTTTAAATTTTGGGACCCTAGTGTTTTTTAGTTCTTTATGAATTCTAGAGAGCAGACCTTTGAGTACTTATTTGTCAACATTTTTTTCCAAATTTCGGTGTTGTCTTTTCACTTTGTTGGTAATTTCTTTGAATGTGTAGAAACTTCTCAGTAAGAGCAGGTCCCAGTTGCTAATTCTTTTAATTGTTTACTGTGCAATTTGATTTTTGTTCATCAACACTTGCCTACTCCTATGTCTTCAAGTGTTCCTCCTACTTTCTCTTCCAGAAGATCTAGTGTTTCTATTTTAATGTTTAGATCTTTAATCCATTTTGACTTTAGTTTATTGCATGGTGATAAACCTGGATCAAGTTTTATTTTTCGGCATGTAGAGAGTCACTTTTTCCAGTACCATTTGTTAAAGAGGCTATCTTTCTTCCAGTAAGCATGTTTGGCCCCTTTATCAAAGATCAGGTAACTGAGTGTGTTCGCAGAGGCCTCTGCATCTTCTTATCTATTCCATTGATCCTCAGGGCTAATTTGTTGC
This sequence comes from Octodon degus, assembly GCF_000260255.1. NCBI lineage: Eukaryota > Metazoa > Chordata > Mammalia > Rodentia > Octodontidae > Octodon > Octodon degus. The sequence continues at coordinate 3,184,279 of NW_004524649.1, read as the reverse complement.
CAGAACCATGCTGACTTTATCACAGTAGCTTTGTACTATAATTTCAAGTTAGGAATTGTGATGCCTTCTGCCTTGTCTTTGTTGGTTAGGATTGCCTTTGCTATTCTAGGTCTTTTCTGGTACCAAATAATTTTAGGAATGATTTCTCTAGGTCTGTGAGGTTTGTTGGAGGTAGTTTGATAGGGATTGCTTTAAATCTATACAGCAAGTTTGGAATTACGACCATCTTCACAATGTTGGTTCTTCCTTTCCAGGAGCAAGGAATATCTTTCCATTTACTGAAATGCTCTACAATCTCTTCTTTCAGAATACTATAATTTACCTTGAAAAGATCTTTGACTTCTTTAGTTAGATTAATTCCAAGTTATTGCATTTTCGATGGTGCTATTATGAAAGGTATTGTTTCTCTAATTTCCCTCTCAGTGTGTTTGTTATCTGTGTAGAGGAATGCTATTGACTTTTGGGTATTGACTTTGTATCCTGCTATGCCACTAAATTTGTGTATCAATTCTAGTAGCTTCTTGGTGGAGTTTTTTGTGTCTTCCAAGTTAGGTATCAAGTCATCTGCAAATAATGATAGTTTAACTTCTCTTTACCTATTCTTATTCCTTCTATTTCTCTTGTCTAATGTCTCTAGCTAATATTTCCAGAACCATATTGAATAGGAGTGGAGATAGAGCACATTCTTGTCTTGTACCAGATCTGAAAGTGAAAGATTTTAATTTTTCCCCATTTAGAATTATGTTAGCCATTCTGCTGTCATAGATGACTTTTATCAGTTTGAAGTGGAGGCCATCTATTTCAATATTCTGTAGGACTTTAAACATGAATGAGTGTTGGAACTCATCAAAATCCTTTTCTGCATCAATTGAAATGATCATGTGGATTTTAGTTTTCTCTCTACTGATATAGTGTATTGTATTTATAGATTTGCATATATGGAACCATCCTTGCATCAGTGGGATAAATTCTACCTGGTTATGTTGTATAATCTTCTTGATGATTTGCTGTATTCAATTTGCTATTATTTTGTTGAGTATTTCTTTTAAATTTTTTATTTTTTAAAATTTTTTCCCATAATTTTATTGATAAACAAATAGCAATGAGACAGTTTCAAATCAAATTGGTAAGACAGTTTCAATAATTAACACATTGCATACATTCCTCCCAGTGGTATTGTTGAGGATTTTTGCATCTATGCTCATGGGGGAAATTGGTCTATAGTTCTATTTTTTTTTTTTTTTTGCCGAACCAGGGATTGAACTCAGATCCTTGCGGTTGCCAGTCAAGTGCTTATCTTACTGAGCCATCTCCCCGGCCCCTATAGTTCTATTTTTTAGTTATATTTTTTCCTGGTCTTGGTATCAGTATAATACTTGCCTCCAGCAATGATTTTGGAAGGATTGCTTCCTTTTCAATTTCACTGAAGGTTTTGAGGAGTATAAGGATTATATCTTCTTTAAATTTCTTGTAGATTTCAGTTGTGAAACATTCAGGGCCTGGACATTTCTTAGTCGGTGGGTTTTCTATTACATTTGGTATTTCAGTGGATGTTATTGGGTTACTGAGAGATGTTATATCTTCTTAATTCAGTTTTGTTAATTTGTATATCTCTAGAAATGTTTCCATTTCTTCTATATCTTGTATTCTGTGAGAGTAATGATTTTGAAAGTAGTTATTTATAATCTGATTTTCCACTGGGTCTTGGTAATGACACCCTTTTCATTCTTTTTTGCTTGTATTTGAATTTTTCCCTCCTCTTTTTAATGAGGTTAGCTAGGGCCTTCTCACTTTTATTTAATCTTTCAAAGAACCAGCTTTTTAATTTGTTAATTCTTTGAACTGTTTTCTTCACCTCCATTGAATTAATTTCTGCTGTAATCTTTATGACTTCTTCCCATCTTTGGGTTTGGTTTGAGGTGCAGCACTAGGGTGTTCATTTGTTCCTGCTCTGTTTTTCTAATGTGTGACTTCACAGCTGACAGTTTCCCTCTAAGGCCTGCTTTCATCTTTTTCATTAAATTCCAGTAATTTGTGCTTCAATATTTTTTTATGAGCAGAATACATTTATTGAGAGAAAGAAAGCTCCTGTCCAAGAGAGGAACAGGAGGGGGCCCCAGCGGGTAGTTCCCTGGATGTGCTTCAATTTTTATTGTGTCATAAATATTATTCAATTTCTTCTTTAATTTTGTGACACATTGGTTGCTGAGTAGGATGTTGTTGAATTTCCAGGTAGTTACGTGTTTTTTTTTTTTCTGGTTTCTTTTTTTTTTATTATTATTTCCAGTTTCATTGCACTGTGGTCAGATAATATGCATGAGATAATTTGTGTTTTGGTCCAAATAGTTAAGCATGACTTATGGACTAGTATGTGGTCTAGTTTTGAAAATGACCCATTTGCAGCTGAAAAAAAATCTGTATTTTGCTGTGGTTGGGTGGAACACTCTGCATATATCTACTAAGTCATTTGTTCCAAGTTCTGCTGCTTTGGTAATTTTTTGTCAGGTTGACCTATCATTTTGGGATAAGGGGGTGTTAAGGTCTCCTGTTGAGATTGTGGTATTGAGGGGCAGCAGAGATAGCTCAGTAGAATAAAAGCTTGCCTGGCAAGATCAAGCCCCTGAGTTGAATCCCCATTCCACCAAAAATTTTTTTAAAATGTGGTATTGGATATTAGATTTCTTGTGTCCATTAAGGTTTATCTTATATAGTTGAGTGCCTCTGTGTTTGGTGTGTAAATATTTATGAGTGTTGGCTCTTCCTCTTGAATATTTCCCCTGACCAGTATATAGTGGTCTTCTTTTTTCGTTTGACCCTTCTTGATTTCAACTTGAGACTCCCGTGTTTGTCTTCCCTTAAGACAGGAGATTCCTCTATATAGTTCATTGGAAAGGAACACTTTGAATACAGGCAGGACGACTCTACAGGAAGACCTGGAGCAGTGTGTATGAGATGGGTTTGGCCTCTGCCCTGGCAAGCACAGTGAGCCCAGAGCAGTCAGTAAGTGTGGCAGTGAGTTGGACACAGTGCTAAAAGAGTCCTGTTCTTCCTCCCTAGGTGGTGACTGGCATAAACTACTACTTGGACTTGGAGATTGGCAGAACCACATGTGTCAAGGATGAGTACTCTCAGGATGACTGTCCCTTCAGTGAGGAGCCGGTGAGAGCTTGAAGTGGGCAGGGGGCAAAGCAAATAGTGGAGGATTGTGTGTGTGTGTGTGTGTGTGTGTGTGTATGTGTGTTGTGTGATCATTTTGTGGTATGTAGGGGTAGCAGAACAGGGCTGTCTGTGCATACAGTTGACTTCGATGCTGAGTGGACCATTAGTGTATGGGTTTCTAGGTGGTGACCTCTGCCATTAGGGCATTTCTGCTGGCTGGGGCATGCAGCAGCAGGGCTGGAGAGAAGGGAAAAGGCTCTGGGGGTCACAGCCTCACCTCGCTGAGAGTCAGGCTGAGCAGATCTGAACTGACAGGGCTAAGACCTCACGCTGTTTTCAGCCTCATTCACTTCTGACAATGAGGTCCCTAGAGCTGTGCTATGGGCAGTAAGTACCTGTCCACCTGTACACACCACATATATCAGCATCTCAAGGCATCATATTTCCCTGAGCATTTTTCAGTGCTGCCCTGGGCTGAGCTGAAGGTCCTGGGGTGTAGAGTTCCACTCTCCTTCCTGTAGAGCAGTCCTGTCCTGCTGCTCTACCTGAATATCATGTGCTCCTGGCCCTTCAAGGCTCCTCCATGGGTCCTGAAGAATAATCAACTGGGCCCAAAGAGTAGGAGAAAGCATCCTGCGAGGACTCCCCTCACCCCACAAGTCTTCATCTCTGATCTTTGCAGCTTCAGTCATCTTTCTATCCTGTAACTGCACTCACCTTCCACCTTTCTTCCTTTGGCAGATGCAGCTCTGCTCCTTCGTGATCAATTCTGTAACATGGGAAGATTCCTTGTCTCTGACAAGCTTCAGATGTCACAGTAGCTGAGGTCCTGTTTTGGACAGGCCACAATGACAGTCCTTACCTGTATTCCCTGAAGTGTCCCCAAACTTGTGGTAAAACCCACCTCTGATACAGTCTCCTCAGTGTGCTACATCCAGGATCAAGATCAGCAGGCTCCTGCAGTTAATGTGGACATCCAGAATCTGTTCTCTCTTCCTTTCCTTTGTACTTCTCAACATCATCTATATTAGGTGCATGTGGCCACACCTGCCTTGCTTAATAAAATTCTGGCCCAGCTACTTTGTGTGGTGTGTTCTCCAGGTGCATCAAAAGAGTTGGGAAAGCACTCCCTAAGGATGGATACTCTCTGAGTGACACTGGGTATGCCAGATCACTGTCACACATGTGAAGTGGGGCCAATTCATGGCCACTGAGACCCCTAAGTCTGTCACCAGTAACCCTTCCTGTGAGGTTGACTCTCCTGAGGATTTCCTCCAGCTGACTTCCAGGCCCTGGCTCTGCCATGAGAAATGAACTTGAAGGTGACCTGGCCAGCCAGCCATGGTGCCTTCTCCACTCCAGCCTCATGACCACCTGAGCAAGGTCCCTCGCCTAGGTCTGACCATAGAGTTACTGTGGCTCTTGCTGGGGTTTTATTTTGCCACAGGCTGAGAGTGCCTTATGCAGTGCTTGACATCAGAGTGCTCCAAGTTTCAGAGATCTGTGGGATTGTGGGAAATCTGCACATACCTGCTGAAATTTTCTGCAGATAAGACCTACATTGTGTCATCTTGTTCATGTATCCTGCAGCTGTTTGTTACAGTATGATCCTTTCTTCAGCACTAGAAGAAAGTTTGAGTCAAGTGGTCAGAGTGATGCAGGAAAAGATACAGCTCAGCTGGCTGTTCGAGTCACCCTGAAACAGAAGTTTCTGCCAGGCCTCCAGGTAGAAGGGAGGCTAATCTCAAGGACTGACTTGTGGTTGAAGTTCAGGTGCTCAGTGTCTCATCATCAGGTCACAAATCTGGGATCTTAATGGCTAAATAATGGTTGCCTTTCCAGAAAAGGACTCTGAGTCTTTGGAGTCTCAGCACTTGTAGCAATCCCATTCCCTGGAATCCAGGTGATACCAGGGTAGGACAGTGGCTGGAGGCCTCTGGGCAGAGATGAAAATCCCTGTAAACTTCTCACCTGGTCTTCAGTCTTGAAGGAGATGAGATCTGACCAACCCCAGGCCTTGCAAGTGTGGAGGAGAGCTTCTGCTCTGTCCTGTGCCTGCCTGCCGCTCCAGGTCCAGGCCCACTGCGTGACAGAGGCACCTCCCCATGTTCTCTAGACCTCCCCTGCCCAGCCAGACCCAGCGCAGTCTGCCAGACCCAGCACAGCCCGCCCTCTGAGTGAGAACTTCCGCCGGGCCTTGAGCCTCCCATATCCGACCAACCCCAGGCCCTGCAAGTGTGGGGGAGAGCTTCTGCTCTGTCTTACACTAGCCTGCCACACCAGGCCCAGGCCCGCTGCGTGAGAGAGGCACTTCCCCGTGTTCTCCAGATCCACCCCGCCCAGCCACACCCAGCGCAGCCTGTCCTCTGGGTAAGAACTTCCACCATGCCTTGGACACTCTATATCGGACAGACCCCAGGCCCTGCGAATGTGGGGGAGAGCTTCTGCTCTGTCCTGCGCGCACCTGCCACTCTAAGTTCAGACCCGCCCCATAAGAGGCCTTTGCCCTTGCTATTCGGACCTCTCCTGGCTGGCCAGACCCAGCGCAGCCTGCCATCTGAGTAAGAACTGCTGCTGTGCTCTTGGGAGTCCTGCAGACCCACCAAAACACAACACTGGTGAGTGTGTGGGAGAGCTTCTGGGCTCTCTTATCCCCCTCCTCATACCCCTCCAGACCCAGCCCAGACCAAGCGTACAGGCTTGAGGTAAAACCCTGAAGCTAAAGTCTCCGCAGTGAGACTAGGGTCAAAACCACACAGCTAATCCAGGAACAGATCATCTTACCAGAGGTGTACAGCAGGCCCACCTCCAAGGGTAACAACATTAAGAAGCTGGGCAAAGTAGCCTAGACCAAGCCAGGCACAACTGCATGAACTAGAACTTGGTATATCAGTACCTGAATTTCATTAAGTGATAACATAATTGCACCAAAACTCTACACCAAAGGCCACAGGTCAGTGTTAAATGAAATGATAAAGACAAGGAGCAAAATGCAATCACAGGTCTCAAGCCCACCCATAAGAAGTGCAGAGGACACTAGCTCAGCTGCAATAAATGAACAAAGAGCATCAGAAATAAATAAACAACAGCAGAAAGATATAGAGGAACACAGAGCAGAATTAATTTCTGGAAATAAAAAAAGAAAACTGAATTTATAGCAGCTTAACTTAAGAATCAAATGCAGAAAAATGGAGGAAACACAATGCCCAACCAGAATAAATTCAGTGGACACTAGCTTAGATGAAATACATTAATTAATAGCATTAGAAGTAAATAAGCAAATACAGAAAGGTTTAAAAGAGCTCAAAGTAGAATTAGTGTCTGAAATGAAAAAAGAAATCTCTAAACTCATAGCACCTGAACTAAAGAATCAAATACAGAAACATAAAGAAGAAACCCAATCTGTTAAAAACTCTGCAGTAGAAGAATTAATAACTGCTTCTAAAGAAGACATTGATTAAAAAAATACAGGAAATTAAAAAATTGATGGATTCCTTGAATGAGCAAGAAATACAGAAAAGAAATAGATCACATGAAGCAGAGTCAAAGAGATGTAGAGTACCTTAAAATCTCAATTACAAGCCTGAAAAACCGTTTGAGTGAAAGTGAAGATAGAGTTTCAGATCTTGAAGATGCTGGTGTAGCTAGTGAAGACATAAGAAAAGATCTCTTAAAAACAACCAGGATGCAGGAAAAATAATTCATCACCTGCAAGACGATGAAAAGATGAACAAACTGAGATGAATGGGCATCAATAAGAATGAAGGAGTCAATACAAATGATATAAAAAGAATATGGGCAGAAGTAATAGCAGAAAACTCCCCAAATATGAGGAAACAATCTGATACATAACTGAAGAATATAGAACCCCAAATAACTTCAACCCAATTAAAAACACACCGAGACATAGAATAGTCAAGATCCTAGAAATCCAACACAAGAATATCATACTGAAAGCTGCTAGGGAAAAGAAGCAGATCACATTCAAAGGAAAACCCATCAGAATTAGAGCTAACTTCTCTTCACAAACCATAAAAGCAAGAAGAGCATGAAGCAGAGTGCTTCAAGTCCTCTATGAAAACAAACTCCAACCCAGAGTACTATACCCTGCAAAACTCTCTTTCAAGTTTGATGGAGAAGTGAAATACTTTCATGACAAAGAACAACTAAAGAATTTCATGATGGCAAAACCAACCCTACACAGACCAATGAAAGATGTTCTAGAGAGGGACCAAAATGATCAGAAATCCACCAACGAGAACAGAAGAAATGCATTAAAAAGGACAAACAATTAAACGCAGTAGAAAAAACAGTTTAAAAACAGCATTCAAATAACATGTCACCAATCCTAGTCCAGGTCCGGTGAGTGTGTGGGAGAGCTTCCTGCTATCCTGTGCCAGCAAGACCAGTCCCAGCCCAGTCACAGCGTGGGCCAGACCCTCTCCCACCCCCTTGGGATGCCCCACAATACTGCACAGCACCTCCCTGACCACGCCCGCCGAGTAGGAATTTTTGCCTTGTTCCAGGAACCCCCAGACGCAGTCCTAGCCCAGGTCCAGTGAGTGTGTGGGAGAGCTTCCTGCTACCCTGAACCGGCCAGAAATAATTGCAGTACCAGCCCAGGAGCAGAGTGGGTGAGACCCTCTCCAACCCACTCGGGACGACCCTACAACTCCGCAGAACCTCCCGCACCCCATCAGCCGAGTAGGAACTTCTTCCGCATTCCGGGAACCTCCAGACCTAGTCCTAGCCCAGACCCAGTGAGTGTGAGGGAGAGCTTCCTCGCCCCGCTACTCCAGCTTTCCCCCTCCAGGCACAGCTCAGGCATGGCATATATGCCTGGGGTGTAACCCTGCAGCTGCAATCCCTGCAGAGAGTGTAGAGGATAGATCCACCCAGCTACTCGAGGAGCAGAAGATCTTGCCACAGGGGCACAACAGGTTCACCCTCAAGGACAGCAGCGGGAGGAGCTTAGCACATCAGCCACACCCAAGCCAGGCACAGATGGATAAGTCCAAACTTTGTAGAGCTGCACCTGAACTATAGAACATGTGAAGATTATACCTACAGAAAAGATCTACATAAAGGTCAAAAGACAGTGCTACACAAAACGATGAGAAGGAACAAAATGCAAATTCAAAACCCAAGCCCACCCATAACAAGTGCAGAGGAAACTAACACAGAACAAATTGGGAATAACACAGCTGAAAGCAATGAATCAACAGCTTCGGAAATAAAGAATAGCTGCAGGAAGGTATAGAGGATTTCAAATTGGAAATGAAAAAAGAAATCCCTGAATTAATAACATCTGCAGTAAAGAATCAAATGCAGAAACATATGGAGGAAACCCAGTGCCCACCCAGAACAAGTGCAGAGGACACTAGCTCAGCTCAAATGCAT
>NW_004524649.1:3160011-3168915 GCF_000260255.1 Octodon degus | reverse complement strand
AGAAGACCCAATGCTATTATGGGCTTCTGTACTCTTTTAGAATATTTTGCTGAGTTTACACACCTATAATATTCAACAATGGAACTTAAAAAAAATTGGGGTAGAACTATGAATGTCCATTTTGTATCTGTGTATTCAAAGTGGTTGGTATAGATATATAGTTGCATTCTCTTAATGAATAGAATGATTTTTTCTAATGGTGTTTGTAAGTAGGATCACAAGTCTACATCTTGTGCAGCAATTAACCACTAAGAAGAATATATGCAGTGTATTATTTGTTGAAACTGTACTTTCAATTTGATTTGAAACGGTCTCATTGCTATATGTTTATCAATAAAACTTTGAAAAGAAAAACAAAAGAACTCATAGCATCTGAAGTAAAGAAGCAACTATGGAAATATAGGAAGGGAACCCAATGTGAAAAAAACACTGCAGTAAAACAATTTATAACTACTTCTAAAGAAGATATTGATAAAAAAAATAGAGGAGATTAGAAAAATGATGGATTCCTTGAATGAGCAAAACAGGAAAGAAATAGATCGCATGAAGCAGAGTCAAAGAGATATAGAGGAAATAAAACTCTCAATCATAAGGCTGCTAAACTGTTTAAGTGAATATGAAGACAGAGTTTGAGATCTTGAAGATACTGGTGCATCTAGTGAAAAGGTAAGAAAGGATCTCTTAAAAACAATGAGGATGCAGGAAAGAATAATCCAGCACTTACAAAATGATGCAAAGATGAACAATGTGAGACTAATAAGCATCAATGAGAAAAGAGAAGCCAATACAAATGACATTAAAAAAATATGGGCAGAAGTAACAGCAGAAAACTTCCCATATATGAAGAAACAATCTGACATTCAGGTAACTGAAGCATACGGAACGCCAAGGAACCTCAACCCAATGAAAAACACACTGAGACATATAATCATCAAGATCAGAGAAGCTCAGCACAAGAATAATCTACTGATAGCCACTAGAGAAAAGAAGCAGATCACATTCAAAGGAAAACCCATCAGAATTATGGCTGAATTCTCTTCACAAACCATGCAGGCAAGAAGAGCATGGAGCAGAGTACTTCAGGTCATCTACGAAAACAAATTCTAGCACAGACTACTATACACTGCAATACTCTCTTTCAAGTATGATGGAAGAGTGAAATACTTCCATGTCAAAGAACAACTAAAGTATTTCGCGATGACAAAGCCAAACTTACACTGGCTACTAAAAGATGTTCTAGAGAGGGACCAAAACGATCAGAACTACACGAATGAGATCAGAAGCAACCAAATAAATAGGGTAAGCAATTAAACACAGGAGAAAAAGGAGTAAACGATAACGGGTAAATACTATGGCAAATGTAAGTCAATACATCTCAATTCTAACCATCAATGTAAATGGACTCATTTCACAAATTAAGAGAAATAGACTGGCACAGTGGATTAGGAAACAAAATCCAACAATAAGCTGTATAGAAGAAACACATATAACCCATAAAGACATTCATGGCCTCAAAGTTAAAGGATGGAACACAATACTACATACCCCAACACCTCAGAAAAAAGCAGGGGTAGCAATTCTATTCTCAGACAGTCTCAACTTCAATCCAACAATGATCAAGCTAAATAAAGAAGACCACTATATACCGGTTAGGGGAAAAATTCAAGAGGAAGAGGTAACACTCATAAATATGTATGCACCAAACACGGGAGCACCCAACTATATAAAGCAAATGTTAATGGACATGAAAAATCTAATATCCAATACCACAATTTTAACAGAAGAACTTAACACACCCTTATCTCGAAATGATAGGTCAACCACACAAAAACTTAGCAAAGAAATAGCAGAACTGAACCAGAGTTTGAAATAATTGAACTTGGTGGACATATACAGAGTGTTCCACCCAAACACAGCTGAATATGCTTTTTTCTCAGCTGCACATGGGTCATTTTCTAAAATAGACCACATACTGGTCCATAGGTCATGCTTAAGTATATGCAAGACAACAGAAATTATCCCATGCACAATATCTGACCACAGTGCAATGAAACTGGAAACAAATGACAAAAGAAACCAGAAAAAAAACTTTAAATACATGGAAATTAAATGACATCCTACTCAGCAATTGATGAGACACAGATGAAATTAAAGAAGAAATACAACAATATCTACAATTCAATGAAAATTCAAGCAAAACTTACAGTAATTTATTGGATACGATGAAAGCAGTTCTCAGAGGGAAATTCATAGCTGTGAACTCACACTAGGAAAACAACGTGAACAAATAGCTACCCTAATGCTGCACCTTCAACAGCTAGAAAAGGAAGAGCAAACCAAACCCAGAGACCAAAGACGGGAGGAAATCATAAAGATTAGAGACTAAATAAATTCAATTGAGACAAAGAAAACAATTCAAAGAATTAAAAAGGGAAAAAGCTGATTCTTTGAAAGATTAAATGAAATTGATAAGCCCCTAGCTAACCTCATCAAACAGAGGAAACAAAAAATTCAAATATAAGCAGTAAGGAATGAAAAGGGCATAATTACCAAAGACTCAGTGGAAATCCAGAAGATTATCAATAGCTACTTTGAGAATCTTTAGTCTCACAGAATAAAAGACACAAAAGAAATGGACAGATTCTTAGAAAAGAACAAATTCCTACAACTGAATCGACGAGATATAACCACACTTGAGAGCCCAATAACAGCCTAAGAAATACAAGATGTAATTAAAAATTTACCGGCAAAGAAAAGTCAAGGTCTGGATGGATTCATGGCTGAATTCTAAAAGACATTTACAGAAAATGTAGTCCCTATACTCCTCAAAATCTTCCATGAAATTCAAAAGGAAGCAATCCTTCCAAAATCTTTCCTGGAGGCAAGTATTATATTGATACCAAAACCAAGGAAAGATGCAACTAAGAAAGAGAACTACAGGCCTATCTCCCTCATGAACATAGATGTCAAAATCTTCAATAAAATACTAGCAAATAGAATAAAGCAAATCATCAAGAAGATCATACACCATGAACTGGTAGGATTCATCCCAGGGATGCAAGGATGGTTCAATATTTGAATTATATCAATGAAATACAGTACATCAATAGAGCGAACCCTAAAAACCACAGGATCATCTCCATTGATTCGGAAAAGGATTTTTGACAAAGTTCAACACTCATTCACGTTCAAAATCCTACAAAAAATTGGATTAGATAGCCTCTACTTCAATCTGGTAAAAGCCATTTATGAAAACCCAACAGCTAACATAATCCTAAATGGGGAAAATCTGAAATCTTTTATTCTTAGATCGGGTATAAGACAAGGATGTCCTCTCTGACCACTCCTATTCAATATAGTTCTGGAATCATTAGCTACAGCCATTAGACAAGAGAAAGAAATAAAAGGAATAAGAATAGGCAAAGAAGAAGTCTAATTATCTTTATTGGCAGATGACATGACACTTTACTTGGAAGACCCAAAAATCTCCACCAAGAAGCTACTAGAATTAATACAGAAATTCAGGAGCATAGCAGGTTATAAAGTCAATACCCAAAAGTCAATAGCATTCCTCTACACAGAAAACAAACACACTGAGAGGGAAATTATAGAAACAATACTTTTTACAATAGCACCGAGGAAAATGAAATACCTTGGAATTAACCTAACTAACGACGTCAATGATCTTTTCAAGGAAAATTACAGTACTCTTAAAAAAGAGATCATAGAGGATTTCAGAAAATGGAAAGATATTCCATGCTCCTGGATAGGAAGAACCAACTTTGTGAAGATGGCCATACTCCCAAAATTACTGTAGAGTTTTAATGCAATCCCTATCAGACTACCACCGACATACCTCACAGACATAGAGAAATCATTCCTAAAATTTATCTGTAACCAGAAAAGACCTAGAATAGCAAAGGCAATTCTGGGCAATAAAGACAAGGCAGGAGGCATTACAATTCCTGACTAGAAATTATATTACAGGGCTACTGTGATAAAATCATCATGGTATGGGCATCAAAATAGACCTGAGGTCAATGGAATAGATTAGAAGACACTGAAGCCCATATGAACACACTCAGCCACCTTATCTTTGAAAAAGGGGCCAAACATTCTCACTGGAAGAAAGATAGTCTCTTTAACAAATAGTGCTGGAAAAACTGGCTCTCTACATGCTAAAAGCTCAATCTTGACCCAGGTCAATCAGCATGCTCTAAACTAAAGTCAAAATGGATTAAAGATCTAAACATTAAAGCAGAGACACTAAACATCTTGGAAGAGAAAGTAGGGGAACTCTTGAAGACATAACAGCACAATTTGTGACAGCCAAATCTTGGAAACAACTAAGATGCCCATGACTTGAGGTATGGTTGAAAAAGTTATGGTACTTTTACACAATGGAGTATTATTCAGCTATTAAGAATGAAAAAGTCCAAGCCTTTAAGTTTAAGTGGATGCCACTTGAACATATACTCATAAGTGAAATAAACCAGACACACATGTATAAATATCGTATAGTTTCCCTAGTATAAGAACTCATAAGAAGAAATACAAATGGAAAGGTATAATACAGGTAAAAGGGAAGCAGGATCTCAAGGAGTAACTAATCAAGAGAGGGAAAGGAGAAGTGCTAGAAAATATGACAATGCCATGCCATACAGTTATATATAAAAGATGAGCAAGGCAATGATCCTGAAGTTAATTGGAAAGATGCTCACCCTGATTAACTACATATACTGATACCACAGAACTAAGCTATTGCACTGCAGATGGTAATTTGTAATAGTAGTTTCATTTTGGAGTGCCTGTCATTCTGGTATTCTCAATATGGGCTGCTTGTCATAACATGCCAGTTGTTGCTATGATGTCTCTCTGATATGTGGATGTTCAAGAAGAAGGGGATGGTGAATGAAAGCAAGAGACAGGAAAAGGAATACTGTGTGACTGTCCTGCTTTAAGGTTGTATATGGTGAGATTTTTGGACTTATGTGCAAACATGTGAAGTATATAATTATTTATGCCTATTTTTTGAAATATAATCTAATTTTTAAATGTTTTTTATCATATTCTGTAGGGACTTAAACTTCAACATATCAATACTTGATGAAAAATACCTGCTCCTAATTATGCCTAAGATGTTTGATATGCAGAGAGATAGTGAGGTTAAGCTTTATAGCCTAAGTTGTTTGATAATAACAATAAGCTTGTCTTCTGAATGGTCAACAACCTCAGTTTGCAGACCAAAATTAGAGAAAAAGGAGGGCTACAAGGAAAGCCAACATTTTGGCGTTAACCTTCTAAGGTCAATTAAGACTCAGGACATATGAGAACTTGTACTGTAATGTCATGTACCTCGATAGTGTCACAAAATTTCTGATCAAGAAAATTATGGGACCAAAGAGGAAAGTGATCTATGATGTAGAGTGTGCCTAAGGAGAGTCACATGGAGAGAAAACACTCTCTCAGGCTTTCACAGAGAGCACATTGGGCAAGCAATGGCCATGACTCATCCACATGGCTGGCACTGACAAAAGTTCTACAATCTGAGGCACAGGATCTCAGGATAAATCCTGAGGGAATTTCACTGACCTTCTCAGATCCAAAAGCTGGAACTCTTGTTGCATAGGTCCGGCTTTACCTTGGTCTTAAACTTCGAGTAGGAAAGTATGAAGACGAAATGTAGGAAGTAAAACCATGCTGATAAGTTGAGGTGTGGGAGACTCAGGTCAACAATTTCTTACATTGCCAGTTAAACAGAAGACCCAATGATATTATGGGCTCCTGGACTCTTTTAGACTATTTTGCTGATTTTACACACCTATAATATTCAAATAACGGAATTTAGCAAAAAATGGGTATACAGATGAATATCCATTTTGTATCTGTGTATTCAAAGTGGTTAGGATAGATATACAGTTACATTCTCTTAATTAATGGAATGATTTTTTCTAATGGTGTTGGTAAAAAGGATCTCAAGCCCACATCTTGTACAGCAATTAACCACTAAGGGGAATGTATGCAGTGTGTTAGTTATTGAAACTGCCCTAGCAATTTGATTTGAAACTGTCTCATTCTTATTTGTTTATCAATAAAATTGTGAAAAAAACAGAGAAACAAATAACATGTCAATCGAAAGTCAACACATCTCAATAATAACCATCAATATAAATGGACTCAATACACCAATTCAGAGAATTTGATTGGCACATTGGATTAGGAAACAATACCCAACGATATGTTGCATGCACGAAATACATTTAACTCATAAAGAAACTCAGAGGCTGAAAGACAAAGGATGGAAAACAATACTACATGCACCATGCCTTTTGAAAAAACAGGGATAGCAATCCTATTCTCAGACAGTCTCAAGTTCAAACCAAGAATGATCAAACAAAACAAAGAAGGCCACTATATACTAGTTAGAGGAAAAATTCAAGAGGAAGAAATAACAATCATAATTATGTATGCACCAAACACGGAAGCATCCAACTATGTAAGACAAACTTTGATAGACATGAATAATCTAATATCCAATACAACAATCATAACAGGAGACCTAAACACCATCTTATCCCAAATAGATAGATCAACCAGAGAAAAAATTAGCAAAGAAGTAACACAATTGAACCAGAGCTTGGAACAAATGGACTTGGTAACACACACAGTGTGTTCCACCCAACCAGAGCAGAATACACATTTTTTTCAGCTGCACACAGATCATTTTCTAAAATAGATCACATTCTAGTACACAGGTCATATGCAAGAAAACAGAAATTATCCCATGTATATTATCTGGCCAGAAAGCAATGAAACAGAAAATAAATAACAAAAGAAACCAGAAAAAAACGCCAAATATATGGAAATTAAACAGCATCTTACTCAGCAATCAATGGGTTAAAGATGACATTAAAAAACAAATTCAACAATATCTACAATTCAATGAAAATTGAAGCACAAATTATTGTAATTTATGGGATGTGATGAAAGCAGTTCTCAGAGGGAAATTCATAGCTGTGAACTCACACATCAGGAAAACAGAACGGAAACAAATAATCACCCTAATTCTGCACCTTTGACATCTAGAAATGGAAGAACAAACCAAACCCAGAGCCCAAAGATGGGAAAAAAATCATAAAGATTAGAGCAGAAATTAATTCAATGGAGATGAAGAAAACAGTTCAAGGAATTAATGAATCAAAAAGCTGGTTCTTTGAAAGATTAAATAAAATTGATAAGCCCCTAGCCAACCTCATCAAAAAGAGGAAATAAAAAATTCAACTACAAGCAATAAAGAATGAAAAGGGTGTAACTACTACAGACCCAGTAGAAATTCAGAAGATTATCAATAGCTACTTTGAGAATCTTTACGCTCTACAGAATAGAAGCCCCAGATGAAATGGACAGATTTCTAGATAGGTAAAAACACCAAAAGTGAATCAAGAAGATATAACAACTCTCAATAACCTAATAACAGTCACTGAAATATGGAATGTAATAAAGAGCCTGCTGACAAAGAAAAGTCCAGGTCCTGATGGATTCACAGCTGAATTCTAAAAGAAATTCATAGGAAATATAATCCCTACACTTATCAGACTCTTCAGTGAAATTGAAAAGGAAAGAATTCTCCCAAAATCATTCCTGGAGGCAAGTATTATGTTGATACCAAAACCAGGGAAAAACGTAACTAAGAAAGAGAACTACAGGCCAATCTCCCTCATGAACATAGATGCAAAAATCCTCAATAAAATCCCAGCAAATAGAATACAGCAAATCATCAAGAAGATCATAAACCATGACCAGGTAGGATTCATCCCAGGGATGCAAGAATGGTTCGATATTCAAAAATCTATAAATGTAATACACTATATCAACAGAACGAAAATTAAAAACCACATGATCATTTCAATTGATGCAGAAAGGGCTTTTGACAAAGTCCAACACTCATACATGTTCAAAGTCCTACAGAAAATTGGAATTGATGGCCTCTACTTCAATTTGTTAAGAGCCATCTGTGACAACCAAACGGCTAATATAATTCTCTTTTATTTGGCATAACTTTATTGATGAACAAATAGCAATGAGACAGTTTCAAATCAAATTGGTAGGATAGTTTCAATAATTAACACACTGCATACATTCTTCTTAGTGGTTAATTGCTGTTCAAGATGCGAACTTGTTATCCTATTTACAAACACCATTAGAACAAATCATTCTATTCATAAACAGAATGTAATGATATATCTATCCTAACCACTTTGAATACACAGATACAAAATGGACATTCATCTGTATACCTTTTTTTTTTGTTAAGTTCCGTTATTTAAATATTGTAGGTGTGTAAACTCAGCAAAATATGCTAAAAGAGTCCAGTAGCACAATATAATATTGGGTTTACTGTTTAACTGTCAATGTCAGAAATTGTTAACCTGAGTCACCCACAGATCAATATAACAGCATGGGTTTATTTTATTTTTTTTTCTTTTTCATAATTTTATTGATAAATAGCAATAAGACAGTTTCAAATGAAATCGCTGGGACAGTTTCAATAATTAACACACTGCACACAATCTTCTTAGTGGTTAAGTGCTATAAAAGATGTGGGATTGAGGTCCTATTTAAAAACACCATTAAAAAATCATTCTATTCATTAAGAGAATGTAACTGTATATCTATTCTAACCACTTTGAACACAGATGCAAAATGGATATTCATTTGTAAACCCTTTTTTTTGTTAAGTTCCGTTATTTGAATATTATAGGTGTGTAAACTCAGCAAAATATTCTAAAAGAGTCCAGTACACCATAATGGCATTAGGTCTTCTGTTTAACTGGCAATGTCAGAAATTATTGACATGAGACCAGACAGCTCAACATAACAGCATGGCTTTACTTCCTATATTTC
>NW_004524649.1:3153110-3154832 GCF_000260255.1 Octodon degus | reverse complement strand
TTTGGAGTTATCCAGCTGCGTCTGGCTTAGGTATGGCTGCTGTGCTCAACTCCTTCCCGCTGCGGACCTGGGCTAGGATGGGTTCTGTGTGTTCCTGGAACTTGGCAGAAATTCCTACTTGGCGGGAGGGGTGGGTCAGGTAAGGTGGAGTGGTGGGGGGCGGCCCGAGGGGGTGGGAGAGGGTTCTGGCTATGCTGCGCCTGGGCTGGGAGTGGTCCCGCAGGCGCAGTGTAGCAGGAAGCTCTCCACACACTCACTGGACCTGGCCTAGCTGAGTTTTCATTGAATTGTAGATATTGTTGAATTTCTTGTTTAATTTCATCTGTGACCCATTGTTTGCTTAGTAGAGTGTCATTTAATTTCCATTATTTAAAGTTTTTTCTGGTTTCTTTTGTCATTTGTTTCCAGTTTCATTGCACTGTGGTCAGGTAATGTTCATGGGATAATTTCTGTTTTCTTGCATATACTTAAGCATGACCTACAGACCATTATGTGATCAATTTTAGAAAATGACCCATGTGTAGCTGAGAAAAATGTGCATTCAGTTGTGTTTGGTTGGTCACTCTGTATATGTCCACCAAGTCCATTTGTTTCAAACTCTGGTTCAGTTCTGTTATTTCTTTGCTAAGTTTTTGTCTGCTTGACCTATTTTTTGGAGATAAGGGTGTGTTAAGGTCTCCTGTTAAAATTGTGGTGTTTAATATTAGATTTTTCAGCCCATTCAGATTTTCTTTATATAGTTGGGTGCTCCCTTGTTTGGTGCATACATATTTATGAGTGTTACCTCTTCTTCTTGAATTTTTCCCCTAACCAGTATATAGTGGTCTTCTTTATTTCTCCTGATCATTGTTGGTTTGAAGTTGAGACTGTCTGAGAATAGAATTGCTACCCCTGCTTTTTTCTGAGGTGCTGTGGTATGTAGTATTTTTTCCATCCTCTGAATTTCAGCTTATGAATGTCTTTTTGAGTTGAATGTGTTTCTTGTATACAGCATATTGTTGGATTT
Organism: Octodon degus; assembly: GCF_000260255.1. NCBI lineage: Eukaryota > Metazoa > Chordata > Mammalia > Rodentia > Octodontidae > Octodon > Octodon degus. The sequence continues at coordinate 3,153,826 of NW_004524649.1, read as the reverse complement.
TGTTTCCTAATCCACTGTGCCAGTCTATTTCTCTTAACTGATGAATTGAGTCCATTTACATTGATGGTTAGAATTGAGATGTATGAACTTAAGGTTGCCATGTTATTTACCTGTTACTTTACTCCTTTTTCTCCTGTGTTTAATTGCCTTCCCTATTTAGTAGGTTGCTTCTGATCTCATTCGTGCAGTTCTGATCGGTTTGGTCCCTCTCTAGAACATTTTTCAGTAGCCTGTGTAAGGTTGGCTTTGTCATCGCGAATTTTTTTAGCTGTTCTTTGTCATGGAAGTATTTCACTTCTCCATCAAACTTGAAAGAGGGTTTTGCAGGGTATAGTAGTCTGGGCTGGAATTTTTTTCATAGAGTACCTGAAGTACTCTTCTCCATGCTCTTCTTGCCTGCATTGTTTGTGAAGAGAAGTCGACCATAATTCTGATGGGTTTTCCTTTGAATGCGATCTGCTTCTTTTCTCTAGCGGATTTCAGTAGATTATTCTTGTGCTCAATTTCTGGAATCTTGACTATTATATGTCTCTGTGTGTTTTTCATTCGGTTGAGGTTCCTTGGCGTTCTGTATGCTTCAGATTCCTGAATGTCAGATTGTTTCCTCATATTTGGGAAGTTTTCTGCTATTACTTCTGTCCATATTTTTTTTAATGTCATTTGTGTTGACTCCTTCTTTCTCATTGATGCCTATTAGTCTCACATTGTTCATCTTT
>NW_004524649.1:3148123-3152665 GCF_000260255.1 Octodon degus | reverse complement strand
TTTATTTCAGAAGCTGCTGATTCATTGCTTTCAGCTGTGTGATTTCCAATTTTTTCTGTGTTAGTTTCCTCTGCACTTGTTACAGGTGGGCTTGGGTTCTGAGGTTGCATTTTGTTCCCTCTCGTCATTTTGTGGAGCTCTGTCTTCTGACCTTTGTTGTAGATCTTTGCTGTAGTTATAACCTTCGCACGTTCTGAAGTTCAGGTGCAGCTCTACAAAATTTGGACTTACCCAGTTGTGTCTGACTTGGGTCTGTCAGTTATTCTCAGCTCCTTCCCACTGCTGCCTTTGAGGATGAACCTGTTGTGCCCCTTTGGCAAGATGTTCTGCTCCTGGACTAGCTGTTTATATCTATCCTGTACACTCTGTGCAAGGATTGCAGCTGCAAGGTTACACCACAGGCATGTATGCCAGTCCTGAGCTGTGCCTGGAGGGAGCAAGGTGAAGTAGGGGGATGAGGATGCTCACCCACACACTCATTGGACCTGGGCTAGGTCTGCGTCTGGTGGTTCCCTTAACGTGGCAGAAATTCCTACTCAGCGGTTGAGATGTGGGAAGTGCTGCGGAGTGGTGGGGGATGGCCCAAGGTGTTGGGAGAGGGTCCCACCCAGCTGCGCCTGGGCTGGGACTGTTCTCACATGCACAGTGTAGCAGGGAGCTCTCCCACACACTCACCGGACCTGGGCTATGACTGGATCTCAGTGCAGATGTTATTAATTCAGGGATTTCTTTTCTTATTTCCAATCTGAGTTCCTGTATACATTTCTGCAGCTGTTTCTTTATTTCAGAAGCCATTGATTCATTGCTTTCAGCTTTGTGATTTCCAATTTTTTCTGTGTTAGTGTCCTCTGCCCTTGTTATGGTTGGGGTTGGGTTCTGAGGTTGCATTTTGTTCCTTCTCATCATTTTGTGTAGCACTGTCTTCTGACCTTTGTTGTAGATCTTCATTGTAGTTATAACCTTAGCACGTAGTGAAGTTCAGGTGCAGATCTATAAAGTCCAGATTTATCCAGCTGTGCCTGTCTTGGGTCTGGCTGCTGTTCTCAGCTCTTTCCTGCTGCTGTCCTTGAGGGTGAACCTGTTATGTCTCTGTAGCAAGGTGTTTTGCTCCTGGACTAGCTGAGTGATTCTATCATCTACTGTCTCTGTACGGATTGGAGCTGCAGGCTTACACCTCAGGCCTTTATGGCAGGCCTGAGCTGAGCCTGGAGGAAACAAGGTGGAGTAGAGTAGAGGCAGCTCTCCCACACACTCACTGGGTCTGGGCTACGACTGGGTCTGGGTGCTCCCAGAATGTGACAGAAATTCCTGCTCGGGGGGCGAGGTGGGCGAGGTGCTGCGGAGTGTGGGGTAGTGTCCCAAGGGGGTTGAAAATGTTCTCACCCACGCTGCACCTGGGCTGGGACCAGAAGCTGGTCCCGGAGGCGCAGGTTAGTCGGAAGCTCTCCCACACAGTCACAGGACCTGCGCTAGGACTGGGTCTGGGGGTTCCTGGAACACAGCAGTAATTCCTACTTGGCGGGTGGGTTGGGGGAGGTGATGCGGAATAGTGGGGGGCGTTCCAAGGGGGTGGAAAATGGTCTCACCAATGCTGCGCCTTGCCTGGGTCCCAGAGTGGGTCTCGCTGGTGCAGGGTATCCGGAAGCTCTCCCACACACTCACAGGACCTGGGCTAGGACTGGGTCTGGGGGTTCCCGGAATGCATCAGAAATTCCTACTCGGTGGGTGCGTTGGGGGAGTTGCTGCGGAGTGGTGAGTGGCGTTCCAAGTTGGTGGAAAAATGTCTCACCCACACTGCGCATGAGCTGGGACCAGGAGTCGGTCCCTCCGGTCCAGGGTAGCCGTAAGCTCTCCCACACACTCACCGGAGTTGGGGTAGGACTGGGCTGGGTCTCTATAATTCTCAATTGGGAAAACCAGAAATCTTTTACTCTTACATCAGGTACAAGACAAGGATCTCCTCTATCACCCCTCCTCTTCAATATAGCTCTGGAATCATTAGCTACAACCATTAGACAAGAGGGAGAAATAAAAGGAGTAGGAATCGGTAAAGAAGAAATGAAACTATCATTATTTGCAGATGACATGATACTTTATTTGGAAAAGCAAAAAAACTCCACTAAGAAACTACTGGAGTTGAAAGACAAATTCAGTAGCGTAGCAGGATATAAAATCAATACTCAAAAGTCAATAGTATTCCTCTACACAGATAACAAACATACTGAGAGGGAAATTAGGGAGAAAATACCTTTTACAATAGCACCGAGGAAAATGAAATACCTGGGAATTCATCTAACTAAAGAAATTAAAGATCTTTTCATGGAAAATTACAGTATTTTGAAAAAAGGGATCGTAGAGGATTTCAGAAAATGGAAAGATATTCCCTGCTCCTGGATAGGAAGAACCAACATCGTGAAGATGGCCATACTGCCAAAATTGTTGTATAGATTTAAGGCAATTCCTATGAGAATACCACCAACATACCTCCCAGACCTAGAGAAAATGTTCCTAAAATTTATCTGGAATCAGAAAAGATCTAGAATAGCAAAGGAAATCCTGGACAACAAAGACAAAGCAGGAGGCATTTCAATTCCTGACTTGAAATTATACTAAAAAGGTACTGTAAAAAAATCAGCATGGTATTGGCAACAAAATAGGCCTGAGGTTCAATGGAATAGACTAGTAGATGCAGAGGCCTCTAGGAATGCACTCAGCGACCTGATCTTTGACAAAGGTGCCAAAAGCATTTATTGGAAATAAAGATAGTCTCTTTAACAAATGGTGCTGGAAAAATTGGCTCTCTATATGCCAAAGATTAAAACTTGACCCAGGTCTATCACCATGCACTACGCTAAAATCTAAATGGATTTAAGAACTGAGTATTAAATCAGAAACACTAAATCTCCTAGAAGAGAAAGTAGGAGGATCTCTTGAAGACATAGTGGTAGGCAAATAGTTCATGAACAGAAACCAAATCATATGAGAAACACTTGAAAGAATTAACAACTGGGACCACCTCGTATTGAGAAGTGTTTTCACGTCAAAAGAAATTATCAACAAAGTAAAAAGACAACCCACAAACTTCGAAAAAATCTTAACTAATAAGCACTCAGACAAAGGTATGCTCTCTAGAATTTATAAAGAACTAAAGAACATTAAGCCCCCAAATTTAAAGACCCAATCGAGAAATGGCCATCTGAGATGAACACACACTTCTCAGAGAACGAAATTAAAGAAGCGAACAAATATATGAAATAATGCTCCACATCACTAGCCATCCATGAAATACAAATTAAAACAACACTGAGATATCATCTCACCCGAGAAAGATTGGCTATCATAAAGAAATCAACCAACAACAAATGTTGGAGAGGCTATGGGGAAAGGGGAACACTTCTCCACTGTTGGTGGGAGTGTAGATTTGTGTAACCATTATGGAAATCAGTGTGGAGACTCCTTAGAAAACTACAACTGGAAATCCCATTGAAGCCTTCTATCCCCCTACTAGGAATTTTCCCGGAGAAGCTGAAAGGGCCATATCATAGTGAAATATGTGTACCTTTGTTTATAGCAGCACAACTTTTGACAGCCAGATCTTGGAATAACCGAAATGCCTGTCACATGTGGAATGGTTTTTTATATAATGCAGTACTACTCAGCTATAAAGAATGATAAACTTGAAGCCTTCATATTTAAGTGGATGCTCCTTGAAGATATACTTATTAGTGAAATAAATCAGACCCACATCTGTAAATATCATATTGTCTCCCTAACATAAGGATTTACAATTCTGTATATGATTAGGTTTCTAAATTTCTTTGTAAAAATATGTAAATGCTTATTTCTACTTTTATATAATTATTTTTCCTTCATATTCTGTAAGTACTTAAAGTTCAACATATCAATATCTGATGGAAAATACCTGTTCCAGGATTTGCCAAAATGTTTGCTATTTCTTTTTTTTTTGTTTTTGTTTTTCTCCATAATTTTATTGATAAACAAATAGCAATGAGAGAGTTTCAAATCAAATTGGTAAGACAGTCTCAATAATTAACACATTGCACACTCTCTGCCTAGTGGTTAATTGTTGTACAAGATGCGGACATGATATCCTATTTACAAACACCGTTAGAACAAATCACTCTATTCTTTAAGAGAATGTAACTATATATCTAGCCTAACCACTTTGAATACACAGACACAAAATGGACATTCATCTGTATGCCCTTTTTTTGTTAAGTTCCATTATTTGAATATTATAGGTGTGTTAACTCAACAAAATAATCTAAAAGAGTTCAGTAGTCCATACTAGTATTGGGTCTTCTGCTTCACTGGCAATGTCAGAAATTGTTGACCTGAGTCCCCCACAGCTCAACATAACAGCACGGCTTTACTTCTTATATTTTGTTTTTATACTTTTCTGCTGGGTGGTTAAGACCAAGGTAAAGCAGGACCTATGTAACAAGAGTTGTAGCTTTTGGGTCTGATAAGGTCAGTGAAATCCCCTCAGGATTTATCCTGAGATCCTGTACCTCAGATTGT
>NW_004524649.1:3143743-3148023 GCF_000260255.1 Octodon degus | reverse complement strand
TCTCAATTGAATTAATTTCTGCTCTAATCTTTATGATTTCCTCCCGTCCTTGGGATCTGGGTTTGGTTTGCTCTTCCTTTTCTAGTTGATGAAGGTGCAGCATTAGGGTAGTTATTTTTTCCCATTCTGTTTTCCTAATGTGTGAGTTCACAGCTATGAATTTCCCCCTGAGAACTGCTTTCATCATATCCCATAAATTATGATAAGTTGTGCTTGAATTTTCATTGAATTGTAGATATTGTTGTATTTCTTGTTTATTTTCCTCTGGGACCCATTGTTTGCTGAGTAGGGTGTCATTTCATTTGCATGTATTTAAAGTTTTTTCTGGTTTCTTTTGTCACTTATTTCCAGTTTCATTGCACTGTGGTCAGATGATGTGCATGGGATAATTTCTGTTTTCTTGCATATACTTAAGCATGACCTATGGACCAATATGTGGTCTTTTTTGTAAAATGACTCATGTGAAGCTGAGAAAAATGTGTATTCAGCTGTGTTTGGGTGGAACACTGTACATGTTCACTAAGTCCATTTGTTTCAAACTCTGGTTCAGTTCTGTTATTTCTTTGCTAAGTTTTTGTCTGGTTGACTTATCTTTTTGAGATAAGGGGGTATTAAAGTCTCCTGCTAAAGTTGTGTTATTGGATATTAAATTTTTCATGCCCATTAAGATTTGCTTTATATAGTTGGGTGCTCCTGTGTTTGGTGCATACATATTTATGAGTGTTACCTCTTCCTCTTGAATTTTTCCCCTAACCAGTATATAGTGGCCTTCTTTATTTCTCTTCATCATTGTTGGTTTGAAGTTGAGACTGTCTGAGAATAGAATTGCTACACCTGCTTTTCTCTGAGGTGCTGGGGCACGTAGTATTTTGTTCCATCCTTTGACTTTCAGCCTATGAATGTCTTTATGAGTTAAATGTGTTTCTTGTATACAGCATATTGTTGGATTTTGTTTCCTATTCCACTGTGCCAGTCTATTTCTCTTAATTGGTGAATTGAGTCCATTTACATTGATGGTTAGAATTGAGATGAATTGACTTCCGGTTGCCATGTTATTTACCTGTTATCGTTTACTTTTTTTTCTCCTGTTTTTAATTACTTACCCTTTTTAGTTGGTTGTTTCTGATCTCATTCGTGTAGTTCTGATCGTTTTGGTCCCTCTCTAGAACATCTTTCAGTAGCCTGTGTAAGGTTGGTTTGTCATCGCGAAATTTTTTCGCTCTTCTTTGTCATGGAAGTATTTCACTTCTCCATCAAACTTGAAAGAGAGTTTTGCAGGGTATAGTAGTCTGGGCTGGAATTTGTTTCCATAGAGGACCTGAAGTACTCTGCTCCATGCTCTTCTTGCCTGCATGGTTTGTGAAGAGACGTTAGCCATAATTCTGATGGGTTTCCTTTGAATGTGATCTCCTTCTTTTCTCTAGTGGCTTTCAGTAGATTATTCTTGTGTTGAATTTCTGGGATCTTGACTAGTATATATCTTGGTGTGTTTTTCATTGGGTTGAGGTTCCATGGCGTTCTGTATGCTTCAGTTATCTGAATGTCAGATTGTTTCCTCATATTTGGGAAGTTTTGTGCTATTACTTCTGCTCATACTTTTTTAATGTCATTTGTCTTGACTCCTCTTTCTCATTGATGCATATTAGTCTCACATTGTTCATCTTTGCATGATCTTGCAGGTGATGGATTATTGTTTCCTGCATCCTCATTGTTTTGAAGAGATCCTTTCTTACCTTCAACTAGCTACACCAGCATGTTCAAGATCTGAAACTCTGTCTTCACATTCACTTAAACTGTTTTGCAAGCTTTTTATTGGGAGTTTAATTTCCTCTATATCTCTTTGACTCTGCTTCATTTGATCTATTTCTTTCGTGTATTGCTCATTCAGCGAATCCATCATTTTTGTAATCTCCTCTATTTTTTTTTATCAATATCTTCTTTAGAAGCAGTTAGAAATTCTTTTGCTGCAGTCCTTTTTTCAGATTGGGTTTCCTGCTTATGTTTCTGTAGTTGCTTCTTTACTTCATCTGCTGTGAGTTCTGAGAGTTGTTTTTTTTTTTTATTTCAGCAAAGATTTGCGTTCTGATTTCTTGTATATCTTTCTGCTGTTGCTTATTTACTATCAACGCTATTAATTTATGCATTTGAGCCGAGCTAGTGTAGAATAAGCGCTTCTCTGGCAAGCACACTGTTCTGTGTTCATTGCCCAGTTCTGAAAAAAAAATGTTAGTTTCCTTCTCCTTTTTAGTTTCTTAGAGTTTTTAAAAATTAATTTTGCATGCTTATATCTATCATTCTAAGCAACTAATTTAATGACATTTTACAGCCATTGTTGAATTCCTATTATTTTGTTTAGTGAAATCCTATTTGATTTCGTGTGTGTGTGCGTGTGTGTGTGTGTGTGTGTGTGTGTGTTAATATTTTTTATTCTCATTAAGACTATTTTTCTGTTGTTCACAGTTTTTGATCCAATCCTTTTCATAGAATTGCAAACTAGCAGAGTCTGACTCCAAACCCAAACCTATGCTGGGCCACTGCAGAATGGAAGTCACTGAAAGAAACCAGTTGAAGTGACAGCATGGGGCAGGGCCGGTGGTCTTGACTGTAAAGTTTCCATCCCAACCACTTAGACTGATCCAATTGGGTGCTGTCAGGAACAAGATACTAAACTTACAATAGCAAAAGCCCTGTAAGGGGATGGGGAATGGCAAGTGAAAAGATGGCCAGGGAAGGAGAGGGAGAGATAGGAATGAGGTAGCAGGAAGGAAGGGTGAGCAAGGCAACACAGAAAGTTATAAGAGGAAGGAATAAAGAATGATTGTTCTAAACTAAAATGACTGTGTTGATTCACTGAGGAAAAGGACAGGTAAATTCAAAACCACAAACTTTAAGCAAATCAAAGAAAGAAGTCTGAATTAATTATAGAGGGTTCACAGAGAATAAAATTTTTAAAAATAAATTTATAGGGAATAAATTGTTGCAATTCAACTTATTGAAAGAGTTTTCTAAAAATCAAAATAATGCACTCACCTGTAATCTAATTCCTTAGACTTAAAGTAATAAGATTTTCTTACAACATTGATATTCTGGTAGTAAAATGTCTAAGAACTGGTCTATAAAACAATGATTTTTTCATGCTTCTTCCTATTCTCTTTATCAGGTTTTTGGTTACTTGGGAAGAAGAAGTCCTAAATGAATTGAGATTTATTCAAGTGTCTTTCATTATGAAGTCTGTTACAAGATCTTTTAAAAGTCTGATCAATCAAGATTTTGAGGCTTCTGCTTTTCATACACAGTAGCATTCAGAAGGGAAAATGCTGACACTGGAACAACCCTGTAATTAAATCCTGGCCCTCATTTGTTTCCTTTCACTGCTAATTATTATTTTTCTGTCATATAATGAAATGGTGTTGTACATAGGGTAATGATTCCATACAGGGCTAGCACTCTTTCCTAAACTCATAAAAGCACTGAATCCATTATTGGATTTTTGTCAATGCTACCTCTTTCAGCTTTGATTTGCTTAAAGTTTGTGGTTAGAGGCACTGCTTCCTGATAGTGGAAAGGACGGGACATTAACCACCCAGAGAACACAACTGTAGCCAAGGGAATGCCCCTTGTCCTGACATAATGCCATCAGTCATGTTTGTCATTTTAAAATGCTATCTATGAAACAAACTGAGTAGTCTGATCCAAACATGAGATGTTGACTGCTGGGAGCAAGTTTATAGACCAAGCACAATGTCATGCTGGGTATATGATGGTAAGACAAAAACACTAATGCCGAAACAAACAAAACATCCCCACACAGCTAAACTAAAAGTGATCATGGGTGTTCAGTGAGCTACCTGCAACCTCTCTACCAGTATCTCACATATTGGCAGCACCCTTGAGGTAGTTGATCTTTTGCATCTGTAGATGCAACTGTCTGTAACCTAGGGATGTTCAGACTAAATCAAGCCAAGCTTCTCTTTCCCTCTGAGGTAGAAAGAGGAAGAGGAAATGGGAGCCCTGACAAGAGCACCTTTATTATAGGTATTCAAAGAGGAAACAGTATAGACCAGGAAGATAGCTCAGTGGACTATAATGCTTACTTAGGCAAGCTTAGCCAAACACAGGGACAGTGGTTTGATCCTCACCACCACATACCATGCCAGCTCCACACCCAGGGCAGGCTGAGTCAGCCACTTTCCAGGCATAGTGGCACAAACTTGTAATCCCAGTGCTGGGGACTCTGAGAACAGGAGGATCACCACAAGTTGGAGCTGTGTAGTGAGATC
>NW_004524649.1:3138167-3143643 GCF_000260255.1 Octodon degus | reverse complement strand
TCTCCTTGATCAGAACATTTGGGACACTGCCGAGTTACACGACATTACTGTACAAGTTCTCATATGTCCTGAGATTTAAGTGATCTTGGAAGGCTAGGGCCAAAATGTTAGCTTTCCTTGCAGCCCTCCTTTTCATCTAATTTTGGTCTGCAAACTTAGGTTGTTAACCATCCAGAAGACAAGCTTATTGTTATTATCACACAACTTAGGCTGTTAAGCTTAATCTCACTATCTGTCTGTATTGATATTTCGATAGATAGAGTAAAACAAATTGCATATATTGCAGGTTAATACTTAGCTTCTCTTCTGGAGCGTTAACAACCTAAATTAGCAGATAAAAATTGGAGAAAAGGAAGGGCTGCATGGTTAGCCAACATTTTGGCAGTAGCCTTTCAAGGTCAGTGAAGACTCAGGGAATAGGAGAACCTGTACTGTAACAACAAGTAACTCAGTTGTGCTCCAAATTTTCTGATCAAGAAGATTATGCAGCCACAGAAAAATGTATTCAATGATCTAAAGTGAGCCTGGGGAGAGTCACATGGAGAGAAAAAGCATTTCCTCAAGCTTTCACAGAGAGCAAATTGGTCAAGCAATGGCCATGACTCATCCTCATGTCTGACACTGATGAAAGGATTTACAAAGGGTGGTACAGGGCTACAGGATAAATCCTGAGAGTACTTTGCTGACTTTATCAGATACAAAAGCTACATTTCTTGGTATATAGGTCTTGCTATATCTTGGTCTTAACCATCCAGCAGAAAAGTATAAAAACGAGGTATATAAAGTAAGTCCATATTAATATGATTAACTGTAAAAGGCTCAAGTCAATAACTTCTGAGGATAAGCTACTAATATTATAGACTGCTAGACACTTTTAGATTGTTTAGCTGAATTCAAACACCTATAGTATTTATATGCCAATAGAATATTCACCTCTGACAGGACAAAAAAATTAAAATTAAAATAAAAAAATACAAAGGAAAGATCATTTTGTATTTATATATACAAAATAGGATAAAGTTGCAGATACTTTCACTTAACTCAATGAGAAGAAAGAGACGTACTAACAGTGTTTGGACAGAATATCCTGTCTGCCTCTTGTACTGTGGATAACCACTAAGAAGATAACAATGTACAGTGTATTGACCATCAAAACTGTCCTATTAATCAGCTGTGAAACTGTCTCGTTCATATTTATTTCTCTTTTTTTTGTCAGAACCGGGGATTGAACTCAGGCTCTTGCACTTGCCAGGGAAGTGCTTATTCCACTGAGCCATCTCCCCAGCCCCTTTATTTCTCAATAAAAAAATAAATATATAAAACAAAGGAGATGAGACCATAAGAATTCAGGGCTGACCAACCCTGTTCACCCAGATCCTACATGACCACCACTCACCAAGCATAACTTAGAAGAGATCTCACTTTTGATTTACAGTGACAAGGACACAAGTATCAGTTGAGATGTGTTCAGGTATTTGCTACCTATGAGACAACTGAATCCCAATTGAATAGCTATGGTTCATGCAAAAATAATATTTAAGTGCCTGTTTGTCCCACAGCAGAACCAAGACCACAGTGGTAATGGGCAGGTAGTAAGCACCTTAGCCAGGTCCTCAGTTGCTGATCACTTCCAAATTCACTTGTTCCTGTGTCCATGCAGGCAGCTGGGCTCCTCCTGCTGATATTCTCTTTACATCATATACCCTTGCATCTCTTTCTGCAATGAAGTAGTAAGTTACAGACACTAGTTACCCCATCATTGAATCGGTTTAAAGTGCAACACTATTTGTTGTCAAAAAGGCAGTATCTTCATCTGAATGGCCCTGAATAGCATCAGAAGCACTACCTTCTACTGACCATGTCATTAGTTCCAGGTCCTGATGCCATGTGTGCTGTGTTAGACAACACTTACTCCTTACTGTGCACGGGTCACACTCTTGCATCATCAGTCTCACATCCTTTGTACATTCTCACAGCATGAGTAGGACTTGCATTATACAGAGACATAGAAACTGTCGAGACATAGAAACTGTCAATAAATTGTAATAACCTAAAATGAGAGAAGTTCATTTAAGCAGAAGTAGAAAGAGATCATTAAACAGTCCAAGACTCACCATAATGCTTTCCTCAGTAATCCCAAACTAATTGGAAGAGAAATATAATTGCCTTCATAAAACATAACTTTTTTATTTTAATTTTTAATAGATTGCAAATTGAAAATAAATTATTTACAAACATAAATGAATATAACAATAAAAATTGTCCAAAATAAAAATGAAGAGAGAATTTACAGGTCAGTCATAATAGTTCACTGTGTCAAAACCATGAAACTTATATTCATATAATTAGAATTCTCAAAGTAGAAAGGAGTAGGCAATAAATATTTAAAGATTTAAAATTTCAGAATTTAGTTCAACTTATAATACCACAATTCTAAGAAAAATGAACCTTTTGCACAAGAAATTTAAATGAAATCATACCAATAGACACAAAAATGAAATTGTCCAAAACTTATTGCAAAGAAAAACATCATTAAAGCATATATATATATATATAAAACATTAGTTATGGAAGAACAAAATTAAATAGCATCTTATTCCACATTAAAAAGAAAAAAAAAGGACCAAGTGTGTAAGAAACAAGACTAATTAAAGGACTGAAAGAAAAGATCTGTTCTCTTTGAATCTTATACTTAGCAAACTTACCTTTGAAAACTGAAAGTAAGATTTTCTAGTTATACGAACATGAAATATTTTAAGAACTGCAGAAGTAGCATATAGGAAATAACAAAGAGCATAATTCAAAAGGCAAGAGATGTTGCAGTATGCTCCTGGATGAGCAATAAAGAGCTCTCAATATGATAGTTATGTAGGACTATATAAAATATATTAGATGAACCCTTATTTAAAGTTTATTGCAGATTTCTATGAAACAATACCAATCTTATGTTGGGTTATACATGTTTTTTTCCTATCTATCTATCTATCTATCTATCTATCTATCTATCTATCTATCTATGTGTGTAAAAGATAGTGAAGAAGTAATATGAAGTCAACAGATGATGGAAATATACTTTTTAAAGTTTCTAATACTAGGAGAAGATATCATGCGATGTCTTTTAAATAAATTGTAAGTCAAAGATGCAGTATAAATCTTAGAACAAAAATTAAGATTAAGCAATATTCAGAAATTTAAATAATAATTAAACATTAAATGTTTCAAAACAATTCAACTAAGAAAAAGTTTTCATGATAGCAAAGAAGTATCTTGACTGTCCCTGGAGGCCAGCTGAGTTTTCACTTCTTCTCTCACCATCATAGAAGGCAGGCGGATGCAGAACACCTACAGGGACATGAACTTCCCTGCACTAGCCCTCCCACACCATCACTGGAACTCAGCGGAGTGCTGCTGCTTCTCCAAGTGTTGTACAGGGCAGCTGGACACAGGACACCTATAGAGACTTAGTGAGTGCTGATCCAGCCCCTCCTCCCACTGTTGAAAGAGCTCAGCTGAGCTGAGTCTCCTTCTTCCTCTTTTATAAAAGGCAGGTGAGCACAGGACCCCAACATAAACATGGTGAGCCCTGTTATGCCCCTTCCCTCCAACATATCCTGAGTTCTCCTGATTTGGCAACACCTCACCCACCAGTAGTGGGAGCCTTGGTGATCCCTAGGACCACTTTGCACTAGCATGGGAATCTTGCTCACCGTTGTCTCACCACAAACCTCTACCATGACTGCCAAGTCTTGGTGATCCTTGAGAGTATTAGAAATGACAATATGAAGGAGCAGAAGGCAACATCAGACCTCTAGCACACCTAGAAAAAGTTCAGGGGACAAGGTCATGGAAAAGTGTGAAAGTCCTGTACAAGTTTTATGGCTTGTGTCTAGTTGTCCCCCAGAAGCTTCATGCAGTTATGGGGCTGACTTCTAGAGTTTGTGATTAATTCATGATCCACTGCTGGGATTATGGGTGTGAGGGATACACCTGGCCTTGTGTTTATACCCCGAATGCAATATAAGAGAAATAGACTATAAATGTGCTGGACCATTAATAATTTCCCAGAATGAAAGAAATTACAATGAATATGAAAGAATTGCTCAACACATGTAATGAAGATATAGATAATAAATAAAGGAGTGAATCAGGGAGATAACTCAGCCAACTAAGCTCTTGTCTAGGCAAGCATAGTGACTAGGGTTTGATCCCTGGCACCACATGCCATGCAAGCTCTGACCCCAGGAGCACTGAGTAAGCCACTGGGACTGGGCATTGTGGTTCATGCCTGTAATGCAAGCATTGGAAAGGTTGAAAACGGGAGGATCAGTATGAGTCTGGGTTATGAGTCTGAGTTGTGTAGTGAGACCCTGTACCAAATACATTAAAAAAATGGGGGGAATGATTAAATGATAGAAACATTGAAAGAGCAATACAAAAAAGAATTAGAATATATGAAAAAGATTCAAACAGATATTGATGAAGTTAAGAATTTCATTGAAAGCTGAATTCAAAGCTGCTTGACTCATTGACCTCTCTGGAACAAGCCAAGACCTGCCCCATGAGTAAGACCTTCCACTGCGTTCTCGGGACCCCTCCACACTGCTGGAGCCACCCCAAGCCCTCCCAGTGAGTGAGAACTTTTACACGATCTCAGGACCCCCCAGACATACACCAAGCTCAGGCCCAACAAGTATGTGGGAGAAATTCTATGCACCCTTGCGTGCCATGGAACCCTCCAGACCCAGCCCAGGCCTGACATACAGGCCTGGAGTGAAACTGTAGCTGAAGTCCCTGCAGAGAGAATAGGGGCCAGAACCACCCAACTAATCCAGGAGCAGAACATGTTGCCAGAGTGGCACAACAGGTTCAATTCCAAGGGCTGCAGCACAAAGGAGCTGAACACAACAGTCAGACCCAGGCCAGGCACAGCTAATGAACTCAAACTTTGTAGATCTGCACCTGAATTTAGGTAGGTGCTAAGGTTATAACTGTACCAAAGCTGTACAACAAAGATCAGAGGACAGACGTATACAAAGTGACTAAGAGAAGGAGCAAAATGCAATCCCAGGGCCAGAGCCTATCCAGAACAAGTTCAGAGGACACTAGCACAAAAGAAACTGGGAATCAAGGGGGCCTGCCCCATAGCTCAGTTTTTTAAGTGGCTGCTTCAACAAAGCAGTCAGGTTCAGGTTACTGTGGTTCGATCCCCACAAATCAAGCCAGCCAAAATTGCCCTGAAGGCATTCGGAGAAAAAAAAAATTCTTCTGCCTTTTTAAGGGTATACAGATGAATATCTATTTGTATCTATGTATTCAAAATGGTTAGAATAGATATATAGTTACATTCTCTTAATGAATAGAGTGATTTGTCCTAATGGTGTTTGTAAATAGGATATCATGTCTGCATCTTGTACAGCAATTAACCACTAGGAAGAATGTATGCAATGTGTTAATTATTGAAACTGTCCTTCCAATT
>NW_004524649.1:3124587-3127722 GCF_000260255.1 Octodon degus | reverse complement strand
AAGAAGAAGAAGAAGAAGAAGAAGAAGAAGAAGAAGAAGAAGAAGAAGAAGAAGAAGAAGAAGAAGAAGAAGAAGAAGAAATATAAAGCCACTCTGAGGAGAGGGGCATTCAGAGCTAGCTTTTGATCCTATTTTATGGAGTATGGACCCTGTCTCTATTCCCTCCAAGGGCCACTGTTTGATTGACTGCTGTACTTGTTTTTAGGGGGATAAGTTTGGTGGACTAATGGGAATTTTAAGGGGAAAATAAACCATTTAAAGGAGCTTAGGAAGGTCAGTGTCAGCTACACAGAAGGTGTCAACTGAAGGCTCTCACCTCAGCTGCTTACTACAATGAAGAGGCTCTTTCATTTCTACTCCTCAGATTAGTCCAGGCTTCTTAATCCAGTACTACTTCAGGGTTCTGACTTTCCATACAGATCCAATGTGAAGATGCAATAATTCCTTGAGGGCACAGCTGGACAACTACACTGGTAGTATAAACTTCACTCCTACCCTTCTTTATTTCTTTTTGTTTCTTTAAAGAGAATAATAAACAGTAAAAAATTAGAAAAGATACATAATTTCAATAAACAAAATTATAGGCATTCAACAATGGTTGTTATATTGCATATTGTGATCTTCAAATTAGATTCTCAGATTACCAGACATAAGCATGCCCCAGTCAAAAAATAGGCATCTGATATGAATAAACACTTCTCAGATGAGGAAATACAAATGGCAAATAAATATATGAAAAAAGGTTCAAGACCTTTGGTCGTTAGAGAAATGCAAATGAAAACAACACTGAGATTTCATCTCATCCCAGAAAGAATGGCTATCATCAAGAAGTCAACCAATAAATGCTGGAGGGATTTGGAGAACAAGAAACCCTTCTCCATTGTCAGTGGGAGTGTAGGATAGTAAAGCTACTACAGAAATCGATGTGGAGATTCCTCTTACCCTTCTTTAAAAACTTCAAGTGCCTTTGACTCACTATGAGAACACAGAAAAGTAATGACCCTTGCTGGGGTGCAGTGTTGATGGCGTGGTGGATGAAGGCAGTATAGCAGGAAGTGAGAGGGAAGCTTATCTCCCTATTGGAAGAAAGTGAGGCAGAAGTTCTCTCCTCACTCTGTCAGTATGGCAGACACCATCATCAATCCAATCTAGTCACCACCAGGATGGCAAGGTCAGACAGTATGTCTAGTGTCTCTGTTACTCTTCTCTCATTGCTGGGATAGATACCTGACACTTAAAATGAAGCAAGAAAAGGTTTATTTAGCTCTCAGTTACTGGAGTTTTCAGTCCTCACTCATCTGGCTTCAAGGCAGACTGGAACATGGCAGAGGGAAGTAGCTCATAGTAGCAGAAGGCAGTAAAATAGCAAGAGAAAAATGGAGGAGTAACAGTAACAATGGCTAGAGACAGCAAGTCTGTCTCCCTTAAATTTCATTCAGACTATCTGTCCCAGGCTGGGTGTAGTACTCATACCTAAAATCCCAGCAGCATTTATATCCATAATCCCAGTGAATCATGAGTTAATCACAAACTATAGAAGTCCACCTATTATGGTCTGTATCTAGTTGTCCCCACAAGGCCTCATGTAAATCACTGGGCATTCCCCGCTTGAGGGGCAGCGCATCTCTTGAGGGGCATGGCCAGAGGACCAAGGTGGGGCTTGAGGGGACTGTGCTTTCTCAGAGATGTGGAGAGGGTCATCCTGGACATGGAAGCACCCCAGCCTCTCCTCCAGTATCTTGAAACCTCCAGTAACTGTGAGCTAAATAAACCTTTCCTTCCTTCATTTTGAGTGTCAGGTATTTGTCCAAGCAATGAGAGAAGAGTAACTAATACTCTACCCCATGACTGCATGAGGCCTTAGGTGGACGACTACACACAAACTATACTACCCAAGCACAAATCATATGCGTAGGGTATGTGATACTTATAGATGGCCTTGATTGTTCTGTAATTGAGATGTATGGTGCATTGAGAAGAGCTGGTGTACCAGCCTTCTTTATCAATGACTTCTAACAATTGGGACACAGGAAAAGATAATGGATATAATAAAATATAGTGGCAAGGTAGCTCAAGCTAACAAGTGTTCTCAACAATCAGCTAGACTTCATTTATCTTCCTATTTAGATTTAATTTCTTTTTTATTAATACATTTCTTCTTGGTTTGTGTTAACTTTGCTCTTATCTTTCTGGTTTCTTCTGATGGAAATTTACTGGTCAAGGTCTTATTTATTGTCAACTGTAAATATTTAAAGGGATAAAATTTGGACTTGGGAGATAGCTCAGTGGTCTAATTGCCTGTCTGGCAAGCACAAGGACCCAGGTTCCATCCCCAGTACTGCATGCCACATTGGTTCCATGCTGAGCCAGCCACTGAAACTGAGGTTGGTGGTGCATGCCTGTAATCTAGCACTAGGGAGGCTGAAATAGGAGGATCTCTATGAATATGAGGTGCATAGTGAGACCTTGTACAAAATAAATGAATGAAATTAATAAAAAATAATAAATTTTTTAAAAAGTATAAAATTTATTCTCAGTGTGGCATTATGATGGGCAGTATTTTATAATTTCTTTATTGTGGAAAATAAAGAAAATTATTTATTGCACAGTTCAGGCTGTCCTTCAACACACTATGTAGCCCAGACTAGCCTTGAACTCACAGCACTCCTCTTGCTTCAGCCCACTGAGTGCTAGGATTATAGGCATAAGATACTATGATTGGATGGATTAGCAGTATTTTCATTCTGTTATGTTTCATCTATTTTTAGTTTCCTGTGTTTTTTTTTTCTTTGACTCGTGGATTATCAGTTTTGGTGATTTTTCTCTTTACTTATTTTCTACTTTCATTCTAATCTCCTTAGACAAGACACAGTCTGTATGATTTTAGAGAATGCTCCCTTGCTGATGCTGGTTGCTTGGCCACTCATGATCTATCCACGTGGATGGTTGAAAACATCAAGTGAGCTCTGGGTGCTTCAGGGAAAGCTGCTCAGATGCAGCTAGTGGATAATGCAGGCTGGGCTTTCTATACCCTTGCTGCATACTGTCCACATGCAGTCATTTAATCTTTAGTTTTAGTTGTAGGTTGTGCATTTTTTTTAAATCTTATTTTTAAGCACTGCATTTCTTTTATTT
>NW_004524649.1:3120738-3124487 GCF_000260255.1 Octodon degus | reverse complement strand
TAGGATATCATGTCTGCATCTTGTACAGCAATTAACCACTAGGAAGAATGTATGCAATGTGTTAATTATTGAAACTGTCCTTCCAATTTGATTTGAAACTGTCTCATTGCTATTTGTTTATCAATAAAATTATGGGAAAAATGAAAAAATAAAATAAAACTAAAAAAATTGGGAATCAAACAGCTGAAATCAATGAATCAATAGCGTCTGAAGTAAAGAAACAACTGCAGAAAAGTATAGAGAAACTCAGATCAGAAATAACCTCTGAAGTTAAAAAAAATCTCTGAATTAATAGGGTCTGAAGTAAAGAACAAACTGCAGAAATATATAGAAGAAATAAGATCAGAAATAATCTCTGCCCTAAAAGAATTAGTAGCTTCTTCTCAAGAAGACACTGATAAAAAAAGGAGATTAGAAAAGCAACAGATTCCTTGAATGAGCAATACAGGAAAGTAATAGATCATATGAAGCAGAGACAAAGACATATAGAGGAACTTAAAATCTTATTCACAAACTTGAAAAATTATTTGGGTGAAAGTGAAGATACAGTTTCACATCTTGAAGACACCATTGCCGCTAATGGAAAGGTAAGACTAGGTCTCTTAAAAACGACTAGGATGCAGGACAAAAATAATTCATCACCTGCAGCACAAGGCAAAGATGAACAGGTGAGATCAATAGTCATCAAAGAGAAATAAAGAGTCAATAAAAATGATAGGAAAAGAATATTGTCAGAAATAATAGCAGAAAACTTCCTAAATATGAGGAAACAATCTAATAATCAGGTAAGCAACATATCCAGAACTCCAAATAACTTCAACACTAATACAAAAACACGGAGACATATAATAGTCAAGATCCCAGAAATCCAGCACAAGAACAATATGCTGAAAAGTGCTAGAGAAAAGAAACAGATCACACTTAAAGGAAAACACATCAAAATACTTGACAGACTTCTCTTCACAAATCATGAAGGAAGAAGAGCATGGAGGAGAGTACTTCAAATCCTCCATGAAAAACAAATTTCATCAGAGACTACTGCACCCTGCAAAACTCTCTGTAAAGTTTGATGAAGAAGTGAAGTACTTCAATGACAAAGAACATGTAAAGAATTTCATGACAAAGCCAACACCACACAGACTACTAATAGTTCTTTTAGAAGGGGACAAAAATGATGAGAACTTCAAGTATGAGAACAAAAAGATCCCACTAATATGGCAAACAATTAAACACAGGAGAAAAATGAATGAACAACAGCAAGAAAAGTACAAGTGCAAAGTAAGTCAATAGATCTCCACTATAACCATCAATGTACATGGACTAAATTAAAAAATTAAAAGAAATCGACTGTCAAAGTGGATTAGAAAACAAAATCCAACACTATGCTGTATACAAGAAACATACATTACTCATAAAAATAATTCATAGGCTGAAAGTCAAAGAGTGGAAAACAATACTACATGCCATAGCACCTCAGAAAAAAGCAGGGGAAGCAATCCTGTTCAAAGACAGTCTCAAGTTCAAACCCAGAATGATTAAAAGAAATAAAGAAGGTCACTATACAGTGGTTAAGGGAAAAATTCAAGAGGAAGAGGTAACAATCATAAAAATTTACACAGCAAACATGGGAGTTCCCAACTATATAAGACAAATCTTTTTTTTTTCAAAATTTTATTGATAAACAGATAGCAATGAGACAGGTTCAAATCAAATCAGAAGTACAGATTCAACAAATAACACACTACATATATTCTTCTTAGTGGTTAATTGCTGTACAAGATGCGGACCTGAGATCCTACTTACAAACATCATTAGAACAAATCATTCTATTCATTAAGAGAATGCAACTATATATCTATCTTAACAACTTTGAATACACAGTTACGAAATGGACATTCATCTGTATACCCCATTTTTTCTAAGTTCCGTTATTGAATATTATAGGTGTGTAAACTCAGCAAAATATTCAAAAAGAGTCCGGTAACCCATAATACCATTCGGTCTTCTGTTTAACTGGCAATGTCAGAAATTACTGACTGAGTCTCCCACAGCTCAACATAACAGCATGGCTTTACTTCCTGTATTTCGTCTTCACACTTTTCTACTGGATGGTTAAGACCAAGGTAAAGCAGGAACTGTTCAACAAGAGTTGTAGCTTTTTGGTCTGAGAAGGTCAGTGAAATCCCCTCAGGATTTATCCTGAGATCCGGTACCTCAGATTGTAGAACCTTTGTCAGTGCAGCCATGTAGATCAGTCACGGCCATTGCTTGGCCAATGTGCTCTCTGTGAAAGTCTGAAAGAGTGTTTTCTCCCCAAGTGACTCTCCTTAGGCACACTCCACGTCATCGATCACTTTCCTCTTTGGCCCCATAACCTTCTTGATCAGGAAATTTGGGACACTATCGAGGTACATGACATTACAGTACAAGTTCTCATATGTCCTGAGTCTTAATTGACCTTACAAGGTTAGGGTCAAAATGTTGGCTTTCCTTATAGCCCGCCTTTGGCTCTAATTTTGGTCTGCAAACTTAGGTTGTTAACCATCCGGAAGACAAGCTTATTGTTCTTATCAAACGACTTAGGCTATTAAGCTTAACCTCACTATCTCACTGCATTTCAAACATCTTAGGCATAATAAGGAACAGGTATTTTTCATTAAGTATTGATATGTTGAACTTTAAGTCCCTACATAATATGATAAAAAACATTTAAAAATTAGATTATATTTTAAAAATAGGATAAAGAATTATATAATTCTCATGTTTGCACATAAGCCCAAAAATCTCACCATATACAACCTTGAAGCAGGATAGTCCCACAATATTCCTGTTCCTGTCTCTTGCTTTCGTTCACCACCCTCTTTTTCTTGAACATCCACCTACAAGAGAGATACCATAGCAGTAACTGGCATGTAATGACAAGCCGCCCATATTCAGAATACCAGAATGCTAGGCACTCCAAACATGAAACTACTATTACAAATTACCATCTGCAGTGCAGTAGCTTAGTTCACAGGTATCAGTATATATAGTTAGTCAGGGTGAGAATCTTTCCAATTAACTGCTAGATTAAAAAATCTTCTGAATATTCTCCGGATCATTGCCATGCTCATCTTTTACATATAACTGTATGGCTTGACATTATCATTTTTCCTAGCTGTTCTCCTTTCCCTCTCTTGATTAGTTAGTCCTTGAGACCCTGCTTTCCTTTTACTTGTATTATATCTTTCTATTGGTATTTCCTCTTTGGAGATCTTAAACTAGGGAGACTACACGATATTTACACATGTGTTTCTGGTTTATTTCACTTATGAGTATATGTTCAAGTGGAGTCCACTTCAATATAAAGACTTGCAGTTTCTCATTCTTAATAGCTGAATAATACTCCATTGTGTAAAAATACCACATCTTTCTCAAACATTCCTCAGGTGATGGATATCTTCATTGTTTCAAAGATTTGGCTATCTCAAATTGTGCTGCTATAAACATAGGCACACATATATCCCTATGATATGATATTTTCAGATCCTCTGGGAAAATTCCCAGTAGAGGAATAGCTGGTTTAAAGGCGATTTCCAGACCAACATTTCTAAGGACACTCCATATGATTTCCAAAACTGTTGCACCAGTCTACACTCCCACCAGCTGTGGAGAAGGGTACCTTTTTCCCCACAGTCTCTCCACCATTTGTTGTTGGGTGATTTCTTTATGATTGCCATTCTTTCTGGGGTGAGATGATATCTCAATGT
>NW_004524649.1:3111607-3114283 GCF_000260255.1 Octodon degus | reverse complement strand
TTTATTTTTATTTATTTATTTATATTTTTCCATAATTTTATGGAGAGACACATAGCAATGAGTCAGTTTCAAATCAAATTGGTAGGACAGTCTCAATAATTAACATATTGCACACTCTCTTCCTAGTGGTTATTTGCTGTACAAGATGCAGACAAGATATTCTATTTACAAACACCATTACAACAAATTCCTCTATTCATTAAGAGAATGTAACTATATATCTATCCTAACCATTTTGAATACACAAATACAAAATGGACATTCATCTGCATCCTCTTTTTTATTTAATTCTGTCATTTGAATATTATCAGTGTGTTAACTCAGAAAAATATTCTAAAAGAGTCTAGTAGTCCAGAATAGTATTGGGTCTTCCGCTTGACTAGCAGTGTCAGAAATTGCTGACCGGAGTCCCTTACAGCTCAACATAACACCATGGCTTTACTTCTCATACTTTGTTTTTATACTTTTCTGCTGGATGGTTAAGACCAAGATAAAGCAAGACCTATGCAACAAGAGTTGTAGCTTTTGGATCTGATAAAGTCAGTCAAATCCTCTCAGGATTTATCCTGAGATCCTGTACCTCAGATTGTAGATCCTTTGTCAGTGTTAGCCATGTGGATGAGTCACGGCCATTGCTCAGCCAATTTACTCTCTGTGAAAGCCTGAGAGAATGTTTTCTTTCCATGTGACTCTCCTTACGCACACTCTACATCATTCATCACTTTCCTCTTTGGTCTCATAATCTCCTCAATCAGAAAATTTGACACACTACTGAGTTACATGACATTACAGTACAAGTTCTCATATGTCCTGAGTCTTAATTGACCTGGGAATACTAGGGTCAAAATGTTGGCTTTCCTTGTGGCCCTCCTTTTTCTCTAACTTTGATCTACAAACTTAGGTTGTTAACCCTCCAGAAATCAAGCTTATTGTTATTACCATGCAACCTAGGCTGTTAAGCTTAACCTCACTATCTGTCTATCAAACATCTTAGGCATAACATGGAACAAGTATTTTTCTTCAAGTAACTTTAAGTCCCTACAGAATATGATGAAAAAACATTTAATAAATTAAAATATATTTTAAAAATAGACATAAAGAATTACATAATTCTTAGGTTTACACATAAATCCAGAAATCTAACCAAATACAACCTTGTAGCAGGACAGTCCCACAACATTCCTTTTCCTGTCTCCTGTGTTCATTCACCACCCCCTTCTTTTTGAACAATCATCTACCCATGAGACAGCAGGGCAGCAACTCGCATGTCATGAGAAGCAGCCTGTAGTCAGAAGACCAGAATGACAGTCACTCCAAGCATGAGCCTACTATTATAAATTGCCATCTTCAGTGCAGTTGCTTAGTTCACAGGTGTCTGTATATATAGTTAGTCAGGGTGAGAATCCTTCCAATTAACTGCTAGATTCAAAAATCTTCTGAAGATTCTCAGGATCATTGCTTTCCCCATCTTATACATATAACTGTATGGCTTGCCCTTGTCATGTTTCCTAGCTCTTATCCTTGCTCTCTTTTCATTGTCTAGTCCTCAAATTCTTGCTTTCCTTTTAGTTGTATTATACCTTTCTATTTGTATTTCTTCTTTTGAGTTCTTATACTAGAGAAACTATATGATATTTACACATGTGTGTCTGGTTTATTTCACTTATGAGTATATCTTCAAATGACATTCACTTCAATATAAAGACTTCAAGTTTACCATTCTTCATAGCTGAGTAATATTCCATTGTATGAAAATTCCACATCTTTTTCATCCATTCCTCAGGTGATGGGCATCTTGGTTGCTTCCATGATTTGGCTATCACAAATTGTGCTGCTATAAAGGTAGGCACACATATGTCACTATGATATGATGTTTTCAGATCCTCCGAGAAGATTCCCAGTAGAGGAATAGCTGGTTTAAATGAGATTTCCAGTCCAAGTTTTCCAAGGAGTCTCCACACTGATTTCCATAATCGTTGCAGCAGTCTACATTCCCACCAGCAGTGGAGAGGGGTTCCTTTTTCTTCACAGCCTCTCCAACATTGGTTGTAGGTTGATTTCTTCATGATAGCCTTTCTTTTTGGGGTGAGATGATATCTCAATGTTGTTTTAATTTGCATTTCACGGATGGCTAGTGATGTGGAGCATTTTTTCGTATATTTATTCGCTTCTTTAATTTCATCCATTAAATCTCATTTTTAACACTTTGTTTTCTTGTTCTGAGGCACTGTTGTTTGGTGCATTCATGTTTAAATCCAGGTCTTTTCAGCCAGCTGACTGCTTACATTTTAATGTTCTTGAGACTAGATTCTACAGACCTCCAAAACTAGGACTTTGTGTATTCTCCTTAACATTTAGTTCCTTAGATCTAAGAGGTATTCCTTGGTTCCTAGAGGAAGGCTGGTGTAGAGGATGTATTCTTTCCCTGAGTGTTGAGAAGATGAATATGCTTTAAACATAAAATATGTTATAATCTGGGATGGATAGCTCACACCTGTTGTGCCAGCACATTAGAAGGCTGAAGGAGACCCAGTCCTAGCCCAGGTCCGGTGAGTGTGCGGAGAGTTTCCTGCTACCCTGGGCCGGCGGGACCAGTCCCAGCCCAGGCGCAGCGTGGGCCGGACCCTCTCCCAGCCCCTCGGACCGCCCCCCACCACTCCGCAGTGCCTCCCCCAC
>NW_004524649.1:3100458-3105159 GCF_000260255.1 Octodon degus | reverse complement strand
TTTTAATTTATAGAAAACATCCTAAAATTTTTATCTTCTTTAACAAAGTTTAGTCCCTGAAAAAGGAAAGACAAATCAAACATCCCTACCACTTAAAAAGGGGGGTCTGAGTAACTGTTGTTTGATGTTACTAAAAATAAAGCTAATGCTGAGGGCTTCAGTTCATTGTAGTAACACAAATATTTTGCTCATTCATTAGTGTGTCTCACTTAATTGTGATTTTCTCTCTTTTTTTTTTCTCTTGTGTATTTGGTACAGGACCTCACTACACAGCTAAAACAAGTAGTGATCCTCCTGATTTCAGCGTCCCCAGCACTGGCACCCACTGTCTAATATGGTGTGTGCCACCGCGCCATTGCCAGCTTAGCGTGCCCCAGGGCAAGGGCCAGCACGGCATGTGGGACTGGGGATTGAACCATGGTCTCTGAGCTTGCGAAAGCAGACACTTAGTCCACTGAGCCTTCTCACCAGCCCTTTAATTGTGATTTTCTGACATTTTGATTTAAAAAATATATCTTGTATTGTAAGTTTTCTAATACTAGAATGTTCAGATCTGATGTACATTTTAAAATTCATCAAATAGTAGATAAAAATTATGCCTGTTTTACATTTTTAGGTATTTATTGTAAAAATTTTTATAATTAAAAAATAAAATTTGAGGGCCCTCCAAATAGCTCAGTGGATTAAAGCAGGTACAGGGGTCGGGGGTTCAATCCCCGGACTTGTCATGCTGGTCCTGCACCCGGGGTATGCTGAGACTGCAATTGAGACTGGGTGTGGTGGCATGCACCTGTAATCCCAGCTCTTGGGAGGCTCTAAATAGGTGGAAAACTACAAGTCCGATCTAGCAGTGAGACCCTGAACACCTTGTACACCCTTCCCTAAAATACAAAAAAATTAATATAGCTTTGTAAATTTTATATCTCAAATCTAGACTGTAATTGTATGAATTTTTATGTCTAAGTATTTAAAAGATATCACATAATGAGTATTTTCTTCTTTCAAATATGTTAACATAAGGCATGCACTTATGACTTGCAATATTTTATGGAATAGGCACAGAATAATGTATTTAATCATTTACAGTATTTAATTCACCCTGCATTGGATTGTTCTCTTTTTTTTACAATTATAAATAAAGCCACAATGACTATTTCAAAAAAAAAAAAAAAAAAGAAGGCTGAAGCAAGAGGAGTCAAAGAAGGAGCCTGTTCAGAGCAACTTAGCAATTTAGTGTGAACTTGTCTCAAAATAAAATTTTAAAAAATGGGAACAGTCCTCAGTACCAAGGGACATTCTAGATTAATTCTGTATTTCACAATAGAGAAACTGAGATGCAAAGAATATCTTAATTGTTTATGATTTCAGAAATATCCAGGAAGGGAGCAAGTCAGGTTCTGGACTAACAGGTATAAAATACCCACTGATGTGTGTTTGTGTGTGTGTATATCTGTGTGTGTGTGTCTGTCTGTGTGTCCATCTGTCTGTGTGTCTGAATGTGTGTGTGTGTGTGTGTGTGTGTGTGTGTGTGTGTGTGTGTGTAGGACATATGTGCTCAGAATGAGATCAAGACACAGAGAAACAGAAAAGATCCCAAGTTCTGAGATGTCCCTGGTAGCTTCTATTTGCATCCTCGGACTTTAAGATCTGGTCCATTGTACGATTCTGCACACAACCTTTGCTTCTGCTTTATGCCTCAATTTCCTTCAATTTCAATCTCCTGGATACCCACAGAGTGAGCAGAGCTCTTGTTCTGAGCTGTAGGCTGCACCTGAATGATTTGAGGGCACAAGAAGCTTCCCACAGTACCTTGGCTTGAGAAGCTGCAATTCCCTCCTTTTCTCCGAAGAGATGGGACCCGGGCTCACTCATGTGGACACAGTCATAAATCAGTTGATCTCTGAGACCACAGGACATAGGTTCACAGAATTTGCACATTGAAGTCTAATTTCTGTTCTGTGAGTCTTAAGAGATGAGACTTAAGGAGGTGACCAAGTCATGAAAACAGAATCTTGTAAAAGGGACAAGTGACTCAATCTCACTGTTTCTGTTTGGAATTAGCCTTTGACTGTGGAGAAAAGTGGTAACAGATAGACAAGATGTACAGAGTGGTTGCTTGTCCATCCCTGATTTTCAGAGTGAGATATCCAGAGTATGTCCATCAGAAACATAAACAGTATGTCCATCTGTTGCCCATGTAACTCATTTCATCTCTCTGCTCACCTGCAGAGACAGAGAAAAGCCTGAGTCAAACAGTAGGTGACTCAAAAAAAACACTCCAGGAAGGGACAGTGCTGCTATTTGGGACCAACACTCCTAGCCCTGCCTGTTGGCTTTTAGATCAAGCATCTCTTCAGGGCACAAAACCATTGTTCCACAGCAATGCTCCCCTGGCGAACTTGGAGCATAATTTACAGAGTTCTTGGACTTTACACCACCTTTGTGAAGGCTCAGTGCAAAGCAGAGCTGCACAATTAGAACTCCTCTCATGTCACTTGGGTCACAGAGGTCCAGGCCAAGACTATGCAGCATCTGCTGCAACCAAGGTCCCCTTGAGCCACTTTCAAGTTGGCCAAATAACCTTTTTCTGTTCTTTGCATTTGAATGCAAAAGATAAACCAAGAAAATGAAAGTAATCCAGTGACTACCTTAACCTCCCAGTGCTCTTCATGTGGCTCTCTGTCATTGTCTCCATCACTCAGGGACTGCCATGGAGGCTTCTCGACAACCAAAGACTATGCGCCCAATTCATGCATGGGTACCATTCCCTTCCTGTGGTGGCGCATTTGTGGGGCCTGAGGCAGGACTGGCAAAGGGAATGATTTATGACTTGCTATATGTGGAATTGTTAGTGGGCCAAGTGTGAGGATAAGTGGAAAGAGAGGGAGGCACTGACCACATTCCCCCACCTCAGTCATCAAACCACAGCTGGTGGAGGAGCTCTACTAAATACAACGTTTCCCTAAGAGTGGAGCAGAGTTCATAGGAAATGAAACAGAGCCCTGATGCATGATCTGAGAATTTAGAGGCTCTCAGTTGAGCCAATCCAGAGCTACCTGCACTGGAGCCATGTTGCTGGTTTTGAGTCCTTTGAAATCCCCACAGGATCACTCTGGGGACCAAAATCCTCTACCATTCTTACTGGGATGGCAACACCAGTGAAGGGCCTCCTCTTTCTGCTGGAGCATCTGTGCCTTTCTACAAGTTGGTCACACTGCTGCCCACTATGCAGCATGTCACAGCAGGGAGGGACACTTCTGTGAATGGATACACATATTGACACAGAAGCGTGTGATGCCAAGACTGAGAAAACAAAGAGCCTTCCTACAGGGAGACTCACCTTGGGAAATCAATGTAAAAGGCATTGTCTTTGTCTTGAGCATATAACCTGGGACCTAGGCAGAACCAGAGAGTGAACTTGCCTGATACATGTGAGGCCCAATTCAATCTAGCATCAACAATGCCAGCACAGACTGTTCATGCAAGCAGTTAGAACTGCACCACAATCAACTTCATAGCTGAAACTCAGCACCATGAAGCCAGGACTGGACAGTTCCTACAGGTGGTCATTGTGGTGCATCCAGAGCTGGGATAACCTTCATGAAACTTGGGAGGCAGTTGTGCCTCAGAGATATGTAGGAATGAACATATGGCATGGATCTTGGGTAGAGAATTGAGGCACAGAAATGTGGGAAGTGGCTAAAACTGGAAATTGATCACATATGTGAGGCAAGTAAAAAACCAAACTGTTCCAGTTTCAAAAACATGAGGTACTCTGGCCAGAGGTATTCAGGAGAGCCATGCAAATTTGCTAGGCAGAGGGGTTGAAATTGACATCAACCTCGTGAGTGTACCAACAAATATTCAGTGGTGATTGAGTAGCATCTTTTCCTTTCAGCTAGAGCAAGAGCTCCTCCTGATCTGGTTTATGCAATTGTCTCTTATTTTTATTTCTCTATTCTCTCACCATCCTCCCATAAAGTAACTTCAAGAGTTAGACTGGACATGGCATATTTGCACCTGAACAGTGACCAGAATAAGAAGAGTAGATGAAGGAACCCTTCTCATTGTGCATACAAAAGTGAGAGAAATGCAATGATAGCACCAGTATTAGTCAGAGAAGTGTTCTGATATTGATATTATGAGATGTAAAACTTGGGGCAAAAGAAAAATGGGCTTATTAGAGCCAAAAAGAAAAATGAGACCACTAGGGCCAAAGAGAAAAATAGACTCACTTGGAACAAAAGTGAGAGACAGATTCCTTCCTTCTCAAGAATGACAAATGTGTCTAGAACTGTTTGATGTATTTTTTTCATAATTTAATTGAGAAACAAATAGCAATGAGCCAGTTTCAAACAAAACTGGTAGCACAGTTTCAATAATTAATGCATTGCATACATTCTTCCTAGTAGATACTTGCTGTACAAGATGCGAACATGATATCCCACTTGCAAACACCATTAGAACAAATCTCTCTATTCATTAAGAGAATGTAACTATATTTCTATCCTAATCATTTTGAATACACAGATACAAAATGGATATTCATCTGTATCCACTTTTTTTGTTACGTTCTGTTATTTGAATATTATAGGTGTGTAAACTCAGCAAAATATTCTTTTTTTTTACAGTTTCAACAAATAATACACTGCATATATTCTTCTTAGTGGTTAATTGCTGTACAAGATGCGGACTTGTGAT
>NW_004524649.1:3080019-3097018 GCF_000260255.1 Octodon degus | reverse complement strand
ACTTCATCTGCTATGAGTTCTGAGAGTTCTTTTTTTATTTCAGAAAAGAATTGCGCTCTGATTTCCTCTATATCTTTCTGCTGTTGCTTATTTACTATTGACGCTCTTAATTCATGCATTTGAACCGAGCTAGTGCCCTCCACACTTGTTCTGTGTGGGCGCTGGGTTTCTTTCATATGTTTCTGCATTTGATTCTTTAGTTCAGATATTATTAATTCAAGGATTTCTATTCTCATTTCCAATCTGACATCTTCTATATCTTTCTGCAGCTGTTTCTTTATTTCAGAAGCTGCTGATTCATTGCTTTCAGCTGTGTGATTTCCAATTTTTTCTGTGTTATTTTCCTCTGCACTTGTTACAGGTGGCCTTGGGTTCTGAGGTTGCGTTTTGTTCCTTCTCGTCATTTTGTGTAGCACTGTCTTCTGACCTTTGTTGTAGATCTTTGCTGTAGTTATATCCTTCGCATGTACTGAAGTTCAGGTGCAGCTCTACAGAGTTTGCACTTATCCAGCTGCATCTGGTTTGGGTCTCACTGCTGTGCTCAATCCTTCCCACTGCTGCCCTTAAGGGTGAACCTGTTGTGCCCCTGTGGCGAGATGTTCTGCTCCTGGACTAGCTGGTTGGATTTATTCTCTACACTCTCCCCTGCAGGGATTGCAGCTGCAGGATTACACCTCAGGCATGTATGTCAGGCCTGAGCTGTGCCTGGATGGGGCAAGGTGAAGTAGGAGGAAGAGGAAGCTCTCCGCACACACTTACGGGACCTGGGCTAGGACTGGGTCTGGGGCCTGCGGGACCGGGCAAAAATTCCTACTCGGCGGGCAGCGTGGGGGAGGCACTGCGGCGTGGTGGGGGTCGGCCCAAGGGGCTGGGAGAGGGTCCAGCCCACTCTGCGCCTGGGCTGGGACTGGTCCCGCCAGCGCAGGGTAGCAGGAAGCTCTCTGCACACTCACCGGACCTGGGCTAGGACTGTGTCTGGGAGCTCCCGGAACTTGGCAGAAAATCCTACTCGGCAGGCGGGGTGGGGGAGGCACTGCGGAGTGGTGGGGGTTGGCCCAAGGGGCTGGGAGAGGGTCCGGCCCACCCTGCGCCTGGGCTGCGACTGGTCCCGCCGGTGCAGTGTAGCAGGAAGCTCTCCACACACTCACTGGACCTGGGCTAGGACTGGGTCTCTGATGTATTCTTGATTCGCATATTTACCTTACTTTTGTCTATTTGCATTAGGGATTGCTTCAATGAGCCTACGTTTGCTGTGATGACCACAAAGGTTTTGGCTCAGAGCACTATTTTAAAATCAATCCCTGAGCACAATAAACGAATATGGAGATTTAAATTACCCTCATAACCTTAACTGATCCACAAGTGAAAATTCCCACCTTTTTAGCTCAGAAAAAATTTGCTGTGTCACAGATTGGAACTCTTGCCTTTCAGAAAGCACAGTCTCTCTCTCTCTCTCTCTCTCTCTCTCTCTCTCTCTCTCTCTCTCTTTCATGTTTTCTCATATTTTTGACCTCTGGTGCATAAGAAAAGACAGCAGAGGCTTGGACTTCAGTCTCTCCCAAAGATTCATCGTAACTTCTGAAATGAAAAAACAAGTTACTACTGAAGTCTTTGGCCCATTGCTTCATGGAATATTGGGACTCTTGCTAGCCAATAGACTCTCACTTTAAAATATCCCCAGTGTTTCCTGATGCCATCTATGCTGACTACGTAGGAAAAATCAATGCTAAGGTTCAATCTATTTGAAACACTGTTCAAATCATACCAGACTCTCATATCACTCAATTGGTGGTACTTTCCACCACAGAATTGGAAAATCTAAAAATAAGGAAAGGGGATGCAATGCTTTTGGGTCCTCTAATATGTGTTTGTTGAACGGATTAAAGAAAACCATACAGAGATGGAATTGATTATCGAAGGAAAGATATTGTAAGGGATTTCACACACAGGTGAGGACATTTCAATTATTTCCCAGCATCACTGGAATACAATATTGCCTCTGGATGTGGCAGCTACAGACCTACGGGGGTGGGAGTGTTTTTTATCCTAGAAGTGCTAAACTGTTAACTTGAAAGGATGTAGAAGGCCATTCTGAACATTATTCACCTTGTGTCCTTCCCCATATCTGACTATCTAGGAGTTTGTGATGTATCACAAGATATGGACATGTTTTTTGCTTAGTCCTAACACTTTTGTGACATAGTAGATGTTGCAACAAGTTTTCCTCTCCACTCAAAAGCTTGGTAAAAACAATCAAAGAAGGAAAAAACCTCTTCTAGTTATTCCTAAAAAGGATCATTTTGGTATAGGCAATTTGCCACATTTTAAGGAGGTGCCTTGAGCTCTTCTCCAGCCCCACAGAGGGTGTCCAAGATAACATGGATATCTCATGATTTTGATTGGGCTGATTAATGGCTCCTCACTCAGGAGACTCTTACAGCAGCTCTTACACTAATTAATGAATAGATGATAATGGGGCACCTAAAATCCTCCAATAGCTCTCAGAATACCAAAATTTTTGTAGAAAATAAGTCCAAAAGCTAGAACTCAGGCTTTACAGGGAACTGACAGCACCAGGGAACATATAGAACCACTTACACAAGGATTTCCCAGTCTCATACCTATTGCTTTATATTTCTCCCTCATACTCATTGATTTAAAAGACTTTTTAAAAAGTATCCCTCTCAAAAAAAGTGTCCCTCTCCATCTGCAAGATAAAAAATGTTTTGTCTTAGTTTACCCTGTATGAATTATTAGAGCACTATGTATTGTTTCCACTGGTGTTGTCTGCCACATGGAATGGCAAGTAGTTTGACCCTAGGTCAAGAGTGTGTGGTTGCACTCATTTTATCAGTTTGCCACGTCTGCTTATCATTTTCATTACATGGATGATATTATTCTAGCTCATTAATTCTCATCTGCCTTTCACCAATATTTATTTTCTTAAACAATGCCTTTCTCCTCTATTTTTTTTTATCAATGTCTTCTTTAGAAGCAGTTATAAATTCTTTTACTGCAGTGTTTTTTTTGTTTTTTTTTTTTTTCAGATTGGGTTTCCTTCCTATGTTTCTGCAGTTGTTTCTTTATTTCAGATGCTATGAGTTCTGAGCATTCTTTTTTTTATTTCAGAAAAGAATTCCCTCTGAGCTCCTCTATAACTTTATGCTGTTGCTTATTTACTATCGACGCTATTAATTCATACATTTGAGCCAAGCTAGTGTCCTCTGCACTTGTTCTGGGTGGGCACTGTGTTTCCTCCATATGTTTCTGCATTTGATTCTTTACTGCAGATGTTATTAATTCATAATTCATTCAGGGATTTCTTTTTTTTATTTCCATTCTGAGTTCCTCTATACCTTTCTGCAGTTGTTTCTTTATTTCAGAAGCCATTGATTCATTGCTTTCAGCTGTGTGATTCACAATTTGCTCTGTGTTTGTGTCTTCTGCACTTGTTATGGGTGGGCTTGGGTTCTGAGGTTGCATTTTGTTCCTTCTCATCATTTTGTGTAGCATCGTCTTCTGACCTTTGTTGTAGATCTTCGTTGTAGTTATAACCTTAGCACGCACTGAAGTTCAGGTGCAGATTTACAAAGTTTAGATTTATCCCACTGTGCCTGGCTTGGGTCTGGCTGCTGTGCTGAGCTCCTTCCTGTTGCTACCCTTGGGGGTGAATCTGTTGTGCCCCTCAGGCAAGATGTTCTGCTCCTGGACTAGCTGGGTGGTTCTATCCTCTACACTCTTTGCAGGGATTGCAGCTGCAAGGTTTCACCCCAGGGCTGTATGCCAGGCCTGCGCTGAGCCTGTAGGGGACAAGGTGGAGTAGGGGGGAGAGGCAGCTCTCTCATACACTCACCAGTCCTGTGCTAGGACTGGGTCTGGGGTTCCCAGAACGCAGCAGAAATTCCTACTCAGTGGGCAGGGTGGAGGAGGTGCTCCGGAGTGGTGGGGGGCGTCCCAAGAGGGTAAAAGAGGGTCTCACCCACGCTGTGCCTGGGCTGGGACCAGTAGTAGGTCCCGCTGGTGCAGGGTAGTGGGAATCTCTCCCACACACTCACTGGACCTGGGCTAGGACTGGGTCTAGGGGTTCCTGGAATGCAGCAGAAATTTCTACTTGGCGGGTGGGGTGGGGGAGGTGCTTCGGAGTGGTGGGGGGCGCCCCAAGGGAGTGAAAGATGGTCTCACCATGCTGCGCCTGGGCTGGGACCAGTAGTAGGTCCCGCCAGAAGCTCTCCCACACACTTATCGGGCCTGGGCTTGGACTGGGTCTGGACAATGCCTTTCATAGTGCAGGCCTAGTGGTGGTCCCCCAAAGGTGCTAACCTTGGCCTCTTTTTGGGAATTGGGTCACCTTGTCCAGCAAAGACATACTGTGTCCCAAATTGTTCAGATCCAGGTTAATCATCTTGCAGCCCTAATTGATTTTCAGACTTTAGTTGATAATATTAATTGGCTCCACCCAGTTCTTAAACTAACAATGCTTGATTTATCCTCTCTCTTTTACATTCTCAAGGGTAACCTGGCACTCCAACAAGAATACTTACATCAGAGGCTAAAGTTTTCTTGGATAAAGTCAATTTGGTTCTCCCAAACTCTAAACTCTCTGGAGTTCACGTATTTTCACAAATGCTTTTAATTATTTTCTGAACTCTACATATGCCAAAAGGATCTTTTGCAGACTCAGGGACCTCTACAAAGGCTACATATACCACATGCTCCACCTGAAAATGTTACACCTTTTTATGATGCTGGGAAGAACTGACAGCACTTGTGAGTATGCATGCTATTATAGACATGGGGTGCAAAATATTGTTTTTTTTTTTCTTCAGTTCAAAAACAGTGGTTATGGATATTTTCATCCTCTTGGCAAAAAGTATCAACTAACTTTCCTGGTGTTATTCATTGCCATTATAGTCCAGATAAGTTAATTATCAATTTATTATTTGCTTTGCTCCCACTCTTTGTCTTCCCTTCAACAATAAGCTTGGTTCCCATAGTGGGAAGTATCTCTGTTGTCACAGGTGGCTCCCGCTCAGGAAAAAGAGATTATGTTTGGGTCTCTTCTCCCTGATTACAGAATATAGAATTTTCTTCTGAGCAATATATATTAAATTGCAAGCTGTTATATGGGTATTTTGAAATTATTCATCCACTTCAATTAACATTTTTTAGATAGTCTTTACATTTACAGTATGATATGCCACACTGAAACTGCCACCATTCACACTAGCCAGGAATATATTTTAAATTTATGTCACACTCTCCAATTTGCTATTTGGTCACATGATATCCCCTATTTTATCCATAATTTGTGTTCTCATTCCTAATTGTTAGGGCCTCTCGCTGAGGGAACTGCTGCAATGATCAGATTGCTAGCTACTGTCACTTTTACTTCCTCAGATGCCATTTAACAGGCTTGTTTCTCAAGTCATCTCTCATCAAAGTGCTTCTGCTTTATATAAACAGTTTCATTCCCCCAAGAAGAGGCTTGACAAATTGCTAAACAATGTTCCTCATGTGTAATAATTTTTCCCTCATCCTCTATGGGGGTTAATTAACAAAGATAATGATAATATCCCAATAAACTCTGGCAAATAGATGCCACTCACATTCCTGAGTTCAGCTCTCTACACTGGGTGCACACTTCTGTAGGTATTTCCTCTGGATTTATTGTTGCTTCTGCCCACCTGGGTGAAGTGGATAAACATGTCATTGTGCATTGTTTGGATGCCTTCCATAGCCTTGGTCCCTAACAGGCACTTAAGATTGCCAGTGGTCCAGACTATATAAGTGCTGCCTTCCAAAATTTTTGTAGAACTTTCCATATTTTCCCTACCATGGAAATTCTTTTTAACCTTCAAGGTCAAGGAATTGTTGAATATCCTTACTATATCATCATAATTCAATTAGAAAAAAAAGAGGAATCCTTCTCTAAAATATTAACACTTCATAATAAGTTTTCTACTTGATAAAATTTTTGATATGAAGATATTATGGTATGAATGTTTTCATATGGCTATAACAATTGACTGTTATTGCTTGTTATTGTTTTTGTAATGTACTGAAAGTATTCATGCCTTCAGATGTGCTAGTATTCCAAAGTATGGGATAAAAATTTGTTATAATGATAGATATTTCTTTCACATTCAGACATCTGCCTATAACAAAAAATTATGTGCGATATATTCCATTAAAAGACAATAAATTAGGTAAAATTTTCTTAGGCATTTGATAGAAGTGATTTCATTAAAGGGCATCGTGTCAAATGGAAATTTAAGTATGTTAGAAAATGTCATGATGTTTGTCATACTGTCTCTGTGATTGTAATATTATGCATGGCTTTTAATTTCAATTGCCTATGTATCACATGCCTAAGGATAGTCTTCAGGAGATGAAAATATTTCCCAAAATTCCACAGAAAGCAACTTGGTTGAGCAATGGCTGTGAATCATACAGACAGCTGACACTAACAGAAACCCTAAGAGGTGTTGTGCATGACTCCAAGGTAATTCCCAAGGAGACTTAACTCATCTCGAGAGATAGCAAAAATTTGATCAATACAATTCTGTCATAACTTGGTATTGAACACCCATCAGAAAAGTATAATGTGGACCAGCCAAATAGCTCAGCAGATTAAAGTGTCTGCAAGCAGGCACAGGGACCGGGGGTTTAATCCCTGGGTCTGCTGTGCTGGCCTCGCCCTCTAGGTGTGCTGAGATGGCAATTGAGACTATGCATGGTGGTGTGCACTGGTAATCCTAGCACTTGGGAGGCTATAAACAGAAGGATCAGTATGAGTCTGATCTAAAGTGAGACCCTGAGCACCCTGTAGACCGTTCTCTAAAATACAAAACAAGTATAACCAGAAGATGTATAAAACAATGCCATAACAATACAGTAGCTATAAACTTTCAATCACTATCACCTTCTACACTGATAAATGAGAACTGTCATGGGTTAGTGGACTCGATAAGGTTAAATGGAAGAAAGTGAGGACCTGAAACCCCTGGATTGGAGATATATAACCTACATTAGTAAATTCAATCAGAATGTAAAGAGTTCTAGATTGAGAAAGTCTTCTAAAGAGTCCTCCAAACACAGATCCTCCAACTCTAACTTAACATTCATCCTTTTCCATAACAAAACAGAAAAGGGGGAAATGTGAGGAGTGGATAAAGCTGAAGATTGAGCACATGTGTGAGTTGAACGACAGAACAAAAATGCTCCAGCCCCAAGAACTGGAGGTGCTCAGGAAAGTCTAAAACATTTGTTGTTCGGCAGATATTTTGAAATTGATCAACCTCCAGAGTGTATAAATAAGCATTCTATGGTAGTTGAGCAGTTCCTTTTTCTCTAAGTTGGAGAGAGGGCTCCACCTGACCTCAGATTTCTGTAAACAGTCTTTTGTCTATATTTCTTCATCCTACTGTTATCATTCCCTGGAGAACATCAAAAACTTTGCTGGAGGTGGTACAGAAAAGTAGACATATGCACAGGAGCAGAATCCTGCTACCTTCAGATCTACCACAAGAAGGCTTCAAGGAAGCATCTCCCTGGACAGGAACGGTTTCCACCCAGCAGACCCAAAGCAGGATGAGAGAAATGAGAACTAGGCAGAGTACCTTAAAACTCAGTGCTACTAGGCAATGGTGATGTCTTGGTCCAGTTGGCAGTGGACAGGCTTCTTGCTGAGCACAGGCAAAGGGATGTGGGCCTGAGCTCATAGTAGGCAGAATCCTGAAACTGCCACACGGGATGCTAGGCAACAGTCCACCTGCAACAGACAGGTAGAAAAGCTCTCCAGGTTCATGCTAATAGATGTCACCTTCACTGATGTTAGCTGTCATCATCACTGAAGACCTTGAAACTCACAGTGTGGTCTTGAAAAGAGTTGGAGGTAGGGAACTCAGCTACAGGTATGGACTGATCACCACATTCTCTGTTGGCCAGGCTGACTCAGGAGGCACTTCCCTGGTTCTTTCACTTTTTGGTTGCCTGAAGAACTTTTAGGCAGATGCAGACCAAGTAAAGGACATTGGAGGGTAGGAACTCAGATAAGCACTCTCCTCTTAGGAGCAATGTCTGGGAACCTCAGCTCATAGCCAATTTGGCAAATGTTCAGATTTGCACACAGGCTTCTCTGGGTTGTGAAACATGCTTCTCTTTCTGTTTGGAGGCCAAAGTCTACAAAGCTGATACCATGCCTGTATCTATTCACCCAGTGTTGAAATCAATTTCTTTGACATCACTAGTGCACATTGGACATCTGCAGAGGGTTGATTTGCAGACTTGTGAGAAGTTAAGGACCCCAAGACTCACATACATCCCACAGCACTATAGCAGCTAGGAAACTTGGTTGGTGACATCCTGTGTTGTCAGGTGGAGCTATCAAGGGAAACTTTTGTGTCTTCTTTTCTTATTACTATTTGTGTTTTACTCCAGCACCTAGGTACTGAGAATTTCTGGGCAATGGAGATTTCAAGAAGGCAGGTCAGGGGTCATGCAGGTCCAGGGAATAGCACTTGCTAAGAATTGACCTGCAGATTACCATTCCAGGGGACCCTCATCATTCTGACCATCAGAGTGAGTCCTTCCAACAGCACAGGTTTATTGCTCACATCCTACCCACCTAATGAAGTGGAGAACAGACCAGTGGGGCAGGATCTTGGGTCTGTTGTAGGAAGCCAATCTGAGAGCAATGTAGAAGCAACAGACCTACAGAGGCAGAGACAGGAAGAGGGGGAGGCTTTACATCAGGATGCCATGCCTGCAGCCTACTAGTAGAACAAATGAGGGAGCTCTTATCCATTATGGTAGCATCACAAAGAGCCATCTCATAGTCTTAATGGCTCCTGCACTCCACAGACATCCTCCCAGTGACAGTCACTGATCTTTCAAGTGTCTCTACTGGGGCTCTGTTATTGTTTGTGTCTGGATGGCCTCCCAAAGCCTCATGCATTTTTATGTGGGGTTTTTTCGAGGTGTCTAAATCTAGGTTTGTGATTATTTTATAGTTCAATGCATTGATTAAGGGTTTGGAATTGACAGTGTGTGATTGCTGTACCAGTCCATTAATAGTATTGA
The DNA here is from genome assembly GCF_000260255.1 of Octodon degus. NCBI lineage: Eukaryota > Metazoa > Chordata > Mammalia > Rodentia > Octodontidae > Octodon > Octodon degus. Next base: position 3,087,937 of record NW_004524649.1, on the reverse strand, counting down.
CACTGTCCTAATCTCAACCTCCTGGATGATACTAAAGGGGCAGAAAGAAGTTTGTTTACCTCCTGCCTGAACTTCTTGCTTTTGCTACCTTCTGTCCCAATGAATACTTATCCCTCTACCATGTGCCATTCTGCCTTGGAGATAGACTATTATGGGTTGAAAACTCCACAAACTGTGAGCAAAATGAACTTTTTCTTCTAACCTTGAGTTTTGGGTATTTGATATCTTACAAGGAAATGAGCAAGATAGAACTTGTAACTGAGAGATAGGGTTATTGCTATGACTATACCTGATGATGTGGTTCAGTAGCCTTTGGAAATGAATTCTTGGAGGAGTTTTGAATGATTTGGAAAAAACAGCTAAATAAGTACAGCTGAAATACCTTGGGCTGTTCTGGATGGGAGATTCCGGACAGAGCTCCAAGACCAGAAGACAGATAGAAATCTTTCAGTAAAGTCAACACTTGGGTGGTTTCTGCTGGTAAGAAGGACTGTATTAGATGTTGTACTCCAGATGATGTGTGTTATGGGTTAGCAAAAAGTTTGTATTTTGCTCATGTCCACAGAGTTTGCTTGAGATTGAGGTTAGTAGCAGTAGAACTAATTTGTAGAAGAAATTTTAAGGCTGTCATATGTTAAAGTGGTATGATGGCTACTGTTGGAGACAGATTTCATGTTGAGAATCAGGAGCAAAGAGCCGAATAGAATGTTTTACAATGCTGTGCCAGTCCAGAAATAAAGCTTCAGGGAAGGGAAGATCTTGAATTCTTAGAAGGAACATAATAGAATATATGGTCTGAGGGCATCATGAGAGGCAGAAAGACACTACCCTTTGCAGCTTCAAAGTTGCAAATGTGAAAGACTTTGCTCTGCGAGTAAAGCTACAGAGTACCACATTACAGAATGGCAATGGCCACACCATATTCCAGAATGGTGGAACATGTGCAGCATAGAGCACATGTTCCTTGGAATTGGATTCAGAGTACTCAGAGATGCAGGTACTCTCCCTCCACATGCAAGTGTAGGGGAGCCTGGCTACTGCTCCTGCTCACAACAGACCTTGCTGTCATCCACCCAGCACGAGTTGTAGGTGCATGCAGAATGCAATAATTCTGAGGTCAGAAAGGCTTCCTTCCAGATTTCAGAAGAAGGAATGGGAGGTCAGGAAGTTTGTCCCTCAGAGGGCAGTGTGTGTGTGTGTGTGTGTGTGTGTGTGTGTGTGTGTGTGTTGTGGAATTGCTAATGAAAGCAGTGGAAAACGTTCTGTACCAAGGAGTTACAAGGAACCATTTTTATTACACCAGCTGGCAATGTGGGATCATTCTCAAAGCATCAAGCTAGAGTGAAATTTGAGCTTAGTTTATATAGATTTTGCAAGCAGGAAATAGGAGTCCTTAAAACTGCGATGAATATTTGTTGGGTAGCAACAGTTATTCTATATTGCTAAGCAGAAAATCCTTGGTACAAGTTAGCAAATAAGGTACGCTTGGAGGATAGACAGTCCAGGTTGTGAAGACTGAGCTGAGTCAGGTAATATCTGCTTTAATCAGTCAAGACTGAGCAAATCTAACAGGACAGTTATCTGGTGGGCTGCTTAATCTTATTTTGTCTTAATTTGTTATAAGACTCCTAGCTAATATTTAAATTTTTAAAATTTCAATCACGTGAAGATGTGAGTGGGAAGCCAAAGGTGCAGTGAAGATGCCACAAATTTGGGGAAGCCAGGAAGGTGTATTGTCTGAGGAAAACTGCATGGAAGGAATAGAGCCAGTTGAAAAGAAAAGCCATGGGGGCTGGAGAGATAGCTCAGTAGAATAAGCGCTTGCCTGGCAAGCGCAAGGATCTGAGTTCAATCCCCGGTTCTGAAAAAAAAAAAAAAAGCCATGGGAGCAACAACTATGGGATGAACCATAGAGGCGGAGGCCCAAAGCCTTCCTTTTGTAGTTCACATTTTGCCACAAAATTCCTTGGATGCTGTGCATGGAAATACAGGAATTAATGTTTGCCCTGCTGAACTTTAGACTTGCTTTAGTCCCAACACTTTGTATCCCCTGTTTTTAACTTTAGTGATGAAAGTATCTATCTTGTGCCAGTGAATGTTTGAAGTGTTTAACCTTCTTCTCAGTGGTACTGCAGTTCACTGCAAAATCACAGAGACTTGGTACTTGGACGTTTCAGAAATGAAACTGTTACAACATCAGCAACTCATAGAGATGGAATGAAAGTATTTTGTATAAAGGAGTGTACATGAGGCTTTGGGTGTTCAGAGGCAGAATGTTATGGCTTGAGTCTAGATGTTCCACACAAAGCCCCATGTCATCAAGGAGGGAGGGAATCTGGGCAGGTAGCTGAATCTTGAGTTTGTCATCAATAAAGGGTTAGGTGAAGGCCATGGACATGCCATGTATTAAATTGGCACTGCCCTACACCCAACAGTATAGATTATTGAAAAACGCATAACAATGCTTCTCTCACTGTCATCTCTTGTTTTTGCTCTCTTCTGCCCACCCATACTGTTCCCCCCTGCCATGTGTCACCCTGCATTGGAGCCAGCCAATGGTAGAATAAAAACTACATTCTGCAAGCCAAATAAAGTTTTCCATCTTTGACTGTCAGGTATTTTGTCCTTTTTTGTGCTGGGGATTGAATTTAGGACCCTGCACTTGCCAGGCAAGGGTTTATTCTACTGAGCTATTTTCCTAACCCTCAGTACTTTGTCTTAGCCATGAGAGAAAAATGACTAAGACAGGATGTCACAGAATATCACAGAAGCTATACAGAATGTAGCTGTTCAGAATGACTGGCTTTCCTCACTTCATGATGGGACTTTAAGTTTCCCCCAAGTCTCCTCAGGATGTGAAAATTCATTTCCTTTTGCAGTGAACAATGCTCCACTGTTTATGTGCCTGTTGTCACACAACCCTTACTGAAGGGCACACTTGCTGCTCCCAGGCTGTGGTCAGTTGAGATAAAGGTCTATATACAGGCACCTAATTTGAGGTAAGTGTGTGGATACTTTCAGGAAATGTCAAGGAGCTGAACTTAGGGTGAGTGTTTGCTCACCTTTTCAGAACCCATCAAATTCTATTCAACAATAGCTTCTCCTTAACATCAAAGAACTGATGAGTTCCTACTGCTCCACCTTTTCCCCAGCACCTGGAGTGTCCGCATCTGGATTCCAGCCACCCTGGCACAGGTGATGGCTCACATTACACATTCTGGTTGTGCACCTTCCATGTCCTGTTTCCAGTGGGCAAGGAACCCCCTGTTCTCAGTTATTCATCTCCATCTGGAGGACTTTTTTCCTGAGGTGTTTATTAAGGTCTGCGCCTATTGTTTTCCTGAGGTGATTTCCTTCATTTTCAATTTGAATGATTTTTGTTTTTGCAATAGTGCTCTATAAACTGTGCATTTTGGAGAGTCTGTGTTATTGCATATCTCACTTGACACTGTTCTTGAATGAAGAATTTAATTGAGGCCCAGATCATGCGTTTCAGCTTTCTTGAGGCAGGCCTTTGAGTCTCACCTAGATATCCTCCTATTGTCCTCTAAGAGGCTTCAAGTTCTGCATGCTATGTTGGACCAGGGTCCAATCCTGAGATAGATGTTTGAAGGGAGTAGAGTCTAGGTCTAGACTCCATTTCCATGTGCTAGTTGTCTGGCTGTCCCAGCCATGGGTTGGAGAGGCTGTCTTTTTCTTGGAATGGCCTTTGCTCCTCTGCACAGATACATCAACCATGTTGTGTGCATCAGAGGCTTATTTTGTCCTCCCTCAGCTGTCCACCTGTCACTACCCCGCTGCTTCCTACAGGAGCTATGACTTCCAGTGTGATCTTACACAATGTGGATGAAGGGACATTCCTGCCTTGTGCCTATTATTACCAGGAAGTTTCTAGACCATCCCCAGGGAGTGTGCTGTGCCTGTGGGGTTCTGTAGTGTTTTTCATCTAGATCGTCTTTCCCCAGGCCCCTCTTCATAATTTGCCGTGAGTTTTTATCATGGAGGATGTTGTACTTTCTCAGATGCTCCTTCTCTGTGTATGGATATGGCCATGTGAGGGTTTTTTTTTTTTTGCTTCTTTTGTTGTTCATGTGGTGGTCCACATTGATTTTCAAATCCTGAACTGAGTTTGCTGGCATTTTTTTCTTGCATATATGACAGGCATGTTATTCTATGATTTTAGTTCATCAGATTTTTCTTATCCTCAGTAAATATTGCAGACTCTGAGGGCCAGACAAATAGCTCAGCAGATTAAAGTGCCTGCAAGCTGGCACAGTAGCTGGGGGTTCAATCCCCTGGTCTGATATGCCGGCCCCGATCCTGGGGGCGCTGAGATGGCTGAGACTGGGCATGATGGCGCGCGCCTGTATTCCCAGCTCTTGGGAGGCTGTAAACAGGTGGATCACTATGAGTCCAATCTAGTGATGAGACCCTGAACACCCTGTAGACCCTTCCTTTAATACAAAAAAAGGAAGAAAAAGAAAAAAGAAAAAAAGTTGCAGGCTCTGAAATCCTAGAAGGAAACTGTCCCAGTATAGATACAACCACAAGGCCCTGAGTGCTGAAAGGACTCCTGTCAACAACACAGGCTATGCAGCAGTGAAGCACAGAGGCAGCCCATGCTCCTCAGGCTGGATTTCCCACACTGAAAGACTGGAAAGCGGGGCACAGGTGTCCACATTTGAACCCACATAGACCTGAAAGCATATGTTTTCTTTGCCCTGGTGCCTTCACCGGGTGTCCTCATTCTTTATGGAGATTAGACCATAAGAATTTAGGGTTGATCAATGCTGTCCAGCAAGCCTCTCAATGACTACCACTCCCCACACATCTGGAAGAGATCAGACTCAGGATTTACAACGACAAGGACACAAATGAAGATTATAGTGAGTTCCCATATCCAGAAAAGACAATGAGCCCAGATAAACAACATAACGTTGTACCTCACGCTTCTAGAAAAAAAAAAGACCAAGGCAAGCCCAAAGTCCATAGAAAAGAGAAAAATATAAAGATCTGATCAGAAATTTACACAATGGAGTCCAAGAAAACAATACAAAAATTCATGGATTGAAGTGTGATTCTTTGAAAGAATAAATAAAATTGATAAACACTTTGTCAATCCTATTCATTAAGAAAAGACAAATTCATACAAAGAGGAATAAAGACAGTAAAATCACTACAATGCTGTGAAAATTCAGAAGATTACCAATTAACCAATTTCAATATCTTACTCTCATAGGCTTGAAAACATAGAAGAAATGAATAGATACTTAGATATGAATGAATTAGCAAAGCTGAATCAGGAAGATATAAGAATTATAAATAACCCAATATCAGTCAATGAAATTGAAATGTAATTAAAAACTTAGTAAAATATTTCTCAAATTTTGAAAGAAAACAGTCAATATTTCACCATGAAGTATAAGATAAATTGACCCAGCTATGCCATTTCTGAGTATCTCTCCAGAAGGTTAAAAACACCATACCATATGAAACAAAGGGGACCCTCCACTACTTATATTGGGAGCATAGACTGTTGTAGCCACTGAGAAAGTCAGTGTAGAGATTTTTCAAAATACTAGGATTAAAAGTTCCATTCCACCCAACTAGTCCCCTTCCAGGTAACTTCTCATAGGAATTCAAAGCATAATACCACAGCATAAGTGTGCACCCACATTTATAGCAGCACAATTTATCAAAGGTAAACCTTGAAACAGCCAAAATGACCATCATCCTGAGGAAGGGATAAAGAACTGGTGGTCTTTTTATACAATGGAGTAGTCCTCATCCATAAAGAAAGATAGACTTGAGACTTTTATAAGTAAATGGATGCCACTTGAGACACCACTCATACGTGAAATAAATCAGATTCACTTGTGTAACCATCACATCATTTGTCTAATGTGAAAAACTGAGAGTAAGTTCTAAAATATACAATAGATATTGTGAAATGGGAAAACATTATTTAAAAAGAAAAAGGAACTAGCACAGGTAAAAATAAGTAGGAAAAAGGGGGGGGGGGAAATGCAAGTCCTATATCCTATTAGTGGCTCTGTGTCCACTCAAAGGGAAGGTTTAAACTAATATTGATTGGACAATTTTTTTTATGTCCAAGCCTTGTACCCTGAGCAATTACTTTAAAGATAACAACATGGAATGCATTAACTATCGTTGTACTCCTATTTTGTTATGTAATTTTCTTTTACCTTTTCAAAAGACATGGAGTATCTCCACAAGGACACCTGGAGAGCTGCCTCAATGAACAGAACAGAGAGTAACACACAGCCTCCCACTAGCAGCCTCTCAACATATCTTAAAGAAAGAAGCTCCAGGATGATGTTTGTAAGCAGCTAAATTAGGCAGAAATATTCTAGGTAGTCATACAGGATTGGTCCTGGAAGAATCCAGTGCAAAAGATGAGATCACACTAAAACTGTGGGTGGAGGTGCATCCCTTCAAACTAAAGAGAATCACTGTATCCAAAACTTCCCCAAGAAATAATACTGAGTAATTTTGTAAATAGATATTATTCACCCAGGTGGGTGATCAAAGTTCATCTGACCCATCACTTCCAAAAAAAGAGCCTTGTTCTTTCCATGCATATGTGCTATGTGATTTCCTTTTCTATTGGATAAATATTACCTGAGCGAGTATGCTTGTAATCTTATTGCTTGTTCATAGTTTTGTCCCACATTGTGTCCACTCCGTGCTTTTCCTCTAAAAATTCCCCAGAGTAAAGTGAAATCCATGGCAAGCCCACTTTCCAGGTCTCCTCCTGTCTCTTCCAGGCAGGAACTGTCTCTCCCTTGATAAAATGCCCTAGTTCTTACCTCTGTAGTTCCTCAGAATTCATTTGCACACTTTTAAGCACATGAACTCAGTGTATAGCAGTGTGGGAGTGATAATATTTCCCTCTATCCTATGGAAGTTCTATTCATATAAGGGAAATGCCAGATGTCAAATCTGAATTTTTTTTTTTTTTCGTGGGACCGGGGATTGAACTCAGGCCCTTGTGCTTGCCAGGGAAGCGTTTATTCCACTGAGCCATCTCCCTGGCCCCCTCAAATCTGAAATTGAAGAATGCTTGATGTCCTTCAAAATCAAAACTGAATTCTATTCACTGACCTTATCAGACCCAAAAGCTACAACTCTTGTTACATAGGTCCTGCTTTGCCATGGTCTTAACCATCCAGCAGAAAAGTATGAGAACGAAATATAGGAAGTAAAGCCATGCTGTTATGTTGAGCTGTAGGGGACTCGGGTCAACAATTTCTGACATTGCCAGTCAAGCGGAAGACCCAATGCTATTGTGGGCTACTGGACTCTTAGAATATTTTGCTGAGTTTGCACACCTATAATATTGAAATAACAGAACTTAACAAAAAACTATATACAGATGAATGTCCATTTTTTTTGTTCAGTGTCCCCAAGGCTCTTTATTCCCTACAAGAGGCAGAACAAAAATGTAGAGTGGATCCGAGCAGGCTCTTCCATATCCATACACATTCCTGTATAGGAGGCACTCAGATAGCTGACACCTTGCACAAAAGTGTTAATAGCCAACTTTCTGGGTGCTGCCCTCCTAACTAAGGCTTCTAGAGCTCTCCCTTTAACCATATAGGGTGGTGCCCTGCCTGCACTGTGTAGCTTGATTCCCATCACAGTGTCCCCACAGCACAAAGATGTGAGGAGATGAGATTGGCAGTACTGCTTGATGTTGCTGGGATCTGGTTCAGAGAGGTTAAATGGCACAACCAGGACAAGGGTCACATAGCCTGCCCACCAATTTCTTCTTTGTCACCTCCTGGGGTGCTCCTCTATTTTGTTTCTTTTTTTTTCAAAGTTTTATTGATAAACAGATAGCAATGAGACAGTTTCAAATCAAATCGGAAGTACAGTTTCAACAAATAATACACTG
>NW_004524649.1:3078316-3078870 GCF_000260255.1 Octodon degus | reverse complement strand
TTACAAATTACCATCTGCAGTGCAGTAGCTTAGTTCACAGGTATCAGAATATAGAGTTAGTCAGGGTGAGAATCTTAGCAATTAACTCCTAGATTAAAGAATCTTCTGAATATTCTCAGGATCATTGCCTTGCTCATCTTTTACATGTAACTGCATGGTTTAACATTGCCATGTTTCCTAGCTCATCTCCTTTCCCTCTCTTGATTAGATAGTCCTTGAGATCCTGCTTTCCCTTTCCTTGTATTATATCTTTCTATTTGTATTTCTTCTTTGAGTTCTTATACTAGGGAGACTATATGATATTTACACATTTGTGACTGGTTTATTTCACTTATGAGTATATGTTCAACTGGCATCCACTTCAATATAAAGACTTGCAGTTTATCATTCTTCATAGCTGAATAATATTCAATTGTGTAAAAATACCACATCATTCTCAACCATTCCTCAGGTGGTGGACATCTTGGTAGTTTCCAAGATTTGGCTATCACAAATTGTGCTGCTATAAACATAGGAACACATATATCCCTATGATATGATGTTTTCAGATCCTC
>NW_004524649.1:3039020-3054615 GCF_000260255.1 Octodon degus | reverse complement strand
TCTGCCCTTTGTTGTAGATCTTTGCTGTAGTTATAACCTTCACACGTACTGAAGTTCAGGTGGAGCTCTACAGAGTTTGGACTTATCCAGCTGTGTCTAGCTTAAGTCTGGCTGCTGTGCTCAGCTCCTTCCCGCTGCGGACCTGGGCTAGGACTGGATCTGGGTGTTCCTGGAACTTGGCAGAGATTCCTGCTCCGCGGAAGGGGTGGGGCAGGTATGGCAGAATGTTGGGGGGCGGCCCGAGGGGGTAGGAGATGGTCCAGCCCACGCTGCGCCTGGGCTGGGACTGGTCCCGCTGGCGCAGTGTATCAGGAACTCTCCACACACTCACCGGACCTGGGCTTGGACTGGGTCTGGGGGTTCCCGGAAGTTGGCAGAAATTCCTACTCGGCGGGAGGGTGAGGGAGGTATGGCGGAGTGGTCGGGGGCGGCCTAAGGGGTGGAAGAGGGTCCGGCCCACTCTGCACCTCGGCTGGGACTGGTCCCGCAGCCGCAGGTTAGCAGGAAGTTCTCCACACACTCACCAGACCTGGGCTAGGACTGGGTCTGGGTGTTCCCAGAAGTTGGCAGAAATTCCTACTGGGCGGGAGGGTGAGGAAGGTGCGGCGGAGTGGTGGGGGGCGGCCCAAGGGGTTGGGAGATGGTCCGGCCCACTCTGTGCCTGGGCTGGGCTGTTAGGGGATTTTAGTCAGATTTGTGCTGAGTATCAGGGAGAAGGATCACAACAAAATGGTTTAAAATGCTGTGTCTGTCCAGAAAGGAAGTTCCCATGAGGAGATCTTGAATACTGAGGAACATAATAGAAAATATAGCCTGAGTACATCACAAGAGGCAGCAGGACACCACCCTCTGAAGGCTTCAAGTTGCAAATATGAAACACTTCACTTTGCGAATGAAGCTGCAGAGGACTATATTGAAGAATGGCAATGGCCACACCATATTCCAGAATGGTGGCAGCCTAAAGCCCATGTTCCTTGGAATTTAATTCAGAGAGCTCAGTGATTCAGGGACTCTCCCTCTACATGCAAGTGAAGGGGAGCCTGGGTACTGCTCCTTCTGGTGGCAGACCTTGGTGTCTGCCATGGTGCGGGTTTTAGGTGCATGCAGAATGCTATAACTGTGGAGTCATGATGTCTGCCACCCAGATTTCAGAAGACGGCTTTGGGAGGCCAGGCTGTGTGCCCCTTAGAGAGCTCTGTGTGTGTGTGTGTGTGTGTGTGTGTGTGTGTGTATGTGTGTGTGTGTGTGTGTGTGTGTGTGTGTATGTGTGTGTGTGTGTGTGTGTGTGTGTGTGTGTTTATTATGGTATTGGTATTACAGAAAATGGAAAATGATCTGCACCAAGGGGTTCAAAATCAGCAAACTTTATTACACCTTCTGGTGGCCAGTAGTGTATCACTGAAAAGCATAAGCTCAGAGTCCAATTTAGTCTACATTTACATAGATTTTGCAAGTGGGAGATATAAAAGCTCAAAAGTGTGATGAATTCTTATTGGGTAGAACCAGTTATTGTTTTTTTGCTGAGCAGAAGTCCTTCAAACAAGTCAGCAAGCAGTATATGTTTGGCTGATAGAAAGTCCAGGCTGTGCAGACTGAGCTGAAGCAGGTAATCACTGGTTTCATCAGTCAAGGCTCAGAGGACAGCTCTGTAGTGTGCTGCTCGATCTTACAGTGTCCAAAAGTGGTTTCCAGCTGCTAGTGAATTTTTAGATCTTTTAAATTTCCTTTATATCTTTTTTTTCAGAACTAGGGATTAAACTCAGGCTCTTGCACTTGCTAGGGAAGGGCTTATTCTACTGAGCCATCTTTCCGGCCCTAATATTTTAAATTTCCATCATATGGGAAGATGTACATTGGAAAGCAAAGATACAATGAAGATGCTAGGAACTTGGGAAAGCTAGCAATGTGCACTGTCTGAGGAAAACTGCAAGGAAGGCATAAAGCCAGTCCAAGAGAGAAGCCATGGGAGCCTCAACCCCTGCATGAGCAACAGAAACAGAGGTTTGAGCCTTTTGTAGTTCACAGCTTGCATAGATTGCCATGGATGCTGCACATGGAAATGCATGAATTAATGTTTGTCTTGCTGAAATTTAGACTTGCATTGGTCACAAACTTTGTATCCCCCTCTGTAACTTTTGCGATGAAAAAATCTATCTTGTACCACTGAATGTTTGAAGGTGAAGTGTTTCACCTTTTAAGTGGAACAGCAGTTCATAACAAAAAGATAGGCTTAAATCACTGAGGAAAATTGGAACTTGGACATTTCAGTAGTGATGAAGCTGTTAGCACATCAGAAACTCAGAGATGGAATAAATGTCTTTTTAAAAATCATTTATTTCTTTAAATTATTTATTTATATGTTTATTTATTTATTTTAATTTTTGGTACAGGGTCTCACTACACAGTTAAGACTCATAGTTCCCTCTGTCTCTGCCTCTACCCAGCATTGTGATTATAGGTATATGCCTCCATGCACAGCTCCAGTGACCGAATTGGTGCATGACCAGTATGTCATGTGGCACTGGGGATTGAACTCAGATCCTTGAGATTTCCAGTCAGGCACTTAGACAACTGAGCAATGTCTCCAATCCAGAAGAACATTTTTTTGCATAAAGGAATGTACACGATGCTTTGGAATGTCAGTGGCAGAATGTTATGCCTTGTATGCAGATGTTCTGCAAAAAAGCTGGAGGTGATCACTGGGGGACTGGATATTGGGCTGTAGCTGAATCTAAAGCTTCTGGTTGATTTATGGTTCAATACTGGATTGAAGGTACTGGGATTAATGAGGGTGGTGAAACCTGTCAGTCCATTGATTGAATTAGCAATTTTCAGAACCCAGCAATCTGGATATGATAAAAGGGCCATGAATACACTTGTGTCCATCCTCTCTTGTTTTGTTATTTTTTGGCCCTACAAACTGATACCCATCTGCCATGTGTCACCCTAATTTGAAACCATCCAGTGACAAAATCTAAAGTCTTTAAACTGTGAGCTAAATAAATCTTTCATCCTTTCACTTTGTGCTTCAGATATTTGGTCTCAGCAAAGAGGGAATGATGCACAGGATGCAACTTTGGAGATTCAGTGGCTTTGCTCACTTTATGGTTGGAATTTACATTTCCTCCAACAGGAAAGTTTATTTCCTTTTGCCCAGAACAATGCCCCACTGTGTAGATGTGCCTGGTGTCCTATGGCACGGTTGAAAGGCACTCTGGCTGCTGGCAGCTGATGGTCACTTTGGATGAAACCCTTCATAGAGAATTCTAAGTAGCTGTAAGTGTACATATCTTTTCAGGAAATGTCTGGACTGCTGGATCTTCGGGTGAATGTTTGCTCACCTTTTCAGGACCCATCAAACTCTATTCAACAGAAGCTCCTCTGTTCACATTCAAATTCCCACTGCCCCTGCTTTTCCCTAGCACCTGGAGTATCCGCATCTGGATTCCAACCACCCTGGATCCCAGCCACAGGTGATGTCTCACATTGCACAGCCTGGTAGTGCACCTTCCGTGTCCTGTTCACAGTGGGAGAGGTCCCTGTTCTTAGGTATCCATAACCATCTGGGGGGTTGTTTACTGAGGTTTCTGCTAAAGTCTGTGCCCCAGTGCTTCATTGAATTTATTTCCTTCATGTTTAGTATGAAAGATTTTTTGTTTTGAGCAATCATGCTCTAGAAATGCATTTTGGAAAAATTTCAACCTCTCTGTATAATCTCCTACCTCACCTGAATTTGTCTTCTAGAAAGGAGAATTTTCTCATTTCTCTGAGGCCCACCTCGTGGATTCTGGATTTCTTGAGCCAGGATTTTGAGGCTCATCTAGACATCCTCCTGTTTTTCATGTATGAGGCCTAGAATCCTGCATGTTATGTTATGTTGGGCCAAGGTCAGATTATGAGTCACAAATTTGAGGAGAGTCAGGTGTGTGTATGGGATCCCGTTCCAAGAGTCACACGTTCATCTTTCCCAGGTACACATGTGGAGAGCCTGTCCCTTTCTTGCAATGGCCCTTACTCTTCTGCACAGACCCATAAACCAGGTTATGTGCATCAGAGGCTTATTTCTGCCTCATCCAGCTGTCCACCTGTCACTACCCCACTGCTTCCTAGAGGAGCTATGACTTGCACTGTGATCTTGCACAGTGTGGATAAAGGGGACATTCTTGCTTTGTGCCTGTTCTTAAAAGGAAGTTGCTAAACCATCCCCAGTGAGTGTGCTGTGCCTGTGGGTTTCTGTAGTGTTCACCATCTAGGTCATTCTCCCCAGGCTTCTCTTTGTAATGTGTTGTGAGCTTTTGGCATGTAAAGTGTTGTACTTTCTTAGGTCCTCCTTCTCTGTCTGTCATGTGAGTTTTCCTTCTTGTCATGTTTATGTGATGGTTTGTATGGATTTTCAAATCCTCAACTATATTTCACACCTGTGAAAAATGCCTCCCGGCCTATATGGTCATACTATGGCTGTTGCTGGCCTATTATCTTGAGCATATTAGAAATAAGTCTTTCTATGTGCGGCGCTTATGAGATTTTGCTCATTCAGAGTAAAAAGTGGACCTCGAACACAGGTTTCCAGGTTGTGGCATCCTAGCAGGAAATGGGCCCTGTGGAAATTCAGCCATGAGCCCCTGAGTGCCAAGAGGACTCATTTCAACAACATAGGATCTGCAGCAATGAAGCAGAGAGGCAGAACAGGCTTTTCACCTCTGGCATTTCTGACACTGAGGGACTGGAAAGAGGGGCACAGGAGACCACATTCAAACACACGTGGACCTCAAAGCATGTGTCTTCCTTGCCGTGGTGAAAGACTTTACTGTGCTGTTCTCAGAACGACCCAGCACAGTGCTCTTTCAGGCTCTAGGATGATCAGAGTGATGAAGAAGCATAGAGTGCTCTTCACCTGATCAAATGCCTTAGTTCCTAAGTAGACAGCCAGCCAGGCCAGATGCTGTGGAGCAACATCCTGCTTTCTTCTCTCTACAAGGGAATCCCAGATGTCTTATGTGCTAGCATGATGCCACATTAACTACATTGGGAATCTGCTGTGCAGCAGAGCATTCTTGTTCAAGGTCTCAAATGAATTATCAAATCATTCACTACTGCTATCACAGCAGGCTGCTGGGACTCTGACATCATGGTGAAGGGCTCCGGTGCTATGCTGCTGCTGATTCCTGAGGTCCCTCCTCCCATCCCAGGAAAGTCCAGAATGAGACTGTGTTCTGGTGCACACCACACTGCACTCCCATTTAGTCCTGCTGAGTGCCCAGTAAGGGCCTGAGGAAGCCAGTGTCCCTCACCCTAGCATCATTTACCTGGGTAACTGAGACAAAGAGTGTGGAGTTGGAGAAGAAGGTACCCAGATCTCTGACCACAGAGCTTCCTCACCTTCCTACAGAGACCCTGAGCTTTTCTAATCTGAAGGGTTTTCTCAAGTCCCTGAATTCTTTCCCTGAAGTTGGGGTTAAGCCACAATCACACAGGGTATGGAGACTAGAAATGGGGATGGTCCCCATGAACACCTATCTTGCAAGTCACAAACTCCCTGATTTGAAAGACCACACACACACACACACACACACACACACACACACATACACACACGTTAAAATAATCACACCTGTCATTTTTACTCTCCTGTTGGTTCACCAGAAGCTGGTGTCCCTCCTATGTGAGGGCCCCACTAGGAGTCAACTCCATGCTTTGCCACCTGTGTCAATCTCTGAACTGGACCACCAGGCTGGGAATAATACTTGGGAGATTTCTTGATTGACTGATTGACCGAGTCACCATGAGTCCTAGAGGAGAACCACTGTCATTTCTCAAGTAAAGGGGAGTCACCCTGCTTGACAGAGAAGTTACAAAGGAAAGAACAGGATGTGGGATCATTGGAACATCTGGAATTACCTTCCTAACCCTAGGTCTTATAACCCAAGACTGTGGAGATCCTCATCCTCAGAGGACCCTGAGAAGGCTATATTGACCCTTTCTTGCAGAAATGTAGCTCAGAGAGACAAGAGTAAGGGACCAGGCAGTACTGGAGAATAAGGAGACTGAGGTTGGAGGAGCATATGAAGGGGTCAAGGAAGTTGTTTAAAGGAGCAGTAGTGTCACATGGTACAAAGGAGGAGGTGGTAGGAGGCCCAACATTCGAGAGGACAGAGGGGCAGGTGCCAGCAATGGAGGGGACAAAAGAGGGGAGGGACAAACAGGAAATGAACTCCTGGAACAGAAGCTGAATGGGAGGGAGGAGCTGGGGCACAACACTATAAATCAGGGCTGCCTAGTTGAGGATCGTGGCCTCTGCATCACTGCCCTCTGCATCCTACAGCTCCTGCTTCCAATCCTGCAGACATGGCCTCATCACTACCTGTCACTTTGCTGTTCCTGCTGCGGTGGTCTTGGATCTGGCCATGACCCACAAGGCCTTTAAGTTCCATCATAAGAGGTCTCCCATTCTTGGTGGCCGGGAAGACGTTGATGCTAGTGATGAAGGTGTGCAGCAGGCTGTGGACTTTGCCCTCCGTGAGTACAACCAGGACAACAATGACCTGAACCTGAGTCGCCTGGTGCAGGTGGTGCGTGCCCAGCAGCAGGTGAGTGGTTACCCATGTTGAGCATGGCTGTGTAGGCAGTGCTGTCCGTGTACACACCAACCTGGCTTTTTCCTCAGCTCTGAGCCTGTCTGTCCTTACACAGGCTGTGCTACAAGCACTGGTTGAGGGAGCCTCATTCACATAGATGACCCTGTGCCTGTCCTTGAAGGTCAACCCTTGCAGTTGCTCTGAATGGGAGGTCCATAGTGAGCATAACCACAAATCACAGCAGAGGAATCCTGGGTTGGGTCCTGGCAGGCACAGCCTGTGACATGTCTTATCAGATCCCATTCCAACCCCAACGTGCAGAGGCGCCAGGTGCCAAGCAAGGGCCAGGGGTTCTCTGGCTAATCCTGACCACACCCTGTCCAGGATCTGAGGGAACTGTGAACCAAGTGAGCACAGAGCAGGTACCAGGATTCTGTCACTGTACCCTCATCTCCAACCTTTACACACTGTCGTTCAACTCCCAGCTCTGACAACACCTCAGGTCTGAAAAGCAAGTGCAGCAGGAGAAGAGTGCTTCCTGGATTCTGTGCCCGTCTTTTGTGTGGTCATGCCTCATTATGAGGCTCTACTCCATGGTCCCCATAATGTGTGTGCTGTGTACACGTTTGGGAGACTCAAAGGGCTCAGCTATTCTTAATCCTCAGGTCACAGGTCTCCTGGACAATCATGCTTTTAGGCTCAGAGCCGGATGAGGTGGGGCCACCCGATGAGCCTGTACAGGAAGTGCTGGCTAAGTGCCCTAGACTGCACAGAAAAAAAGCCTCCCTTCCAGCGGTCCAGGTCAGAGTGTCCAACCTGGGCTCCTCTTTGCTAAGTTCTTCCTTCAAACTTCGTTTGTGACATGACACTCCTTTTTGTACCTGCTTGGATGGCAACAGGTTGAATGAAGAGTGGGGCCATTCTACAGAAAAACCTGGAGGAAGTCTGCTGGCATGGGTTTAGCCTGAGACCTGGGAAACACAGACTTCAGCATAGCCAGTAACTGTGACAGAGGAGAATGGAGCCCTGAGAGCCCTGCTTTTTCTTTCTAGGTAGTGGCTGGCATGAACTACTACTTGGATTTGGAGATCGGCAGAACCACATGTGCCAAGGACCAGTCCTCCCAGGATGACTGTCCACTCACTGATGAGCCGGTATGAGCTTGAAGTGGGCAGGGTAAAAGCAAGTAGTGGGAAAGTATACCTATGTGTTCATGTGCATGAGTGTGTGCATGGATGCATTCGTGTGTGTGTGTGTGTGTGTGTGTGTGTGTGTGTGTGTGCTTGTGGTTATTCCACAGTATGAGAGGATAACAGAGAAGGACTGTGCACACTGTTGACTTGGGTGCTCAGTGGGGTCATAGCACATGTGGTGTAGGGAGGCTACCTTTGTCTTTGGGGTCTTCCTTTTGGAAATAGTGATGGGAGTGGCAGCAGTGTATGTGAGAAGGGAGATGTCTCAGGTAGTCCCAACCTCATCCCACCCAGAGCCCAGCTCAGCAGATCTGACCTGTGAGGAATGAGACCCACATGCTGTTCTCAGCCCCAATCTTTCCAACAGTCAGGTAACTGGAGGCTGTGCTATGGGCACTAAGTCTCTGTCTCCCTATATACACCACATATATCAGGATCACAGTGCATCATATGGGCCTGGGTAATTCTTAGTAATTCTTTGGGCTAAAGTGAAGGTCCTAAGACCTGCAGCATCTTTCCTCCTTCTGTTTCATGGGCTCCTGGCCCTGCAGAACTCATCCATGGGGTCCTGAAGGATGACTACCTGGGACCCTGAGCTGGAGACAGTGCCCTGAGGAGACTACAAGCACACACACACACACACACACACACACACACACACACTCCTCTCTGATGAATGTGGCAGGACTCTTCCTTCTGTCTTGTAGCGGCACTCACCTTCCATCTCTCTTCCATTGTAGATGCAGCTCTGCTCCTTTGTGGTCAACTCTGTACCCTGGGAAGGCTCCTTGTCCCTGATAAAGTTCAGATGTCACACTATCTGAAGTTCTGTTTGGAAAGGTCACCACAACAGTGCTTAAATACATCCTCTGAAGTGTCCCCAAATTTGTGGGGGAGCTCAGCCCTGATGTAGTATCCTCAGTGCATTGCATCTGAGCAACATGTCAGTAACTTCCTCCAGTTAATGTGGACACGCATGATCTGTCCTCTCTTCCTTTCCCCTGTGCTTCTGAACCTTACCTGTGTTATGCACACTCGGCTGCACCTGCCTTGTTCAATAAAATCCTGCACCAGCTCCCATGTGATGTGGTCTCTGGGTGTGGCAGAAGGGTGGGCAGACCTTTCTGCACAGTTGGATTCAGTCTGGCTGTCACTCAGTCTTAAAGGTCATTGTCATGCACCTGAGATGGGGTCAAGTCATGCACACTGAGTCCCCTAACTCTCACCTTCAGCCCTTCCTGTGGGGTAGGCCCTCCTGTCCACTCTCTGCAGGTATGTGCAAGATGTAAGATCTGCTCTGAGAACCAGGCTTGGAGATGATGCCCTCACATGCCAGAGTGCCTGCTCCCCACAGCCTCAGTGTCTATCTTAACAAGGGCCATGGTCTAGTTCTGTCCTTCTGTCTGTTGTGACACTTGCTGGGCTTTTATTTGCATCAGTTTGAGTCTGCCTTATGCAGCGTCCTGGGGCCCAGCGTGTCTAGGTCTCAGAGAACTGTGGGATTGTGGAAAATCTTGATATGTGTGGTGAGATTTCCTGATGAATGGACAGACATCTGAGCAACATGTCCATGGACGCTAAAGCTAAGGACACAGGACTGGATCAAGCTTAGGTGGCTGGAGAGGTCACTTTGATGTACAAGTTCAGCTCTGCCCTTCATCCAGATGGGACGCCACTATCAAGGACTGGTTTGTGTCTGGGGTGTACTTGTTCAGTATCTCTTCATCTTGTAATCAATCTCCAAACTAAGTGATGAAAAAACGGTTTCATTAACAGAAGAGGACTTTGTGTCCCTTGGGTCTCAGTACCTGGGGAGACCCAATTGCTGAAATCTAGGATGTCACAGGTCTAGGACAGGGGCTACAGGCTTCCAAGAGGAGCTGACAGTCCCTGTCAACCTCTCACTTGTTCCAGAGCTTTGAAGATGAGAGCAGGAGAATACAGGGATGACCAACTCTTTCCACCCAGATCCTAAATGACCAAGAGGCTACATGCAGATATAAGATGAGGTCTGACCCTGAACTTACAGTGACAATGACAGAAATCACAGTCAATCTGTGTTGTTCTGTTAAACACAAAGGCATCTGTAACCTGAGGGAAGAGCTATGGTTCATGGCAAAAATGGCGTTAATATTCCACACTCTCCCAGAGCAGAAAAAAGATCTGACTGGTAATGAGCAGGTACCAAGCACCTTAGCCTGGGTCCTCAGTGTTGAGCACCAAAAAGGTCAGCTGCAGCAGTGTTCATGCATGCAGCAGGGCTGCTCATCCTGAAATTCTCTCTGAACAAGGGAGGTCCATGTCAGATTCCACCCACCTTACAGTGCATGACCTATCTCCCCAAAGTGCTCTTCAGGCTGTCAGCTAGAAGACAGAACCTTGAGGAATACCCACAGGCCACACTTGCCAGTCTTAAGTAGAATAGAGTTGCTTCCTAATGTGGCCACTAATGGCACCATGTTTAACCATATCCAATCAGGCTAACACAATTAGAAGCACAAGAAAAATAATGTCTGCCATGACAGGCAATGTTGGTCCTGGACTGGAAACTAGTATGTCATGGGGTTTTCTGCCTCTCTCTCCTTCAGAAGGTTCATACATTTAAGGACTGTCATGCATTTGACATAAAAGCAAATCAGCCATTATTAGAGGAACCAGCTCTAGAAGTTTTTTTTTTAATCATATCCACCTAGATTTGCACATTTAAAGCAACATTTAGAATATGTGGTCCATAGTATAATCATGTGATTTTGTACTTGAGATCTACAAAGTTTCAGAATAATGATAAAGGGGCCAGGGTGATTTCCAAGTACAATAAGCACTTCCCTGGCAAGCACAAGACCCCGAGATTATTACGCAGAAAAAAAAAAAAGAATTATGTTAAAAAATAAGACAACCAGAAGTGTGTGCGAGAGTTTCAGGTTACCCTGTACCGGAAGGACCTGCTGGTCCCAACACAGGTGCAGTGCGGGTGAGACCCTCTTCCACCACATTGAGACCTCCACCCACCACTTCGCACCATCCTCCCAGCCCCACCCACACAGTGAGAATTTCTGCCATGTGCTGGCAACCCCAAGATCGAGTCCTAGCCCAGGCCCAGTGATTATGTGTGAGAGTCTCCTGCTACACTGTGCTGGGGGGATCTACCTGTCCCAGCCCAGGCACTGATGAGTGAGATCCTCTTCCATCCCCTGGGGACACCCCCACCACTCGAAGTCAGCCCCCCACCTCGCCCGCCCAGTGAGAATTTCGGTCGTTTTCTGGGGACCCCCAGATCCACTCCTAGCCCAGGGCCAGTGGGTGTCTGGGAGAGCTTCCTCCCCCACTACTCTATCTTGTCCCCCCAGATGCAGTTCAGGCTTGGTATACACCCCTGAGTTGAAACCCTGCAGCGGTAGTCCCTGCAGAGAGAGTAGGGACAAAGCCACCCAGCTATAAAGGAGCAGAACATTTTCCCAGAGGGTCACTAAAGGTTCACTCCCAAGGATTGCAGCAGGAAGGAGCTGAGCACAGCAGCCAGACCCAAGCCAAGCATAGCAGGTTAAATCCAAACTTTGTAGATCAGCACCTGAATTTCAGTAGGAGCTAAGGTTATAACTGCACCAAAACTCTACAACAAAGGTCAGGAGACAGTGCTACACAAAATGATGAGAAGGAGAAAAATGCAATCTCAAATGCCAAACCAAACCATAACAAGTGCAGAGGACACTAACACAGAACAAATTGGGAATCACACAGCTGAAATCAATAAATCAACAGCTTCTGAAATAAAGAAACAACTGCAGAGAAGTATAGAGGAACTCAGATTGGAAATGAAAAAAAGCAGTCCCTAAATTAATAGCATCTGCAGTAAAGAATGAAATGAAGAAACATATGGAGGAAACTCAATGCCCACCCAGAACAAATGTAGAGGACACTAGCTCAGCTCAAAAGTATGAAAAATAGCGTTGATCCTAAGTAAGCAACAGCACAAAGTTATAGAGGAATTGAGAGCAAATTCTTTTCTACTAGCTCAGCTCAAAAGTATGAACTAATAGCATGAATAATAAATAAGCAACAGCAGAAAGTAATAGAGGAACTCAGAGAGGAATTCTTTTCTAAAATAAGAAAAGAATTCTCTGAACTGATAGCATCTGAAGTAAAGAATCAACTACAGAAAAATAGGGAGGAAACCACATCTGAAGAAAATACTGCAAGAAACAATTAATAACTGCTTCTAAAGAGGACATTGATGAAAAATAGAGGAGATTAGAAAAATGTCAGATTCCTTGAATGAGCAATTCAAGAAAGAAATGGATTGCATGAGGCAGAGTCAAAGAGATATAGACGAACTTAAAACTCAATCAGAAGTTTACAAAACAATATAAGTGAAAGTGAAGACAGAGTTTCAGATCTTGAAGATGCTTGTGCAGCTAGTGAAAAGGTAAGAAAAGATCCTTTTAAAAAACTAGTATGCAGGAAAAGTAATTCATCACTTGCAAGGTGATGCAAAGATGAAAAATGTGAGTTTAATAGGTATCAAAAGAAAAGAAGGACTCAATGCAAAGGACATTAAAAAATATGGGCAAAAGTAAAAGAAGAAAACTTCCCAAAAATGAGGAAACAATCTGACATTCAAGAAATTGAAGCATAGCAAATGGCAAGAAACCTCAACCCAAATAAAAACAGACTGAGAAATATAATGGTCAAGATCCCAGTAATTCAACACAAGAATAATGTACTGAAAGCTGCTAGAGAAAAGAAGCAGAACACATTCAAAGAAAACCCATCAGGATTATGTCTGACTTCTTTTCACAAACCATGAAGGCAAGAAGATCATGGAGCAGAGTACTTCAAGTCCTCTATGAAAAAAATTTCAGCCCAGACTACTATACCCTGAAAAACTCTCCTTCAAGTTTGATGGAGAAGTGAAATACTTTCATGACAAAGAACAACTAAAGAATTTCATGATGACAAAGCCAACACTACACAAACTACTGAAAGATGTTCTAGAGAAGGACCAAAATGTTCAGAACTCTACGAATGAGGTCAGAATCAACCAACAAAATTGGGCAAACAATAAATCACAAGAGAAAAAGGAGTAAACTACAACAGGTAAATAACATGTCAATTGTAAGTCAATACATCTCAGTTCCAACCATCAATATAAATGGACTCAATTCACCAATTAATTGAAATAGACCAGCACAGTGGATTAGGAAACAAAATCCAGCAATATGCTGTATACAAGAAACACACTTACCTCATAAAGACATACATAGACTGTAAGTCAAAGGATGGAAAACAATACTACATGCCCCAGCATCTCAGAAATAGCAGGGGTCGCAAATCTATTTTCAGAAAGTCTCAACTTCAAACCAAGAATGATCAAGCAAAATAACAAAGGCCACTATATACTAATTAGTGGAAAAACACAAGAGGAAGATGTAGCACTCGAGGGCTACCTAATTAAGAGAGGGAAAGGAGAAAAGCTAGGAAACATGACAGTGACAAGTCATAAAGTGATATGTAGAAGATGGGCAAGGCAATGATCCTGAGAATCTTCAGAAGATTTTTGAATCTAGCAATTAATTGGAAGGATTCTCACCCTGACTAACTATATATATTGACAACTGTGAACTAAGCAACTGCACTGAAGATTTCAATTTCTATTAGTAGGTTCATGCTTGGATTGCCTGTTATACTGCTCTCCTGAATACAGGCTGCTTGTCATGACATGCAAGTTGCTGCTGTGCTGTTTTTTGAGTAGATGATTGTTCAAAAAGAAGCGGGTGGTGAATGAAGGCAGGAGATAAGAAAAGGAATGTTGTGGGACTATCCTGCTTCAAGGTTCTACATGGCTAGATTTTTGGACTTACATGTAAACATAAGAATCATATAATTCTTGGAGCCAGGGTGATGGCTTAGTGGAATAAGCACATTTCTGGTAAGCGCAAGGGCCTGAGTTCAATTCTAAGTTCCACATTAAAGAAATATATATATTATATATAATATAATATAATATAATATAATATAATATAATATAATATATATGTAACTTTTAATGCCTTTTAAAAAATGTATTCTAGGCTACCCTGTACTGGCGTGACCAGTCCCAACCCAGGCGCAGCATGGGCCAGACCCAGTCCCACACCCTTGGGTCCCCCCCCACCTCTCCGCAGCACCTCCCCCACCCTGCTGGCCAATTAAGAATTTCAGCAGTGTTCCGGGAACCCCCAGACCCAGTCCTAGCCCAGGTCCGGTGAGTTTGTGGGAGAGCTTCCTGTTACGCTGTGCCGGCGGGACCATTCCCAGCCCAGGAGGAGCATGTGCCAGAACCTCTCCCACCCCCTTGAGACTCACCTCACCACTCCGCAGAACCTCCCCCACCTCACCCTCCAAGTAGGAATTTATTCCACATTCCGGGAAACAAAAGACCCAGTCCTAGCCCAGACCCAGTGAGTGTGAGGGAGAGCTTCCTCTCCCTGTACTCCAACATACCCCCTCCAGGCACAGCTCAGGCCTGGCATACATGCCTGGGGTGAAACCCTGCAGCTGCAATCCCTGTAGAGAGTGTAGAGGATAGATCCACCCAGCTAGTACTGGAGCAGAACATCTTGCCAAACGGGCACAACAGGTTAACCTCAAAGGCACAGCAGAGGAAAGGAGCTGAACACAGCAGCCAGACCAAAGCCAGGCACAGCTGGATAAGTAAAATCTTTGTAGAGTTGCACCAGAACTTAAGTACATGTGATGGTTACAACTACAGCAAAGATCTACAACAAAGGTCAGAAGACAGTACTACACAAAATGACGAGAAAAAACAAAATGCAACCTCAGAACCCAAGCACACCCATAACAAGTAAAGAGGACATTGACACAGAACAAATTGGAAATCACACAGCTGAAAGCAATGAATCAATGGCTTCTGAAATAAAGAAACAGCTGCAGAAAGGTATAGAGGAACTCAGATTGGAAGTAAAAAAAGAAATCCCTGAATTAATAACATCTGCACGAAAGAATCAAATGCACAAACATATGAAGGAAGCCCAGTGCCCACCCAGAACAAGTGCGGAGGACACTAGCTCGGCTCAAATGCATGAACTAATAGCGTCGATAGTAAATAAGCAACAGCAGAAAGATATAGAGGAAACAAGAGTGCAATTCTTTTCTGAAATAAAAAAAGAAGTCTCAGAACTCATAGCATCTGAATAAAGAATCAAATACAGAAACGTAGGGAGGAAACCCATCTAAAAAAACACTGCAGTAAAAGAATTTATAACTGCTTCTAAATAAGATATTGATAAAAAAGAGGAAATTAGAAAAATGACAGATTCTTTGATTGAGTAATACAGAAAAGAAATAAATTGCATGAAGCAGAGTCAAAGAGGAAGTTAAAATCTCAATCACAAGGCTGCAAAACTGTTTAAGTGAATGTGAAGACAGAGTTTCAGATCTTGAAGAAGCTGGTGCAGCTAGTGAAATGGTAAGAAAGGATCTCTTGAAAACAGCAAGGATGGAGGAGAGAAGAATCCATCACTTGCAAGATGATGTAAAGATGAACAATGTGAGACTAATAGGCATCAATGAGAAAGAAGGAGTCAATACAAATGACATTTAAAAAACAGTATGGGCAGAAATAATAGCAGAAAACTTCCCAAATATGAGGAAACAATCTGACATTCAGGTAACTGAAGCATAGAGTACGCCAAGGAAACTCAACCCAAGGAAAAACACATCAAGACATATAATACTCAAGATCCCAGAAATTCAGCACTAGAATAATCCAGTGAAAGCCACTAGAGAAAAGAAGCAGATCACATTCAAAGGAAAACCCATCAGAATTAC
>NW_004524649.1:3033918-3037544 GCF_000260255.1 Octodon degus | reverse complement strand
AAAAAAGCAAAAAGCTGGTTCTCTGAAAGATTAAATAAAATTGATAAGCCCCTAGCTAACCTCATCAAACAGAGGAAAGAAAAAATTCCAATACAAGCAATAAGGAATGAAAAGGGTGTAATTACCACACACTCAGTGGAAATTCAGAAGATTATCAATAGCTACTTTGAGAAATTTTACTCTCACAGAATAGAAGACACAAAAGAAATGGGCAGATGTCTAGGAAAGAACAAAATACCACAACCGAAGCGACAAGATATAACCACGCTCAAAAGCCCAATAACAGCCAATGAAATACAAGATGTAATTACAAACCTAATGGTAGCGGGCCAGGGAGATGGCTCAGTAGAATAAGTGCTTCTTTGGCAAGCATAAGGGTCTGAGTTCACTCCCTGGTTCTGCCAAAAAACAAAAAACAAAAAACAAAAAACAACAACAACAGAAAAAAACCTACTGACAAAGAAAAGTACAGGTCGGAAAGCATTCACAGCTGAATTCTACAAGACATTTATAGAAGATGTAGTCCCTATACTCCTCAAAATCTTCCATGAGAGTGAAAAGGAAGCAATCCTTCCAAAATCATTAATGGAGGCAAGTATTATATTGATACCAAAACCAGGGAAAGATGAAACTAAGAAAGAAAACTACTGGAAAATCTCCCTCATGAACATAGATGCCAAAATCCTCAATAAAATCCTAGAAAATATAATACAGCAAATCATCAAGAAGATCATACACCATGACCAGGTAGGATTTATCTCAGGGATGAAAGGAAGGTTCAATATTCGAAAATCTATCAATGTAATACACTGTATCAATAGAGCGAAAACTAAAAGCCACATGATCATCTCCATTGATGCATAAAAGTCTTTTAATATTCCAACACTCATTCAGGTTCAAAGTCCTACAGAAAATTGGAATAGATGGCCTCTACTTCAATCTGATAAAAGTCATTTATGAAAACCCAACAGCTAACATAATCCTAAATGGGGAAAAACTGAAATCTTTACTCTTAGATCGGGTACAAGACAAGGATGTCCTCTATCACCACTCCTATTCAATACAGTTCTGAAATCATTAGCTACAGCCATTAGACAAGAGAAAGCAATAAAAGGAATAAGAATAAGCAAAGAAGAATTTAAATTATCTTTATTTGCAGATGATATGATACTTTACTTGGAAGACCCAAAAAACTCCACCAAGAAGCTACTAGAATTAATACAGAAACTCAGTAGCATAGCACGTTATAAAGTCAATACCCAAAAGTCAATAGCATTCCTCTACACAGACAACAAACACACTGAGAGGGAAATTATACAAACAATACATTTTACAGTAGCATCGAGGAAAATGAAATACCTTGGAATTAACCTAACTAAAGAAGTCAAAGATCTTTTCAAGGAAAATTACAGTACTCTTAAAAAAGAGATCCTAGAAGATTTCAGAAAATGGAAAGATATCACATGCTCCTGGATAGGAAGAACCAAAACTGTGAAGATGACCATACTCCCAAAATTGCTGTAGATTTAATGCAATCCCTATCAGACTACCACTGACATATCTCACAGACATAGAGAAATCATTCCTGAAATTTATCTGGAACCGGAAAAGAACTTGAATAGCAAAGGCAATTCTGGGCAATAAACAAGGCAGGACGCACTAGAATTAATGACTTGAAATTATACTACAAGGCTACTGTGATAAAATCAGCATGGTACGGGCATCAAAATAGACTTTAGGATCAATTCAATAGATTAGAAGACACTGAATCCCCTACAAACACGCTCAGCCACCTTATCTTTGAGAAAGGGGCCAAACATACTCACTGGAAGAAAGATAGCCTCTTTAAGAAATGGTGATGGAAAATGTGCATCTCTACATGTCAAAAACTCAAACTTGACCCAGGTCTATCACCATGCACTAAACTAAAGTCAAAATGTATTAAAGATCTAAACATTAAAGCAGCGACACTAAATCTCCTTGAAGAGAAAAAGTAGGAGGAACTCTTGAAGACATAGGGGTAGGCAAAAGTTCATGGACAGAAATCAAACTGCACGTGAAACAGTTGAAAGAATTAACAACTGCGACTTGCTCTTACTGAGTTTTTTCACATCAAAAGAAATTACCGACAAAGTGAAAAGGCAACACACATATTTGGAAAAAATCATGACAAATAAGTACTCAGACAAAGGTCTGCTCTGTAGAATCTATAAAGAACTAAAAAACACTAGGTCCCCAAAATTTAAAGACCCAATCCAGAAATGAGCATCTGAGATGAACACACTTCTCAGAGGAAGAAATTAAAGAAGCGAATAAATATATGAAAACATGCTCCACATCACCAGCCATTCGTGAAATGGAAATTAAAACCATATTGAGATATCATCTAACCCCAGAGAGAATGGCTAGCATAAACAAATCACCCAACAACAAATGTTGGAGAGGCTGTGGGGACAAAGGAACCCTTCTCCACTGTTGGTGGGAATGTAGACTGGTACAACCGTTATGGAAATTAGAATGGAGACTCCTTAGAAATGTTGGTCTGGAAATCCCCTTTAAACCAGTTATTCCTCTACTGGGAATTTGCCCAGAGGATCTGAAATCATGATATCATAGGGATATATGTGTTCCTATGTTTATAGCAGCTCCATTTGTGATAGCCAAACCTTATAAACAACGAAGATTCCCATCACCTGAAGAATGGTTGAGAAAGATGTGGTATTTTTACACAATGGAGTATTATTCAGCTATTAAGATTGATAAACTCCAAGCCTTTATATTGAAGTGGATGCCACTTGAACATACACTCATAAGTGAAATAAACCAGACACACATGTGTGAATATTGTATAGTCTCCCTAGTATAAGAACTCAAAAGAAGAAGTACAAATAGAAAGATATAATACAAGTAAAAGGAAAGAAAGATCTCAAGGGCTAACTAATCAAGAGATGGAAAGGAGAAGAGCTAGGAAACATGACAATGTCAAGCCACACAGTTATATGTAGAAGATGAGCAAGGCAATGATCCTGAGAATCTTCAGAAGACTTTTTAATCTAGCAGTTATTTAGAAATATTCTCATCCTGACTAAATATATATACTGATACCTGTGAACTAAGCTACTGCACTGCAGATGGTAATTTGTAATAGTAGTTTCATGTTCGGAGTGCCTGTCATTCTGGTCTTTTGAATATGGGCTGCTTGTCATGACATGCCAGTTGCTGCTATGATATCTCTCGGGTAGGTGGACGTTCAAGAAGAAGGGGGTGGTGAACGAAAGTAAGAGACAGGAAAAGGAATATTGTGGGACTGTCCTGTTTCAAGGATGTATATGGTGAGATTTTTGTACTTATGTGCAAGCATGAGAAGTATAGAATTCTTTATCCTATTTTGAAAATATAATCCAATTTTTAGATGTTTTTTATCATATTATGTAGGGATTTAAAGTTCAACATATCAATATTTGATGAAAAATAGTTGTTCGTTATTATGCCTACGATGTTTGATAAGCAGACAGATAGTGAGGTTAAGCTTACTAGCCTAAGTTGTTTGATAATAACTATAAGCTTGTCCTCTGGATGCTTAACAACCTACGTTTGCAGACCAAAATTGGAGAAAAAGGAGGGCT
>NW_004524649.1:3030791-3033132 GCF_000260255.1 Octodon degus | reverse complement strand
AAATTAAAATATATTCTAATTTTTAAATGTTTTTTCATCATATTCTGTAGGGACATAAATTTCAACATATCAATACTCTTTGAAAATATCTCTTCAGACAGATAGTGAGGTTGAACTTAACAGCTTAGGTTGTATGGTAATAACAATAAGCTTGTCTTCTGGATAGTTAATAACCTAGGTTTGCAGACCAAAATTAGAGAACGAGGAGGGCTGCAAGGAAAGCCAACATTTTGGGCCTAGCCTTCCAAGGTCAATTAAGACTTAGGACTTATGAGAACTTGTACTGTGATGTCATGTAACTCGGTAGTATCACAAATTTTCTGATGAAAGGGAGTATGAGGCCAAAGAGGAAAGTGATCAATGATGTAAAGTGTCCCTAAGGAGAGTCACATGGAGAGAAAACTTTCTCTCAGGCTTTCACAGAGAGCACATTGGCCAAGAAATGGCCATGACTCATCCACATGCCTGACACTGACAAAGGATCTACAATCTGAGGTGCAGGATCTGAGGATAAATCCTGAGGGGATTTCACTGAACTTACCAGACTGAAAAGCTACAACTCTTGTTGTGTAGGGCTTGTTTTATCCTGGTCTTAACCATCCAGTAGAAAAATATAAAAACAAAGTATAAGAAGTAAAGTCATGCTGTTATGTTGAGCTGTAAGGGACTCAGGTCAACAATTTCTGACATTGCCAGTGAAGTGGAAGACCCAGTACTATTATGGTCTACTGGAATCTTTTAGAATAATCTGCTGAGTTAACACACTGAAACATTCAAATGACAGAAATTTTAAAAAAGGGTGGGATACAGATCAATGTCCATTTTGTGTCTGTGTATTCAAAATGGTTAGCATAGATATATAGTTACATTCTTTAATGAATAGAAGGATTTGTTCTAATGGTGTTTGTAATTAGGATATCATATCTGCATCTTGTACAGCAAATAACCACTAGGAAGAATGTATACAATATGTTAATTATTGAAACTGTCCTACCAATTTGGTTTGAAACTATCTCATTGCTATTTGTATCTAAATAAAATTATGGAAAAAGAATAAAATAAAGTGATGTAAAATGAGATATTACTTGTCCAAGTGGCAGTTTCTTCACCAGAACCATTTTAAATTACATCAGAAACTACGTTCTGCTGACTATGCCGTAAGATTCAGATCCTAATGCTGTGTGTGCTGTGAAAGATAGTGCCTCCTGGTTACCATGCAGGAGAGTGACATCACCCATCATTAGTTTCATAACGTTTGCACATTCTCACAGCATGCACTGTCCCTTCATTAGACAGCTCAAGTCTCAGACCATGAGAACTCTCAACTATACTATAACAATCTCAAAATAAAGAAGGCCAACTAAGCATATTTATAAGACAAACATTAAATAATCCAAGACTGCTATGATTCTTTCCTCACTATTCATAGCGAAGTGGCACAATAGAAAAGTAATTGTGTTCATAGAAGACAACTCCTTTTGAACAGTTAACGTCTATCAACTTGTACTAAGTCTGAATCTACCATAAGAAAACTTTTTATTCATGGAATTTATATATGAATGTTATGGACATTATTTCTTGGAAATCTCTTTACCTATATTTTGAAATTACCATCAACCCTATCGCACTTGGCAATTTTCACTCCAAGTTTCACCCCTCACAAACTTTCTGAAACTTGCATTACACTTCTGATCGCAATCTCATCTATTTCTTTTCATTCTACTACACCATTTTGGACCTAAAATATTATCTTACACATATCTTTCATTCCATCTATTTCCTTGTACCCAGTATTTGTTGGACTTTGTTTCCTGATTCACTCTTCCAGTCTACTTCTTTTATTTTGATTTGAGGCCATTTATATTGATGGTTATAACTGCCATGTATGAGCTTATTTTGTCATGTTAGTTCCCTGCTGTCGTTTCCCTACTTTCTCTCTCTATTTATTGCTTACTCTGCTTGGCAACTTCTTTCTGAAGTTCTTCTTGAAGTTGTGATGATTTTTGTCTCTTTCTAAGATATGCATCATACTCTTTCTTAGATACTTTTGGTAGTCAAGAATTTCTTCAGCTAGCCCAGATCCGGTGAGTGTGTGGAGAGTTTCCAGCTACCTGGCGCCGGTGGGAGCAGTCCCAGCCCAGGCGCAGCATGGGCCGGACCCTCTCCAAGCCCCTCGGGCCGCCTCCCACCACTCTGCAGTGCCTCCCCCACCCCGCAAGCCGAGTAGGATTTTCTGCCGAGTTCCGGGAGCCTCCAGACCCAGTCCTAGCCCAGGTCCGGTGAGTGTGCAGAGTTTCCTGCTACCCTGCACGGGCGGGACTAGTCCCAGCCCAGGCGCAGC
>NW_004524649.1:3001420-3013028 GCF_000260255.1 Octodon degus | reverse complement strand
ATAAGAACTCCAAAGAAGAAATACAAATAGAATGATGTAATTCAAGCAAAAAGAAAGCAGGATCTCAAGGACTAACTAATCAAGAGAGAGAAAGGAGAAGAGCTAGGAAACATGACAATGTCAAG
Source organism: Octodon degus (assembly GCF_000260255.1). NCBI lineage: Eukaryota > Metazoa > Chordata > Mammalia > Rodentia > Octodontidae > Octodon > Octodon degus. The sequence goes on along the minus strand of NW_004524649.1, from coordinate 3,012,903 downwards.
CAATATAGTTATATGTAAAAGATGAGTAAGGTAATGATCCTGAGAATATTCAGAAGATTCTTTAATCTAGCAGTTAATTGGAAAGATTCTCATCCTGACTATATATACTGATACCTGTGAACTAATCTACTGCACTGCAGATGGTAATTTGTACTAGTAGTTTCATATTTGGAGTGCCTATCATTCTGATATTCTGAATATGGGCGGCTTGTCATGACCTGCCAGTTACTTCTAAGATGTCTCTCGTGTAGGTGGATGTTCAAGAAGAAGGGGGTGGTGAATGAAAGCAAGAGACAGGAAAAGGAATAGTGTTCTACTGTCCTGCTTCAAGGTTTTATATGGTGGGATTTTTGGACTTATGTGCAAACATGAGAAGTATAGAATTCTTTATCCTGTATTTAAAATATAATCAATTTTTAAATGTTTTTTCATCTTATTATGTAGGGAGTTAAAGTTCAACATATCAGTACTTGATGAAAAATACCTGCTCCTTATTATGTGTAAGATATTTGAAATGCAGTGAGATAGTGAGGATAATCTTGATAGCCTAAATCGTTTGATAATAACTATAAGCTTGTCTTCTGGATGGTTAACAACCTAAGTTTGCAGACCTTAGAGAAAAAGGAGAAAATTAGAGAAAAAGGAGGGCTACAAGGAAAGCCAACATTTTGGCCCTCTCCTTCTAAGGTCAATTAAGACTCAGGACATATGAGAACTTGTACTGTAACGTCATGTACCTCTGTAGTGTCCCAAATTTTCTGATCAAGAAGATTATGAGGCCAAAGAGGAAAGTGATCAATGATGTAGAGTGTGCCTAAGGAGAGTCACATGGGGAGAAAACCCTCTCTCAGGCATTCACAGAGAGCACATTGGCCAAGCAATGGCTGTGACCCATCCACATCGCTGACACTGAGAAAGGTTCTACAATCTGAGGTACAGGATCTCAGGATAAATCCTGAGGGGATTTCACTGACCTTCTCAGGCCCAAAAGCTACAACTCTTGTTGCACAGGTCCTGCTTTACCTTGATCTTAACCATCTAGTAGAAAAGTTTGAAGAGGATATGTAGGAAGTAAAGCCACGCTGTTATGTTGAGCTGTGGGGGACTCAGGTCAATAATTTCTGACATTGCCAGTTAAACAGAAGACCCAATGCTATTATGGGCTACTGGACTCTTTTAGAATATTTTGCTGAGTTTGCACACCTATAATATTCAATAACGGAACTTAGAACAAATGGGGTATACAGATGAATGTCCATTTTGTATCTGTGTATTCAAAGTGGTTAGGATAAATATATAATTGCATTCTCTTAATGAATAGAATGATTTGTTCTAATGGTGTTTGTAAATAGGATCTCAAGTCCGCTTCTTGTACAGCAATTAACTACTTAGAAGAATATATGCAGTTTGTTATTTGTTGAAACTGTACTTCTAATTTCATTTGAAACTCTCTCATTGCTATCTGTTTATCAACAAAATTTTGAAAAAAAAAAAAAAGAAAGAAAAAAAAACCCAAAAAGATAGGCTTAAGTCATGAGGCAACTTGGAACTTGGACATTTCAGTAATGATGAAAGTTAGCACACCAACAACTCTGAGATGTAATAAATGTCTTCTTCAAAATTATTTATTTCTTTCAATGATTTATTTATTTCTTACATTTTTTAGAACATGGTCTCACTACACAATGCAGACTCAATGTTCCTCCTGTCTCAGCCTCCTCCGCTGCACTGGGATTATAAGTGTGTGCGACCATGCCCAGTTCCAGTGGCCAGTTTGGTGCATGGCCAGCATGTCATGTGGTACTGGGCATTGAACTCAGGTCCTTGAGCTTTTCAGGCAGGTGCTTAGACAACTGAGCTATCTCTCTAGCCCAGAATAAACGCTTTTGGCCTAAAGGAATGTACACGAGGCTTTGGGTAATTAGGGTCAGAATGTGATGGCTTGTATCAAGATTTTTGGCCCAAAGCTGGAGGTGATTACTGGGGGATTGGATACTGGGCTGTAGCTTAATCTAGAGCTTCTGGTTGATTTATGATTCAATGCTGGATTGAAGTTACCTATCACTCACCTGATTGAATTAGCACTTTTATGAACCCAGCAATCTGGGTATAATAAAAGGGCCATAAATACACTTGTGTCTCTCTCCTCCTTTGTTGTTTTGTTATTTTTTGACCCTGCAAACCGATACCAATTGCCATGTGTCACCCTACTTTGAAGTCATCCAGTGACAGAATCTAAACTCGTTCATCTGTAAGGTAAATAAATCTTTCATTCTTTCAATTTGAGTGCCAGGTATTTGGTCTCAGCAAAGAGAGAATGATGCACAGGATGCCATTTTGGAGATTGAGTGGCTTTGCTCACTTAATGCTTGGAATTTACATTTCCTCCAAGAGGAAAGTTCATTTCCTTTTGCCCAGAATAATGCCCATCTCTGTGGATGTGCCTGGTGTCATATGGCACTGACCTAGGAGCACACTGGCTGCTGGCAGTTTGTGGCCAATTTGGATGAAACCCTTCATAGAGAATTCTAAGTGGCTGTAAGTGTACATACATTTTCAGGAAATGTCTGGACTGCTGGATCTTAGGGTGTATGTTTGCTCACCTTTGCAGAACTCATCAAACTCTATTGAACAGATTCTCCTCCCTTAACATTCAAGTTCAACTTTCTGTTGCCCCTTCTTTCCCCAGCATTTGGAGTGTTCTCTACTGGATTCCAAACACCCTGGATCACAGCCTCAGATGATGTCTCACATTATGCATCCTTTTTGTGCACGTTCCATGTCCTGTTCACTGTCGGAGTTGACCCTATTGTCAGGTATCCATATCGACCTGGAAGTCTGTTTGCTGAGGTCTCTGCTAAGGTCTGTGCCCCATTGCTTCATGGAATTCATTTCTTTCATGTTCAGTTTGAAGCATATTTTGTTTTGAGCAGTCATGCTTTAGAAATGCATTTTGGAAATATTTCTTCCTCTCTGTATAATCTCCTACCTCACATGACCCTGTGTTCTAGAAAGGAGAATTTTGTCATTTCTCTGAGGCCCCCCTCGTGGGTTCTGGCTTTCTTGAGCCAGGCCCTGGAGGCTCATCTAGACATCCTCCTGTTGTCATGTATGAGGTCTAGAATCCTACATGATATGTTACATTGGGCCAGGTTCAGATTATGAGTCAGATATTTGAGGAGAGTCAGGTGTGTGTCTTGGTTCCCTTTCCATGAATCAGATGTCCAGCTGTCCCAGCCAGGCAGGTGGAGAGGCTGTCCCTTTCTTGGAATGGCCTTTGCCCCTCTGTATAGGCCCATCAACCAGGTTGTGTGCGTGAGAGGCTTATTTCTTCCTATCCCTGCTGTCCACCTGTCACCAACAAACTGCTTCCTGCAGGAGCCATGACTTCCAGTGTGATTTTGCACAGTGTGGATAAAGAGGACATTCCTGCCTTCTGCCTGTTCCTACAAGGATATTTCTAGACCATCCCCAGTGAGTGCATTGTGTCTGTGGGTTGTTGTATTGTTCATTGTCTAGGTCATTTTCCCCAAGCTTCTCTCTGTAATGTGCTCTGAGCATTTGTCATGGAAAGTGTTGTATTTTCTCAGGTCCTCCCACTCTATCCATGGAAACGACCATGTGAGTTTTTCTTCTTGTGTTGTTTATGTGATGGTTCATTGGATTTTTAAATCCTGAACTATATTTCACACCTGTGACAAATGCCTCCCGGGTTACATGGTCACTCCATGGCTTTTGCTGGCCAATTATCTTGAGCATGTTACAAACAAAGCTTTCTATGGATGTGGATCTTCAGACTTTGCTTATTCAGAGTAAAATGTGAACCCTCAACCGAGCATTCCAGGATGTGGCATCCAAGCAAGAACTAGTCCCTTGGGAGATTTACCCATGAGCCCTGGAGTGCCGAGAGGACTCCTGTCAACAACATAGGCTCTGCAGCTATGAGGCATAGAGGCAGACCATGCTCCTCAGCTCTGGGGTTTCCCACAATGAGAGACTGGAAACAAGGGCACAGGAGAAAACGTTTGAACCAACATGGACCTGGAAGCATGTGTTCTCCTTGCCCTTTTGATAGGCCTTCCTGTTTTCCTCCCAGACTCAACCAGCACAGTGCTCTTTCAGGCTCTAGGATGATTAGTGTGGTGAAGAAGCATAGAGTCCTCTTCACCTGATGAGCTACCTTAGCTCCTAAGCAGACAGCAGCCAGGCCTGATGCTGTGGAGCAACATCCTGCTTCCTTCTCTCTACAATGAAATCCCAGATGTCTTATGTGCTAGCATGATATCACATTAACTACATTGGGAATCTGCTGTGCAGCAGAGCATTCTTGTTCAAGGTCTCAAATGAGTTATCGAATCACTCACTACTGCTATCACAGCAGGCTGCTGGGACTCTGACATCATGGTGAAGGGCTCCGGTGCTATGCTGCTGCTGATTCCTGTGGGCCCTCCTCCCATCCCAGGAAAGTCCAGAGCGAGACTGTGTTCTGGTGCACACCACACTGCACTCCCATTTAGTACTGCTGAGTGCCCAGTAAGGGCCTGAGGAAGCCAGTGTCCCTCACCCTAGCATCATTTACCTGGGTAACTGAAAAAAACAGTGTGGAGGTGGAGAAGAAGGTACCCAGATCTCTGACCACAGAGCTTCCTCACCTTCCTACACAGACCCTGAGCTTTTCTAATCTGAAGGGTTTTCTCAAGTCCCTGAATTCTTTCCCTGAAGTTGGGGTTAAGCCACAATCACACAGAGTACGGGGGCTAGAAATGGGCACAATCCCCATGAACACCTATCTTGCAGGTCACAAACTCCCTGATTTCAAAGACCGCACACACACACACACACACACACACACACACTCGTTAAAATAATCACACCTGTCATTTTTACTCCCTTGTTGGTACACCAGAAGCTGGCGTCCCTCCTATGTGAGGTTCCCACTAGGAGTCAACTTGATGCTTTGCCACCTGTGTACATCTCTGAACTGGACCACCAGGCTGGGAGTAATACTTGGGAGATTTCTTGATTGGCTGATTGACTGAGTCACCATGAGTCCTAGAGGAGAACCACTGTCATTTCTCAAGTAAAGGAGAGTCACCCTGCTTGTCAGAGAAGCTGCCAAGGAAAAAGCAGGATGTGATCCTTGCAACGTCTGGAATCACCTTCCTAACCCTAGGTCTTATAGCCCAAGACTGTGGAGATCCTCATCCTCAGTGCACCCTGAGAAATCTATATTGACCCTTTCTTGCAGAAATGTGGCTCAGAGAGACACAAGTAGGGGACCAGGAAGTACTGGAGAATAAGAAGTCTTAGGTTGGAGGAGCATATGAAGAGGTCAAGGAAGTTGTTTAAAGGAACAGTACTGTCACGTGGTACAGAGGAGGAGGTGGTAGGAGGCCCCATAGTAAAGGACAGGACAAAGGGGCAGATGCCAGCAATGGAGGGGACAAAAGAGGGGAGGAGCAAACTGCAAAGGAGTTCCTGGAACAGAGGCTGAGAGGGAGGGAGGAGCTGCGGCATAACACTATAAATCAGGGCTGCCTAGTTGAGGATCATAGCCTCTGTATCACTGCCCTCTGCATCCTACAGCTCCTGCTTCCAGTCCTCCGGACATGGCCTCATCACTGCATGTCTCTTTGCTGTTCCTCACTGCAGTGGTCTTGGATCTGGGCATGACCCACAAGGCCTTTAAGTTCCATCATAAGAGGTCTCCCATTCTTGGTGGCTGGGAAGACGTTGATGCTAGTGATGAAGGTGTGCAGCAGGCTGTGAACTTTGCCCTCCATGAGTACAACAAGAACAACAATGACCTGAACCTGAGTCGCCTGGTGCAGGTGGTGCGTGCCCAGCAGCAGGTGAGTGGTAACCCATGCTGAGCATGGCTGTGTAGGAAGTGCTGTCCGTGAACACACAAACCTGGCTTCTTTCCTCAGCTGCGAGCCCCTCTGTCCTTATACAGGCTGTGCTGCCCGCACATGTTGAGGAGACCTCATTCACATAGATGATCCTGTGCCTGTCCCTCAAGGTCAACCCTTGCAGTGGCTGTGTCTGGGAAGTCCATAGTGAGCATGACCAGAAATCACAGCAGAGGAATCCTGGGTTGGGTCCTGGCAGGCACAGCCTGTGACATGTCTTATCAGATCCCATTCCAACCCCAACACGCAGAGCAGCAAGTTGCCAAGCAAGGGCCAGGGGTTCACTGGCTAATCCTGACCACACCCTGTCCAGGATCTGAGGAAACCGTGAACCAAGTGAGCACAGAGCAGCTACCAGGATTCTGTCCTTGTTCCCTCCTCTCCAACCTTTACATGCTGTCATTCAGCTCCCAGCTCTGACAACACCTCAAGTCTGCAAAGCAAGTGCAGCCAAAGAGTGTTTCCTGGATTCTGTGCCTATCTTTTGTGTGGTCATGCTTCATTATGAGCATCTACTCCATGCTTCCCATAATGTGTGTGCTGTGTGTAATTTTGTGAGACTCATAGGGCTCAGCTGTGCTTAATCCTCAGGTCACAGGTCTCCTGGATAATCATCCTTTTAGGCTCAGATCCTGATGAGGCGGGGCCACCCTACAGCCTGGACAGGAATTGTTGACTCAGTGCCCTAGACTGCACTGAAATAAGCCTCCCTTTCAGGGGTCCAGTTCAAAGGGTCCAACCTGGGCTCCTCTTTGCCAAGTTCCTCTTTCAGTCTTCCTTTGTGACATGAGACTCCCCTTTGTACCTGCTTGGATGGGAACAGGTTGAATGAAGGATGGGATCATTCTACAGAAAAACCTGGAGGCAAGTCTGCTGGCATGGGTTTGTCTTGAGTCCTGGCAAACACAGAGTTCAGCATAGCCAGTAACTGTGACAGTGGAGGATGAAGCCCTGAGAAAGCCCTGCTCTTCCTTTCTAGGTGGTGGCTGGCATGAACTACTACTTGGATTTGGAGATTGGCAGAACCACATGTGCAAAGGACCAGTCCTCCCAGGATGACTGTCCACTCACTGATGAGCCGGTATGAGTTTGAATTGGGCAGGGTAAAAGCAAATAGTGGGGAAGTATGCCTGTGTGTGCGTGTGTATGAGGTTGTGCATGGTTGCATTCGTGTGTGTGTGTGTGTGTGTGTGTGCGTGCACGTGCGTGCTTGTGCTTATTCAACAGTATGAGAGGATAACAGAGAAGCACTGTGGACACTGTTGACTTGGGTGCTCAGTGAGGCCATAACACATGTTGTGTGGGGATGCTAACTTTGTCCTTCTGGTCTTCCTTTTCAAAGAAGTGATGGGAGTGGCAGCAGGTTAGCTGAGAAGGGAGATGTCTCAGGTAGTCCCAACCTCATCCCACCCAGAGCCCAGCTCAGCAGTTCTGATCTGGGAGGACTGAGACCCACATGCTGCCCTCAGCCTCAAACTTTCCAATATCAGGTACCTAGAGATTTTGCCATGGGTGCTAAGTCGCTGTCTCCCTATATACCCCACTTATATCAGGATCACATTGCTCATATGGGCCGGGGTACTACTTGGTAATTCTTTGGGCTAAAGTGAAGGTCCTAAGACCTGCAGCACCTGTCCTGCTTGTGTTTCATGGGCTCCTGGACCTGCAGGACTCATCCATTGGGTCCTGGAGTATGACTACCTGGGACCCTGAGCTGGAGAAAGAGTCCTGAGGAGACTGTACAAACACACACACACACACACACACACACACACACACACACACTCCTCTCTGATGAATGTGGCAGGACTCATTCTTCTGTCTTGTAGTGGCACTCACCTTCTATCTCTCTTCCTTTGCAGATGCAGCTCTGCTCCTTTGTGGTCAACTCTGTACCATGGGAAGGCTCCTTGTCCCTGATAAAGTTCAGATGTCACACTATCTGAGGTTCTGTTTGGAAAGGCCACTACAACAGTGCTTAAATATATCCTCTGAATTGTTCCCAAATTTGTGGTGGATCTCAGCCCTGATGTAGTATCCTCATTGCACTGCATCTGGGCTCCATGTCAGTGGCTTCCTCCAGTTAATGTGGACACCCAGGATCTGTCCCCTCTTCCTTTCCCCTGTGCTTCTGAACCTTACCTGTGTTATGCACACTCGGCCGCACCTGCCTTGTTCAATAAAATCCTGCACCAGATCCCCTGTGGTGTGGTCTCTGGGTGTGGCAGAAGGGTGGGCAGACCTTTCTGCACAGTTGGATTCCATCTGGCTGTCACTCAGTCTTAAAGGTCATTGTCATGCACCTGAGATATGGTCAAGTCATGCACACTGAGTCCCCTAACTCTCACCTTGAGTCCTTCCCTTGGGGTAGGCCCTCCTGTCCACTCTCTGCAGGTATGTGCAAGATGTAAGATCTGCTCTGAGAACCAGGGTTGGAGATGGTGCTCTTACATGCCAGGGTGCCTGCCTCACACAAACTCAGTGTCTGTCTTAACAAGGGCCATGGCCTAGTTCTGTCCTTGGGTCTATTGCGGCTTTTGCTGGGCTTTTATTTGCTTCAGGTTGAGTCTGCCTTATGCAGAGTCCTGGGGCCCAGAGGGTCTAGGCCTCAGAGACCTGTGGGATTGTGGGAAATCTTGACATGTGTGGTGAGATTTCCTGATGAATGGGCAGACATCTGAGCAACTTGTCCATGGACTCTAAAGCTAAGGAGACAGAAATGGATCAAGCTTAGGTGGCTGGAGAGGTCACTTTGATGTAGAGGTTCGATTCAACCCTCTAAACAGATGGGACGCCACTATCAAGGACTGGTTTGTGGCTGGGGTGTACTTGTTCAGTATCTCTTCATCTTGTCATCGATCTCGAATCTCAGTGATGGAAAAATGGTTTCATTAACAGAAGAGGACTTTGTGTCCCTTGGGTCTCAGTACCTGGGGATACCTCATGCTGCAATCTAGGATGTCACAGGTCTAGAACAGGGGCTACAGGTCTCCAAGAGGAGCTGACAGTCCCTATCAACCTCTCACCTGTTCCAGAGCTTTGAAGATGAGAGCAGGAGAATACAGGGATGACCAACTCTTTCCACCCAGATCCTAAATGACAAAGAGGCTCAATGCAGATATAAGATGAGTTCTGACCCTGAACTTACAGTAACAATGACAAAAATCACAGTCAATCTGTGTTCTTCTGTTAAACACAAAGGCATCTATAACCTGAGGGAAAAGCTATGGTTCATGGCAAAAATGGCGTTAAAGTTCCACACTCTCCCAGAGCAGAAAAAAGATCCGACTGGTAATGAGCAGGTACCAAGCACCTTAGCCTGGGTCCTCAGTGCTCAGCACCCTAAAGGTCAGCTGCAGCAGTGTCCATGCATGCAGCAGGGCTGCACATCCTGAAATTATCTCTGAACAAGGAAGGTCCATGTCAGAGTCCACCCACCTTACAGTGCATGACCTATCTCCCCAAAGTGCTCTTCAGGTTGTCAGCTAGAAGACAGAACCTGAGGAATACAGACAGGCCACACTTGCCAGTCTTAAGTAGAATAGAGTTGCTTCCCAATGTGGCCACTAATGGCACCATGTTTAGCCATATCCAATCAGGCTAACACAATTAGGGACACAAGAAAAATAATGTCTGCTATCACAGGCAATGTTGATCCTGGACTGGGAACTAGTATGTCATGGGGTTTTCTCCCTCTCTCTCCTTCAGAAGTTTCATACATTTCAGGACTGTCATGCAATTGACATAAAAGCAAATAAGCCATAATTAGAGGAACCAACTCTAAAAGATTTTTTATCACATCCACCTAGATTTTCACATTTAAAGCAAGATTTAGAATATATGGCCCATAGTATAATCATGTGATTTTGTACTTGAGATCTACAATTTCCGAATAATGATAAAGGGGTCAGGGAGATTTCCAAGTACAATAAGCACTTCCCTGGCAAGCAAAGAGCCCGAGTTCATTATGCAGGAAAGAAGAAGAAGAAGAAGAAGGATACAAATAAGACAACCACAAGTGTGTGCGAGAGCTTCAGGTTACCCTGCACAGGAGGGACCTGCCGGTCCCACCCCAGGTGCAGTGCGGGTGAGACCCTCTTCCACCACATTGGGACCTCCACCCACCACTTCGCACCATCCCCTCCGCACTGCCCACACAGTGAGAATTTCTGCCATGTGCTGGCAACCCCCAGATCCAGTCCTAGCCCAGGCCCAGTGATTATGTGTGAGAGCCTCCTGCTACACTGCGCCGAGGGGATCTACCTGTTCCAGCCCAGGCACTGGTGGATGAGACACTCTTCCATCCCCTTGGGACACACCCACTCCTCCACATCAGCCCCCTCCACCCCCACCTAGTGAGAATTTAGGAAGCGTTCTGGGAAACCCCAGATCCAGTCCTATCCCAGGCCCACTTTGTGTTTGGGAGAGCTTCCTCTCCCCCCTACTCTACCTTGTCCCTCCAGATTCAGTTCAGGTTTGGTATACACCCCTGAGTTGAAACCTTGCAGCTTTAATCCCTGCAGAGAGAGTAGGGACAAAGCCACCCAGCTCTAAAGGAGCAGAACATCTTCCCAGAGGGGCAGTACAGGTTCACTCTCAAGGATTGCAGCAGGAAGGAGCTGAGCACAGCAGCCGAACCAAAGCCAAGCACAGCAGGATAAATCCAAATTTGTAGATCTGCACCTGAATTTCAGTAGGTGCTAATGTTATAACTGCACCAAAACTCTACAACAAAGGTCAGAAGACAGTGCTACACAAAATGATGAGGGGGAGAAAATGCAATCTGAAATGCCAAACCAACCCATAACAGGTGCAGAGGACACTAACACAGAACAAATTGGGAATCACACAGCTGAAATCAATAAATCAACAGCTTTTGAAATAAAGAAACAACTGCAGAGAGGTATAGAGGAACTCAGATTGGAAATGAAGAAAAGCTGTCCCTGAATTAATAGCATCTTCAGTAAAGAATCAAATAAAGAAACATATGGAGGAAACACAATGCCTACCCAGAACAAGTGTAGAGGACACTAGTTCAGCTCAAATGTGTGAAAAATAGCGTTGATAATAAGTAAGCAACAGCACAAAGTTATAGAGGCACTGAGAGCAAATTCTTTTCTACTACCTCAGCTCAAATGTATGAACTAATGGCATTTATAATAAATAAGCAACAGCAGAAAGTTATAGAGGAACTCAGAGAGGAATTCGTTTCTGAAATAAGAAAAGAATTCTCTAAACTGATAGCATCTGAAGTAAAGAATCAACTAGAGAAAAATAGGGAGGAAACCACATCTGAAGAAAATATTGCAAGAAACAGAGTCCTAGCACAGGTCCGGTGAGTGTGCAGAGAGTTTCCTGCTACCCTGCGCCGGCGGGACCAGTCCAAGCCCAGGCGCAGCGTGGGCCGGACCCTCTCCCATCCCCTCGGGCCACCCCACACCACTCTGCCCTACGTCCCCACCCCTCCCGAAGAGTAGGAATTGCTGCCGACTTCCGGGAACGCCCAGACCCAGTCCCAGCCCAGGTCCGCAGCAGGAAGGAGCTGAGCACAGCAGCCAGACCTAAGCCAGA
>NW_004524649.1:2995246-2996973 GCF_000260255.1 Octodon degus | reverse complement strand
GGGACCAGTCCCAACCCAGGCGCAGCATGGGCCAGACCCAGTCCCACACCCTTGGGTCGCCTCCCACCTCTCCACAGCACCTCCCCCACCCTGCCAGCCGAGTAAGAATTTCATTCGTGTTCCGGTAACCCCCAGATCCAGTCCTAGCCCAGGACCAGTGAGTGTGTGGGAGAGCTTCCTGTTATGTTGTGCCGGTGGGACCAGTCCCAGCCCAGGCAGAGCATGGGCCAGACCCTCTCCCACCCCCTTGGGACTTCCCTCATCACTCCGCAGCACCTCCCCCACCCCACCTGTCAAGTAGGAATTTCTTCCGCGACCCGGGAACCCAAAGACCCGATCCTAGCCCAGACCCAGTGACTGTGAGGGAGAGCTTCCTCTCTCCATACTCCAACTTGCCCTCTCCAGGCACAGCTCCGGCCTGGTATACATGCCTGGCGTGAAACCCTGCAGCTGCAATCCCTGCAGAGAGTGTAGAGGATAGATCCAAAAAGCTAGTCCTGGAGCAGAGCATCTTGCCACAGGGGCACAGCAGGTTCACCCTCAAGGACAGCAGCGGGAAGGAGCTGAGCACAGTAACCAGACCCAAGCCAGGCAAAGCTGGATAAGTCCAAACTTTGTAGAGCTGCACCTGAACTTCAGTACATGTGAAGGTTATAACTACAACGAAGATCTACAACAAAGTTCAGAGACAGTACTACACAAAATGATGAGAAGGAACAAAATGCAACCTCAGAACCCAAGCCCACCCATAACAAGTAAAGAGGACACTAACAGAGAACAAATTGGAAATCACACAGCTGAAAGCAATGAATCAATGGCTTCTGAAATAAAGAAACAGCTGCAAAAAGGTATAGAGGAACTAAGATAGGAAATAAAAAAAGAAATCCTTGAATTAATAACATCTGCACTAAAGAATCAAATGCAGAAACATATGGAGGAAACCCAGTGCCCACCCAGAACAAGTGCAGAGGACACTAGCTCGGCTCATATGCATGAACTAATAGCGTCGATAGTAAATAAGCAACAGCAGAAAGATATAGAGGAAATCAGAGCGCAATTCTTTTCTGAAATGAAAAAAAAAGTCTCAGAACTCATAGCATCTGAAGTAAAGTAGCAACTACAGAAACGTAGAGAGGAAACCCATCTGAAAAAAACACGGCAGCAAAAGAATTTATAACTGTTTCCAAAGATGCGGATTAAAAAAATAGAAGAAATTAGAAAAATAACGGATTCTTTGATTGAGCAATACAGGAAAGAAATAGATCGCATGAAGCAGAGTCAAAGAGATATAGAGGAAATTAATATCTCAATCACAAGGCTGCAAAACCATTTAAGTGAATGTGAAGACAGAGTTTCAAATCTTGAACATTCTGGTGCAGCTAGTGAAAAGGTAAGAAAGGATCTCTTAAAAACAACAAAGATGCAGGAGAGAATAATCCATCACCTGCAAGATGATGCAAAGATGAACAATGTGAGACTAATAGGCATCAATGAGAAAGAAGGAGTCAATACAATTAAAAAAATCTATGGGCAGAAATAGTAGCAGAAAACTTCCCAAATATGAGGAAACAATCTGACATTAAGGTAACTGAAGCATACAGAACGCCAAGTGACCTCAACCCAAGGAAAAACACATCGAGACATATATATAATAGTCAATATCCCAGAAATTCAGCACAAGAATAATCTACTGAAAGCCACTAGAGAAAAGAAGCAGATCACATTCA
>NW_004524649.1:2991668-2993427 GCF_000260255.1 Octodon degus | reverse complement strand
CAAGATATAACCACTCTCAATAGCCCAATAACAGCCAATGAAATACGAGATTATTTAAAAACCTACCGGCAATACCTGTGATCTAAGCTACTGCACTGCAGATGGTGGATGTTCAAGAAGAAGGGGATATTGAATGAAAGCAAGAGACAAGAAAAGGAATATTGTGGTAGGGTCCTGCTTCAAGGTTGTATATGAACTGGTATTGAACTCAGGCCTTTTCACTTGCCAGAGAAGCACTTATTCCACTGAGCCATCTCCCTGGCCCCTATATTTCAATTTTTAAATGTTTTTTATCATATCCTGTAGGGACTTAAAGTTCAACATATCAATACTTGATGAAAACTACCTGTTCCATGTCATGCCTAAGAAGTTTGGTATGCAGACAGATAGTGAGGTGCAGCTGAACAACCTAAGTTGCATGGTAATAACAAGAAGCTTGTCTTCTGGATGGTTAACAACCTAAGTTTGCAGACCAAATTAGAGAAAAAGGAAGGGTGCAAAGAAAGCCAACTCTTTAGCCCTAGACTTCCAAAGTCAATTAAGACTCAGGACATATGAGAACTTGTACTGTTACATCATGTAACTCGGTAGTGTCACAAATTTTCTGATCAAGGAGATTACGGGGCCAAAGAGGAAAGTGATTGATGATGTAGAGTGTGCCTAAGGAGAGTCACATGAAGAGAAAACATTCTCTCAGGCTTTCACAGAGAGCACATTGGATAAGCAATGGCCGTGACTCATCCACATGGCTGACACTGACAAAGGTTCTACAATCTGAGGTACAGGATTCAGGATAAGTCCTGAGGGGATTTCACTGACCTTATCAGACCTGAAAGCTAAAATTCTTTTTGCATAGGTCCTGCTTTACCTTGGTCTTAACCATCCAGCAGATAAGTATAAAAAAGAAATATAAGAAGTAAAGCCATGCTGTCATGTTGAGCTGCAGGGGATTCAGGTCAACGATTTCTGACATTGCCAGTCATGCAGAAGACCCAATACAATTATGGGCTACTGAACTCTTTTAGAATATTTTGCTGAATTTACACTCCTATAATATTTAAAAAACGGAACTTAACAAAAAAGGGGAAACAGATGAATGTCCATTTTGTATCTGTGTATTCAAAGTGGTTAGGATATTTATATACTTACATTCTCTTAATGAATAGAGGGATTTGTTATAATGTTGTTTGTAAATAGGATATCATGTCTGCATCTTGTACAGGGATTGACCACTAGGAAGAATGTATGCAACGTGTTAATTATTGAAACTGTCCTACCAATTTGATTTGAAACACTCTCGTTGCAATTTGTTTGTAAAATAAAAATTATGAAAAAAAAATAAATAAAGAGGAAGTCTCTCTAAAAAAAAAAAAAAAAACCTACCAGCAAAGAAAGCTCCAGGTCCGGATGCATTCACAGCTGAATTCTACAAGACATTTACAGAAGATGTAGTCCCTATAATCCTCAAAATCTTGCATGAAATTAAAAAGGAACCAATCCTCCGAAAATCATTTCTGGAGGCAAGTATTATACTGATACCTAAAAGAAGGAAAGATGTAACTAAGAAAGAGAACTACAGGCCTATCTCACTCATGAACATAAATGCCAAAATCCTCAATAAAATCTTACCAAATAGAATACAGCAAATCATCAAGAAGATCATACACCATGACCAAGTGGGATTCATCCCAGGGATGCAAGGATGGTTCAATATTCGAAAATCTATCAATGTAATACATTACGTCAATAGAGCGAAAAT
>NW_004524649.1:2952176-2988723 GCF_000260255.1 Octodon degus | reverse complement strand
AGATATATAGTTACATTCTCTTAATGAATAGAATGATTTGTTCTAATGGTGTTTGTAAATAGGATATCAAGTCCACATCTTGTACAGCAATTAACCACTGAGAAGAATATATGCAGTGTGTTATTTGTTGAAACTGTACTTCCTATTTGATTTGAAACTGTCTCATTGTTATCTGTTTATCAATAAAATTTTCAAATATAAAAAAACTAGCTCCTCTATAGTCAATGTCTGCCAACACTTAGAAGAAAATAGATGCCTTCTACAAGGCACATATTCTTGTTTTGTAGAAGTTGTAAATTGAAATCTCACTTCTGGAATGGTGATGTAAAGAGAGAAGAGTTAGGGAGGTGGCCAGGTTGTGAAAACAGATGAGATCATGTGTCTTGCCTCTCACTACTTCTGTGTGGAAATAGCTTTTGTCTGTAAAGAAACATGAAAACAGAATACTTGGAAGGGGAGGTGCTTGTGCTTTGCTTGTCCTCCATCAAGGTTTGAGATTCTGTGTGTCCACCAGTCGCACAACGGCCTGTGGACCTCAGGTCCCCTATCTGCTCACCCGCAGGTAATGAGCAGCCTAGATCCTGCAGCAGGGGACTCTGAGCCACCACAGGCATGTCTGGTGGTGCTGCATGGGGTCCAAGTCTCCAGCCCTACTCTCTGAATTCCTGAGGAAGCACCTCCTTAGGGCAGCAACTTTTCCTTCACAGTGCTGCTGTCCTGGCAGGTTTGGAGCCCCAATTCAAGGGCTCTGAGTCCTTCAGACCACCTTTATGGTGATGTGTGTTATAGTTTACCAGAAATTTTGCTTATAGTTTGCTCCTTTTCACCATCTTTCCATGAGGCTCAGGTTAAATTCAATAAAAGAATTACTTTTGTGAGACATTTCAAGGGATTTAAATGTTGAGCTGATGTCATGGCTAATGCTGGGGGATTTTAGTCAGATTTGTGCTAACTATCAAGAACAAGGATCCCAATAGAATGGTTGACAGTGCTGTATCTGTCCAGAAAGGAAGTTTCCCTGAAGAGATCTTGAATGCTGAGGAACAGAATAATAGAAAATATGGCCTGAGTACATCACAAGAGGCAGCAGGACACTACTCTCTGCAGCCACTAGTTTGCAAATATGAAACAGCTCACTTTGAGACTGAAGCTGCAGAGGACTATATTGAAGAATGGCAATGGACACACCATATTCCAGAATGGTAGCAGCCTAGAACCCATGTTCCTTGGAATTGAATTTGTAGAGCTCAATGATTCAGGGACTCTCCTTCTACATGCAAATGAAGGAGAGCCTGGTTATGCTCCTGCTGGTGGCAGAACTTGGTGTCTGTCATGTTGTGGTGTTAGGTGCATGCAGCATGCAACAACTGTGGAATCATGAGGGCTTCCACCCAGATTTCAGAAAAAGGCCTTGGGAGGTCAGAGAGTGTGCCCCTTACACAGCTCTGTGTGTGTGTGTGTGTGTGTGTGTGTGTGTGTGTATTATGGTATTTGTACTACATAACTTTTAAAATGATCAGCTCCAAGGGCTTCAAAATCAACAAAATTTTTACACCTTCTGGGGTCCAAGAGGTTATCACCAAAAAGCATCAACCCAGAGCCCAATTTGTTCTACATTAACATAGATTTTGCAAGTGGGAGATATAAAAGCTCAAAAGTGTGATGAGTTCCTATTGGATAGTACCAGTTATTCTTTATTGCTGAGCAGAAAGCCCTTGAAACATGTCCGCAAGCAGTCTGTGGTTGGATATAGAAAGTCCATGATGTTCAGACTCATCTGAGTCAGGTAATCTCTGGTTTCATCAGTCAAGGCTATCAGGACAGCTATGTAGTGTGCTGCTTAATCTTACAGTGTTCCATTATGCTGTCCAGCTGCTAGTTAATTTTTACATCTCTTAATTTTCCTTTATATCTTTTTCTTTTTTGGCAGAACTGGGGATTGAACTCAGGCCCTTGCACTTGCCATAGAAGTGCTTGTTCTACTGAGCCATCTTGCCGGCCTTAATCTTTTATTTTATTTTTATTTGTTTCCATAATTTTATTGAGAGACAAATAACAATGAGACAGTCCAGCCTTAATCTTTTAAATTTCCATCACATGGGAAGTTGTACATAGGAAAGCAAAAATGCAGTGAACATACTGGGAACTTGGTGAAGCCAGGAGTGTGGATAGTCTGAAGAAAACTGCAAAGAGTGCAGAGAACCAGTCAAAGAGAGAATCATGTGAGATACAAACTCTGGATGAGCAATAAAAGCAGAGGTTCGAGTCTTTGGTAGTTCACAGATTGCACAGATTGCCGTGGATATTACACATGGATATATATGAATTGATGTTTATCCTGATGCACTTTAGACTCACTTTGGTCCCAAACTTCGTATAACCCTCTTCGTAATTTTTGGGATGAAAAAAATCTATCTTCTGCCACTGAATGTTTGAGGGTTTCACATTTTCAGTGGTACAGCAGTTCATACCAAAAAGATGTGGCAACTTGGAACATGGACATTTCAGTAATGATGAAACAGCACATCAGCAACTCTGAGATGGAATAAATGTCTTTTCCAAAATCATGTATTTCAGACAACTGAGCTATCTCTCGAGCCCAGAATAAACGTTTTTGGCATAAAGGAATGTACATGAGACTTTGGGTGATCAGGGTCAGAATTTTATGGCTTGTATCAAGACGTTCGGCCCAAAGCTGGAGGTGATCACTGGGGGACTGGATACTGGGCTGTAGCTGAATCTAGAGTTTCTGGTTGATTTATGATTCAATGCTGATTACCTATTACTCCCCTGATTGAATTAGCACTTTTATGAACCCAGCAATCTGGATACGAATAAAGGGCCACAAATGCACTTGTGTCTCTCTCCTCCTTTGTTGTTTTGTTATTTTTTGACCCTGCAAACCGATACCAATTGCCATGTGTCACCCTACTTTGAAGTCATCCAGTGACAGAATCTAAACTCGTTCATCTGTAAGGTAAATAAATCTTTCATTCTTTCAATTTGGGTGTCAGGTATTTGGTCTCAGCAAAGAGAGAATGATGCATGGGATGCCATTTCGGAGTTTGAGTGGCTTTGCTCTCTTTATGGTTGGAATTTACATTTCCTCTAACAGGAAAGTTCATTTCCTTTTGCCCAGAACAATGCCCAACTCTGTGGATGTGCCTGGTGTCATATGGTACTGATCTAGGAGCACACTGGCTGCTGGCAGTTTGTGGCCAATTTGGATGAAACCCTTCATAGAGAATTCTAAGTAGCTGTAAGTGTACATACCTTTTCAGGAAATGTCTGGACTGTTGGATATAGGGTGGATGTTTGCTCACCTTTTCAGAACCCATCAAACGCAGTATAATGCACCTCATTAAGAATTGTCCTATATTATGAAATGACATTTGGTGTAAATGTTAAATAGACATTGCATTAAAATAATCACACCTGTCATTTTTACTTTTCTGTTGTGTTCACCAAAAGCCAGTGTACCTTCTCTGTGCGGGCCCCAGCAGGTGTCCATGCTTAGCCTCCAGTGTACATCTCTGACCTTGGGCACAATCTCGGGAGTACTTCTTGGGAGATTTGTTAATTGATTGACTGACTGACTTACCATGAGTCCTAACAGAGAACCCCTGTCATTTACCAAGTTAATGGGAGTCACTCCTGCTTAGCAGACAAGCTCCCCAGGAAAGAACAGGATGTGGGTTCCTTGGAATATCTGGAATCACCTTCCTAACCCCAGGTCTTATAGCCCAAGACTGTGGAGATCCCCATCCTCATAACACCCTGAGAAGTCTATATTGCTCTGTCTCCTTTTTGCAGAAATGGAGCTCTGAGACACAGGGACCAGGCAGTTCTGGAGTATAGGGAGACTGAGGCTGCAGGATCATGTGAAGGGGTCAAGGAAGGTGTTTAAAGGAGCCGTAGTATCACATGGTACATAGGAGGAAGTGGCAGAAGCCCCCCCCCCCAGCCTAGAGGAGACTGGGACAGAGGAGCTGATGCCAGCCTGGAGGGAACAAAAGGGGGGTGGGGCAAAAAGGAAAAGAACTGGAACAGAGGTTAAGAGGGAGGGAGGAGCTGGGGCATAGCACTATAAAGTAGAGCTACCTAGTTGAGGATCGTGGTCTTTGCATCACTGCCCTCTGCATCCTACAGCTCCAGCTTCCCCTCCTGTAGACATGGCCTCATCCCTGAGAGTCACTATGCTGCTCCTGGCTGCAGTGCTCTTCGATCTGGCCATGACTCACAAGGCCTTTAAGTTCCATCATAAGAGGTCTCCCATTATTGGTGGCAGGGAAGATGTAGATGCTAGTGATGAAGGTGTGCAGCAGGCTGTGGACTTTGCCCTCCGTGAGTACAACAAGGTCAACAATGACTTGCACCTGAGCCACCTGGTGAGGGTGGTGCGTGCCCAGCAGCAGGTGAGTGATTACCCGTGGTGAGCAGGCCTTTGTAGGAGATGCTGTCCATGTACACACCATGCTGGCTTCCTCCTTCTGCACTGAGCTTCTCTGTCGTTACACAGGCTGTGCTGCATGTACAGGTTGAGGGAATCTCATTCATATAGATGCCCCTGTATCTCTCCCCCAACATCAACCCTTGTAGTTGTTCTGTCTGGGAAGTCCATAGTGAGCAAGTCCAAAAATCACAGCATAGGAATCCTTGGTTGGGTCCTGGCAGGCACAGCCTATGACATATCTTATCAGGCCCCATTCCAATGCCGACTTGTGGAGGCACCAGGTGCCAAGCAAGGGCCAGAGGTTCTCTGGCTAAACCTGACCACAACATTCCCAGCATCTGAGGGAACTGTGAAACGAGTGAGCACAGAGCAGGGACCAGGATCCTGTCCCTGTTCCCTCCTCTCCAACCTCCACCCTATGTCCTTCAGCTCCCAGCTCTGACAAGACCTCAATTCTGCAGAGCAAGTGCAACAAGATAAGAGTGCTTCCTGGATTCTGTGCCCATCCTTTGTGTGGTCACATTTCATTTTGAGGCTCTACTCCATGGTCCCCATATTGTGTTGGTTGTGTATGGATTTGTGAGCCTTAGTGGGCTCAGCTATGCTTAATCCTCAGGTCGCAGGTCTCCTGGATAATCATCCTGTTAGGCTCAGAGCCCGCTGGGGAGGAGCCACCCTACAGCGTGGACATGAAGTGTTGGCTCAGTGCCCTAGACTGCTCTCAAGTCAGCCTCTCTTCCTGGGGTCCAGGTCCGAGTGTCTGATCTGGGCTATTTGCCAAGTTCCTATTTCAGTCTTCCTTTGTGACATGAGACTCCTCTTTGTAACTTGTTGGAAGAGAACAAGTTGAATGCAGGGTGGGGCCAATCTACAAGAAGCTCAAGAGACGGGTGGGTTGGCATGGTTTTGGCCTGAGTCCTGGCAAACACAGAGTTCAGCATAGCCTGTAAGTGTGACTGAGGAGGCAGGAGCCCTGAGAGTGTCCTGCTTTTCCTTTCTAGGTGGTGACTGGCATGAACTACTACTTGGATTTGGAGATCAGCAGAACCACATGTGCCAAGGACCAGTCCTCTCAGGATGATTGTCAGCTCACTGAGGAGCCGGTATGAGCTTTAAGTGGGCTGGGAAAAAGCAAGTAGTGGGGAAGTGTGCATGTGTGTGCATGCTCGTGTGTGTGTGTGTGTGTGTGTGTGTGTGGTTTTTCCATGGTATGAGAAGACAACAGAGCAGGGCTGTGCACAATTGACTTGGGTGCTCTGTGGGGCCCTAGCATATGTGGCTTGTGGAGGCTACCTTTGCCTTTGGGGTCTTCCTGTTGGATAAAGGGATGGGGTGACAGCATGGTACATGAGGATTGAGATGTCTCAGGGAGTCCTAGCTTCATCCTGCCTAGAGCCAGTCTCAGCAGTTCTGACCTGGGAGGGCTGAGACCCCCACACTGCCCTCAGCCTCAGGCTTTTCAACAGTCAGGTAACTGGAGGCTGTGCCATGGGCACTAAGTCTCTGTCTTTCTACCCACACCATATATATCAGGGTTACAGTACCTCATACTGTCCTGGGTGCTTCTCAGTGCTTCTTTGGGCTAATGTGAAGGTCCTGCAACATGTAGCACCTTTGCTGCTTGAGTCCCATGGGCTCTTGGCCCTGAAGGATTCATCAATGGGGTCCTGGAAGATGACTACCTTTGACCACTGAGCTGTAGACACTACCCTGTGGGGACTGCACACACACACACACACACACACACACACACACACACACACACTCCATCTCTCTGATGATTGTTGCTGGAGTCATCCTTCTGTCTTGTAGCTGCATTCACCTTTCATCTCTCTTCCTTTGCAGATACAGCTGTGTTCCTTTGTGGTCAACTCTGTACCCTGGGAAGACTCTTGGTCCCTGATAAGGTTCAGATGTCACAGCAGCTGAGGTTCTGTTTTGGACAGGCCACCACAACAGTGCTTACCTATATCCTCTGAAGTGTCCCCAAATTGGCGGTGGAGCTCAGCCCTGATGCAGTCTCCTCAGTGCACTGCATCTGCACTCCATGTCAGTAGACCCCTACAATTAATGTGGATACCCAGGACCTGTCCCCTCTTTCTTTCCTCTGTGCTTCTGAACCTTACTTGTATTATGCACGTTCAGCCACACCTGCCTTGTTCAATAAAATCCTGAACCAGCTCCCTAGTGTGGTGTGGTCTCCAGGTGTGGCAGAAGGGTTGGGAAAGCTTTCACCACAGTTGGATGCTGTCTGGCTGTCACTCAGACTTAAAGGTCATGCACCTGAGATGGGACCAAGTCATGGGCACTGAGGCCCCTAACTCTCACCTTCAGTCCTTCCTGTGGGGTTGGCCATCCTGTCTACTCTCTCCAGCTATCTGCAAGACATTGCAACTGCTCTGAGAACCAGGCTTGGAGAAGGTGCCCTGGCCAGTCAGGCTACATGCTCCTCCCAGGTTCAGTGACTATCTGAGCAAGGGCACTGAGCTAGGTCTGTCCTTGGGTATTGTGGCTCTTGCTGGGGTTTTATTTGTTTCAGGTTGAGACTGCCTTAAGCAGAGTGCTTAGGCCCAGAATGTCCAGATCTCAGAGATCTGCGGGATTGGGGAAAATCTTCACATTTGCTGTGAGATTTCCTGGGGATGAGATCCACAATTGAGCAATTTGTTCATGTGCTCTAAAGCTAAGGGAGATATGAATAGATCCAACTTAGGCGGCTGGTGAGATCACCCTGATAGAAACTCAACTCATTCCTCTATGCAGATGGGAGGACACTATCAAGAACTGGTTTGTGGGCTGGGGTGCAGGTGTTCAGTATCTCTTCATCTTGTCATCGATCTAAGATACCAATGATGGAAGTATAGTTTCATTCACAGAAGATGACTTTGTGCTCCTTGGGTCTCAGTACCTGGGGCTACCCTTCTCCTGGAATCCAGGTGATCACAGTTCTAGGAGAGGAGCTACAGGTTTCTGAGATGAGCTGACAATCCCTGTCAACCTCTCACCTGTTCCTGAGTTTTGAAGATGAGACCAGGAAAATACAGGGTTGACCAACCATTTCCAGCCAGATTCTAAATGACTAAGAGGCCCCATGCAGATCTGAGATGAGTTCTGACCCTGAACTTACAGTGACAATGAGAGAAATCATAGTCAAGCTGTGTCCTTCTGTTAAACAAAAAGACATCTGCAGCCTCAGGGAAGAGCCATAGTTCATGGCAAAAAAATTATGTTAAAGCTCCACACTCTCCTAGAGCTGAACACAGATCCCACTGGTAATGAGCAGGTAGCAAGCACCTTAGCCTCAATCCTCAGTGTTCCGCACCCATAAGGTCAGCTGCACCAGTGTCCATGCAGGTGGCAGGGCTGATCATGCTGAAATTCTATGAACAAGGGAGGTCCATGTCAGATCTCATCCACCTCATAGGGCATGGCCTGTCTCCCCAAAGTGCTCTTCAGGTTGTCAGCTAGAAGACATAACCCTGAGAAAACAGACAGGCTACACATGCAAGTCTTAAGTAGAATAGAGTTGCTTCCTAATGTGGCCACTAATGGCACCATGTTTAGCCATATCTAATCAGGCTAAAACAATTAGGAACACAAGAAAAATAATGTCTAACATCACAGGCAATGTTGGTCCTGTACTGGGAACCAGTATGTCATGGAGTTTTCTCCATCTCTGTCCTTCAGAACATTCATACACTTCAGGAATATCTTGCATTTGATATAAAAGCAAGTCAGCCATAATTAGAGGAACAAGCTCTGGAAGTTTTTATCATATTAACCTAGATTTTCACATTTAAAGCAAAATTTAGAATGTGTGGTCCATAGTATAATCATGTGATTTTGTACTTGAGATCTACAATGTTTCAGGATAATTATAAAGGGGTGAAGGAGACATCTAAGTACAATAAGTGCTTCCCTGGTAAGCTCAAGGGCCTGAGTTCATTGCCCAGCTTAAAAAAAAGAAAAAAGAAAAAGAATAATGATAAAAATAAGACAACCAGGAGTGTGTGGTAGAGCTTCAGGCTACCCTGTGTCTGCTGGACCTACCGGTCACAGCCCAGATGCAGTGCAGTTGAGACTCTCTTCCACCTCCTTGGAACCTCCCCACACCATTTCATAGCATGCCCCCCACCCCGCCGACCCAGTGAGAACTTCTGCCACATGCTGGGAACCACCAGATGAAGTCCAAGCCCAGGCCCCGGTGAGTGTGTGGGAGAGATTCCGACTACCCTGTGCTGGCGGGACCTGCCAGTCCCAGCCCAGGCGCAGCGTGGATGAGATCCTCTTCCAACACATTGCGACCCCCACCACCACTCTGCAGCACCACCTGCCACCCCATGAGAATTTCTGCTACATAATGGGGACCCTGAGATCCAGTCCTAGACCAGGCCCGTGAGTGTGTGTGAGAGTTTCCTGCCACCCTGTGCCGGCAGGGCCTGCCAGTCCCAGCACAGGCACAGCATGGGTGAGACCCACTTTCACCCTCTTGGGACACCCCCACCACTCCTCATCAGCCCCTCACCTTGCCTGCCTAGTGAGAATTTCTGACTTGTTCTGGGGAACCACAGATCCAGTCCTAGCACAGGTCTAGTGGGTGTCTGGGAGAGCTTCCTCTCCCCCCTACAGACTCAGATCAGGCCTGGTATAGAGGCCTGAGTTGAAACCCTGCAACTGTAATTCTTGCAGAAAGAGTAGGGACAAATCCATGCAGCTATCCAGGAGCAGAACATCTTACCAGAGGGGCACAACAGGATCACTCCCAAGGGCAGAAGCAGGAAGGAGCTGAGCACAGCAGCCAGACCCAAGCCAAGCACAGAAGGATAAATCCAAACTTTGTAGATCTGCACCTGAATTTCAGTAGGTGCTAAGGTTATAACTGCACCAAAGCTCTACAACAAAGGTCAGAAGACAGTGCTAAACAAAATGACAATGAGAAGGATGAAAATGAAATCTAAGACCCCCAAGCCCACCCATAACAACTGCAGAGGACACTAATACAGAAAAAATTGGGAACCACACAGCTGAAATCAATGAATCGATGGCTTTTGAAATAAAGAAACAACTACAGAAATGTATGAAGGAACTCAGATTGGAAATGAAAAAAGAAGTCCCTGAATTAATAGCCTCTGCAGTAAAGAATCAAATGCAGAAACATATTGAGGAAACCCAATGGCCACCCAGAACAAGTATAGAGGACACTAGCTCAGCTCAAATGTATGAATTAATAGCGATGATAGTAAATAAGCAACAGCTGAAAGTTACAGAGGAACTCAGCGGAATTCTCTTCTACAAGCTCAGCTCAAATGTATGAACTAATAGCATCAATAGTAAATAAGAAACAGCAGAAACTTATAGAGGAACTCAGAAAGGAATTCTTTTCTGAAACAAGAAAAGAATTCTCTGAACTGATAGCATCTGAAATAAAGAATCAACTACAGAAACATAGGTAGGAAAACAAATCTGAATAAAATATTACAGGAAAGAATTAATCACTGCTTCTAAAGAGGACATTGATAAAAAAATAGAGGAGATTAGAAAAATGTTGGATTCCTTGAATGAGCAATAAAAGAAAGAAATAGATCGCATGAAGCAGAGTCAAAGACATATAGAGGAAATTAAAATCTCAATCACAAGCTTACAAAACAAAATTTGAGTGAAAGTGAAGACAGAGTTTCAGATCTTGAAGATGCTGGTGCAGCTAGTGAAAAGGTAAGAAAAGATATCTTTTTTAAAAAAAACTGGGATGCAGGAAAAAATAATTCATAACTTGCAAGATAATGCAAAGATGAAAAATGTGAGACTAATAGGTATCACTGAGAAAGAAAGAGTCAATACAAAGGACATTTAAAAAAATGGGCAAAAGTAATAGCAGAAAGCTTCCCAAATATGAGGAAACAATCTGACATTCAGGTAATGGAAGCATAAAGGAAGCCAATAAACCTCAAAAAAAAAAAAACCCAAAAAACAGACAGAGACATACAATAATCAAGATCCCAGAAATCGAGCACAAGAATAATATACTGAAAGCTGTAGAGAAAATAAGTAGATCACATTCAAAGGAAAACACATCAGAATTACGGCCGACTTCTCTTCACAAACCATGAAGGCAAGAAGAGCATGGAGCAGAGTATTTCAGGTCCTCTATGAAAAAAATTGCAGCCCAGACTACTATATCCTGAAAAATTCTCATCCAAGTTTGATGGACAAATGAAATACTTCCATGACAAAGAACAACTAAAGAATTTCATGATGACAAAGCCAATGCTACACAGGCTACTGGAAGATGTTCTAGAGAGGGACCAAAATGATCAGACTCCACGAATGAGGTCAGAAGCAACCAACAAAATAGGACAAACAATAAAACACAGGAGAAAAAGGAGTAAATGACAACAGGTAAATAACATGACAATTGTAAGTCAATACATCTCAATTATAACCATCAATGTAAATGGACTCAATTCACCAATTAAGAGAAATAGACTCGAGTAGTGGATTAGGAAACAAAATCCAACAATATGCTGTGTTCAAGAAACACACTTAACTCATAAAACATACATAGACTGAAAGTCAAAGGATGGAAAACAAAACTATACAGCCAAGTACTTCAGAAAAAAGCAAGAGTAGCAATTCTATTTTCAGACAGTCTCAACTTCAAACCAACAATGATCAAGCGAAATAACGAAGGCCACTATATACTGGTTAGGGGAAAAATTCAAGAGGAAGAGGTAACACTCATAAATATGTATGCACCAAGCACCGGACCACACAACTATATAAAACAATTCTTAATGGACAAAAAAAATCTAACATCCAATGCCACAATCTTAACAGGAGACATTAACGCCCCCTTATCCCAAAAAGATAGGTCAACCAGAAAAAAGTTAGCAAATAAATAACAGAACTGAATCAGAGCTTGAAACAAATTGACTTGGTGGACATACACAGAGTGTTCTACCCAAACACAGCTGAATACACATTTTTCTCAGCTACACATGAGTCATTTTCTAAAATAGACTACATACTGGTCCATAGGTCATGCTTAAGTATATGTGAGAAAACAGAAATTATCCCAAGCATATTATCTGACCACAGTGCAATAAAACTGGAAATAAACGACAAAAGAAATCAGAAAAAGAACCCTAAAAACATGGAAATGTAATGACACCCTACTTAGCAACCAATGGCTCACAGATGAAATTAAACAAGAAATTCAACAATATCTAAAATTCAATGAAATTTCAAGCACAACTTATCGGAATTTATGGGATATGATGAAAGCAGTTCTCAGAGGGAAATTCATAGCTGTGAATTCACACATTAGGAAAACAGAAAGTGAACAAATAAACACTCTAATGCTGCACCTCCAACAACTAGAAAAGGAAGAGCAAACCAAATCCAAAGCCCAAAGACGGGAGGAAATCATAAAGATTAGAGCAGAAATTAATTCAACTGTGATGAAGAAAACAGTTCAAAGAATTAATGAAACACAAAGCTGTTTTTTTGAAAGATTAATACAATCGATAAGCCCCTAGCTAACCTCATCAAAAAGAGGAAAGAAAAAATTCAAATAGCAGCAATAAGTAATGAAATGGGTGTAATAGCTACATAACCAGTAGAAATTCAGAAGATTATCAATAGTTGCTTTGAGAATTTTTACTGTCACAGAATATAAGACATAAAAGAAATGGACAGATTCCTAGAAAGGTACAAATTACCAAAGCTGAATCGACAAGATGTAGCCACTCTCAATAGCCCAATAACAGCCAATGAAATACAAGATATAATAAAAACCCTACTGACAAAGAAAAGTCTAGGTCCTGATGGATTCACAGCTGAATTCTACAAGAAATTTACAGAATATGTAGTCCCTATACTTCTCAAACTCTTCAATGAAATTGAAAGGAAGTAATCCTCCCAAAATCCTTCACTGAGGAAAGTATTATACTGATATCAAAACCAGGGAAAGATGCAACTAAGAAAAAGAACTTCAGGCCATTCTCCCTCATGAACATAGATGCCAAAATCCTCACTAAAATCCTAGCAAATAGAGTACAACAAATCTTCAAGAAGATCATACACCATGACCAGGTAGAATTCATCCTAGGGATGCAAGAATGGTTCAATATTCAAAAATCGTAATTCGTAATACACTATATCAATGGATCAAAAACTAAAAACCACATGATCATCTCAATTCATGCAGAAAAGGCTTTTGACAAAGTCCAACACTCATTCATGTTCAAAGTCC
Organism: Octodon degus; assembly: GCF_000260255.1. Classification (NCBI taxonomy): domain Eukaryota; kingdom Metazoa; phylum Chordata; class Mammalia; order Rodentia; family Octodontidae; genus Octodon; species Octodon degus. Next base: position 2,976,019 of record NW_004524649.1, on the reverse strand, counting down.
TACAGAAAATTGGAGTAGATGCCCTCTACTTCAATCTGGTAAACACCATTTATGACAACCCAATGGCTAACATAATTCTAAGTGGGGAAAAACTGAAATCTTTTACTCTTAGATCTGGTACAAGACAAGGATATACTCTATAACCACTACTATTCAATATGGTTCTGGAATCATTAGCTAGAATCATTAGAGAAGAGAAAGAAATAAAAAGGAATAAGAATAGGTAAAGAAGTTAAATTATCATTATTTGCAGATGACATGATACTTTACTTGAAAGACCCAAAAAACTCCACCAAGAAGCTACAGAATTAATACATAAATTCAGTAGCATAGCAGGATGCAAAGTTAGTACTGAAAAGTCAATAGAATTCCTCCACAGATGGCAAACACAATGAGAGGGAAATTATAGAAACAATACCTTTTACAATAGCACTGAGGGAAGTGAAATACCTTGGAACTCATCTAACTAAAGAAGTCAACAATCTTTTCAAGGAAAATTACAGTAATCTTAAAAAAGAGATCGTAGGGGATTTCAAAAAATGTATTCAAAATGGTTAGGATAGATACATAGTGACATTCTCTTAACGAATAGAAGGATTTGTTCTAAGAGTGTTTGTAAGTAGGATATCATGTCTGAATCTTGTAGATCAAATAACCACTAGAAATAATATATGTAATGTGTTAATTATTGAAACTATCCTAAAAATTTGGGTTGAAACTGTCTCATTGCTATTTGTTTCTCAATAAAATTATGGGAAAAAATAAAAAATAAAATAAAAATAATAAATAAATAAATAAATAAATAAAAAGATATTCCATGCTCCTGGATAGGAGGAACCACCATTGTGAAGATCGCCATACTCCCAACATTTTTGTACAGATTTAATGCAATCCTTATCAAACTAACACCAACATACCTCCCAGACCTAGAGAAATCATTCCTAAAATTTATTTGCAACCAGAAAAGACCTAGAATAGCAAAGGCAATCCTAGGCAATAAAGACAAGGCAGGAGGCATTACAATTCCTGACTTCAAATTATACTACAAGGCTACTGTGATAAAATCACCATGGTACTGGCAACTAAATATGCCTAAGGATCAATGACATAGATTAGAAGATGCTGAAGCCCCTACGAACACACTCAGTTAACTTATCTCTGACAAAGGGGCCAAACATACTCACTGGAAGAAAGATAGCCTCTTTAACAAATGGTGCTGGAGAAACTGGCTCTCTACATGCTGAAAACTAAAACTTGACCCAGGTCTATCACCATGCACAAGCTAAAGTCAAAATGGATTAAAGATCTAAACATTAAAACAGAAACACTAAATCTCCTGGAAAAGAAAGTAGGAATAGCTCTTGAAGCCATAGGGGTAGGCAAAGAGTTCATGAACAAAAATCAAATCGCATGGGAAACACTTGAAATAATTAACAATTGGGACCAGCTTTTATTTAGAAGTTTTTTCAAGTCAAAAGAAATTACCAACAAAGTGAAAAGACAAACCACAAATTTGGAAAAAGTCATGCCAAACAAGTACTCAGTGAAAGGTCTGCTCTCTAAAATTTATAAAGAACTAAAAAACTCTAGGGCCCCAAAATTTAAAGACCCAGTACAGAAATGGGCATCCGAGATCAACACACACTTCTCAGAGAATGAAATTAAAGAAGCAAATAAATATATAAAAAAATTCTCCACACCACTAGCCATCCATAAAAATGCAAATTAAAACAACATTGAGATATCATCTCACCCCAGAAAGAATGGCTGTCATAAAGAAATCACCCAACAACAAATGTTGGAGAGGCTGTGGGGAAAAAGGAACCCTTCTCCACTGCTGGTGGGAACGTAGACTGGTGCATCCATTATGGCAATCAGTGCGGAGACTCCTTAGAAAACTTGGACTGGAAATCCCATTTAATCCAGCTATTCCTCTAATGGGAATTTTCCTGGAGGAACTGAAAACATCATAGCATAGTGACATATGTGTTCCTATGTTTATAGCAGCACAATTTGTGATAGCCAAATCTTGGAAACAACCGAGATGCCCATCACCTGATGAATGGTTGAAAAAGATGTGGTGTTTTTATACAACGGAATATTACTGAGGTATAAAGAATTATATACTCGAAGCCTTTATATTTAATTGGATGCCACTTGAAGATATACTCATAAGTGAAATAAACCAGACACTCATGTGTAAATATCTCATAGTTTCCCTAGTGTAAGAATTCAAAAGAAGAAATACAAATAATAGAAAGGTATAATACAACTAAAAGGAAAGCAAGAACTTGAGGACTAGACAATTAAAAGAGAGCAAAGATAAGAGCTGGGAAACATGGCAGGGGCATGCCATACAGTTATATATAGAAGATGGGCAAGGCAGTGATCCTGAGAATCTTCAGAAGATTTTTGAATCAATCAGTTAACTGGAATGATTCTCAACCTGATTAACTATATATATAGACACCTGTGAACTAAATCACTGCACTGAAGATGGCAATTTGTAATAGTAGGTTCATGCTTGGAGTGACTGTCATTCTGGTCTTCTGAATATGGGCTGCTTTTCAAGACATGCCAGTTGCTTCTGTGCTGTCTCTTGGATAGATGACTGTTCAAAAAGAAGGTGGTGGTGAATGAAGGCAGGAGACAGTAAAAGGAATGTTGTGGGACTGTCCTGCTACAAGGTTGTATATGGTTAGATTTTTGGACTTATATGTAAATATAAGAATTATATAATCCTTTATGCCTATTTTAAAATATATTTTAATTTTTTAAATGTTTTTTCATTATATTCTGTAGAAACTTAAAGTTCAACATATCAATACTTGATGAAAAATACCTGTTGCATGTTATGCCTAAGATGTTTGATATTCAGATAGATAGTGAGGCTAAGCTTAACAGCCTAGGTTGTATAATAATAACAATAAGCTTCTCTTCTGGAAGGTTAACAATCTAAGTTTGCAGACCAAATTTAGAGAAAAAGGAGGACTGCAAGAAAAGCCAATATTTTGGCTGTAGCCTCCCAAGGTCAATTAAGACTTAGGACATATGAGAACTTGTACTGTCACATCATGTAACTCGGTTGTGTTCCAAATTTTCTGACCAAGGAGACTATGGGGCCAAAGAGGAAAGTGATCAATGATGTATAGTGTGCCTAAGGAGAGTCACATGGAGAGAAAACATTCTCTCAGGCTTTCACACAGAACATATTGTCCAAGCAATGGCCGTGATTCATCCACATGGCTGACACCTACAAAGGCCATGACTCTTCCACATTGCTGACACTGACAATCTGAGGTACAGGGTCTCAGGATAAAGCCTGAGAGGATTTGCCTGACCATATCAGGTTCAAAAGCTATAACTCTTGTTGCATAGGTCTTGCTTTATCTTGGTCTTAACAATCCAGCAGAAAAGTATATAAACAAAGTATGAGAGGTAAAGTCATGGTGTTCTGTTGAGCTGTAGGGGACTCAGGTCAACAATATCTGACATTGCCAGTGCAGCAGAAGACCCAACAGTATTATGGACTACTAGACTCTTTTAGAATATTTTGGTGAGTTAACACACCTATAATATTCTAATGATGGAGCTAAACCAAAAAGGGGAAACATGAATGTCCATTTTATATCTGTGTATTCAAAATGGTTAGGATGATATATAGTTACATTCTCTTAATGAAACAGTGATGATGCCTACAAGTAGGCTTCTTATGTGACACATATTTGCATGTCATTTGTTTAATAAATACTTGAGTTACAGCCAATACATGTACAAATGTTAAAATGGTGTAAAATGAGATATCACTTGTCCAAGTGGCAGTTTCTTCACCAGAATGGTACTGAATACCATCAGAAACATTAGGTTCTGCTGGCCATGCCATAAGATTCAGGTCCTGATGCCATGTGTGCTGGTTAAGACAGCGCTTCCTGGTTACCATGCAGGAGAGTGACGTTACCCATCATTAGTTTCACAACCTTTGCACATTCTCACAGCATTCATTTTCCTTGCATTGCACAGTTCAAATCTCCAAACATGAGAACTCTCAACTACACCATAATAACCTCAAATAAAAGAAGGCCAACTAAGCATATTTATAAGCTAAGCATTAAACAATCAAAGACTGTGCTGTGACTCTTTCCTCATTATTCACAGCCAAGTGGCAGAAGAGAGATGTAATATCTTCCTAAAATAAAACTCCTTTTTAAAGGACAATGTCTGTCAACTTGTACTAAGAATGAATCTACAATAAAAAAAAACATTTTATACATGGCATTTATGTATCAATGTTATAGACTTTACTTTTTAGAGATCTCTTTACCTATGTTTTGAAATTATCACCAACTCTATCACATTTAGAAATTTTCACTCCAAGTTTCACCCCTCACAAACTTTCTGAAACTTTCATTACACTTCTGACCTCAACCTCATCTATCTCTTTTCATTCTATTACATAATTTCTAACCTAAAATATTTTCTTAAACATACCTTTCTTTCCATCTATTTCCTTGTATATAGCGTATCGTTGGATTTTATTTCCTGGTTCACTCTTCCAGTCTACTTCTTTTATTTTAAATTAAGGCCATTTATATTGATGGTTATAACTTACATGTATGAGCTTATTTTGTCACATTACTTTCCTTCTGTAGGCTCCCTATTGTTCCCCTCTGGTTATTGCTTACTCTGCTTAACAAGTTCTTTCTGTAATTTTTGTTGAAGTTATGATCATTTTTATCCTTTTCTGGTATATGTGTCAGTACTCTTTCTAGGGTACTTTTGGTGGTCATGAATTTCTTCAGTTGTTCTTTGTCATGGAAGTACATTATCTCTGCATTAAATTTGATAGATAGTTTTACAGGGTACAGTAATCTGGGATGTATGTTGCTCCTTTTTAGGACCTCAAATATTTAATGGAAGTTTTCTTGTCTTCATGGTTTCTGTTGAGAAATTTGCAATTACTCTGATGGGTTTTCCCTTCTAACTCATCTGCTTCTTTTCTCTAACAGCTTTTAAAATTCTTCAATGTTCTGTAGCTGAATTTCTCAGATCTTGGTTATTATGTGTCTAGGTGTAGATATCCAGGATATAAAGAATTCCATTGAAGTGTGGGAAACCACTTGAACAAAATCAAAATAGACATTCCCACTTGGAAGACAGCATTGCACTTAGTGAATGTGAAAGGAAAGTTCTCTTGAAAGTAACAAGAAACCTGAAAATAACAATTCGCCATTGCAAGATGATGCCAAGAAAAACAATATCATACTCATAAGTGTTAACAAAACAGCAGAACTCAACACAAATGACATAAAAGTCTATTTGCAGAAGTAGCAGAAAATTTGCCAAGCATGGGGAAAGAATCTGACATACAGTAAAGGAGGGATATAGATCTCCAATCATATTTTATTTTCTAGTTACTAGTCCCTTTATCTCTTTCTCTCATTCTTTTAATTTGCCTCTAAAATAAATTACAAATTTTTCAATTTGTACAAATTTCTCATTTTTCTGCATTAGCTAGAATACATCCTTGTCAATAGAAACATATCTTTCCTTTCTTATAAATTGTAAATTAAAATTGTATCTCTTAGGAACCATGTATTTTATGAAGATCTGTGAACAACCCAATCTGACAGCCTTTTTTAAACATTACTATGAAAACACACTTAATAGAATCAAGTATACTTTAATGCTCTAGTACGAATCTTTATCTCTATTGCATGTAATGTTTGAAGGAATACCAAGATATTGGAGAAGCATTATTAATACTATATTGGGGCCGAGGAGATGGCTCAGTGGAATAAGTGCTTCCCTGGCAAGTACAAGGGTCTGAGTTCAATCTCTGGTTCCGAAAAAAAAACAAAACTATATTATTTCTGATTAAATTATATCCTAAACCCATTCTTAATTTGGAGCATGAGGTGCCATTGGGTGGTGTGAGAGTGCTCACTTGTGGTATCATACTAATGCTCAATAAATTCCAGATTTTCAGAAATCCTGAGACTTTGGTCACTGAGGTTCAGTTAATACTTGAGCAGCCACTCCTTTGCTCCTTGGAGGTTTGCAGAAGATGAGACATGAGGTCTGGACCACTTGATGACTCTTAGAGAACAAATTGCATGACAGAGACCATAGGAGTAATGCTGGTGCTGCTGAGGCCCACAGGTTCCAGCCCATGACTCCCTGGAGCAGGGAATCTGAGCCTCATCCCATCCATTGATGGGTACAACCACGGGAGCCATAATCACATTTCTCAGAACAGTAGGATGCTTTTCCTAACTCCATGCTCTTTCCTGTGATCCAGGAAGGGGCCACACACCTATGTCCCTTGTATAACCATAGGGTTGGTGATCAGACTATGAGGCTCTAAAAGTACTCCTAAATTATTCCACTGAAGAGGTCCATGTTAAACACATCAGCAGGACTAGAGATGGGAGTGGTCATGGGGCATGGCTTTGTGAAAGATGTCTGGTCACAGCCCGATCCTCTCTGGTTCTTCACCCTGAACTCTGAAGCCTGCATGCTGTGAGGTGATAAGCTCTGCCCTTCCAGCCCTTCCTCATGCTGTCTGCCCCCCTCAGCTCACAGCTATGGAGCCAGTGGACCATGGACTGGAGCCTCTGTGACTGTGAGACCAGGAACCTTTCCTCCTCCTCTCCAGTGTTGTCAGTCATATTGACAACAAGCTGATTTATGCAAGCAGCCTGAAGAACTAGCATAGTGTCCTCTGATCTTGGTCTTCTAAGCAGGAGGAAGTGAAGCAAAGATGGAGTTTTCCTAAAACAATGAGGTTCCAGAGATGTTCGCATTCTAACAGTGCTTTGTCCATGACTTCTTCAACTTAAATGGCAAGAGAGTTGCACTGAGTTGATTCAGGTAAGGGTTTTTCTATGCCAATGAGGCTGAGCTCATCACCAAGGATATTCTGGCATGGTGGTGTAAGGTCAGAAACACAGGACCTGTGATAACAGAAGCAGATGCTGGTGGGATAGGGTCATGAACAAGAGATGTTGGCAGTCTAGAGGGATTGGAAAGACTTGAAAGAGGTGGGTTCAGAGGCAGAAGAAAGAAAGGGAAATGGAGAGAGAGAGGGAGAGACATAGACAGAACCAGACACACAGAGAGAAAGACAGACACTCACAGAGAGATGGAGAGAGGGAGGGAGGGAGGGAGAGAGAGTAAAAATAAAAACATAAGCAGAAGAATTATGACTTCAGGTTTATCCTCATAAAGAAACCAAACCATGAAATCCAGATAAACAAAGGGAGAGGAAAAAACAGATATGATCCAAGGTGAGGGCAGTTTACACACAGCTCAAGGTCCTGCCCACAGTTGGTATCCCAAAGCCACAGGGGAAGGACACAAACTCCTGCTGCATAGTGACCTCCAGAGAGATGCTCAGCCTGTTACACTCCCAAAAGCTGAGCTGTGCACCGGAATTTGTCTTATTTCTAAGATTGTATTTTTTGAAAGTAAAGGTATGTTTCAGTTGCAAAATTTGAAAGCAATTTCAGGTGAGGAGACATCCTCAGGAAGCATGTGCCCACCCATGTTCTCCTCCCACACACTTACAGTCCCCTATGTGGGTTCCTCCTACAACTGAGTCTCAGTCAAAAGGTGCTGCCCTTGTGGCTGTACACTGAATTTCACAAGCTGCTTGACCCCAGGACACCCCACTGGCAGCCTGCATGTAGGACAAATGTGGTGCTGTGTCCAGCATGACAGGATCTCACAGAGTGGTCCCATGGCCTCAGTATACACCATACATCTGGGACATCCTTCCAGTGACAGTCACTGATCTTTCTCATGTCACCATTGTCCTTCCTTCCAAGGATGTCATCGAGTTGATGCATAGGATTTAGTCTTGTAGATTGATTGGCTTTTCTCCCTTGTTGGTGGAATTTGCTTTCCTCCCATTCTGTGGGGGACTGGAAAGTTCACTTCCTTTTCACTGAACAATGCTCCACTGTCTGGATATGCCTGGTGTCCCACATCCCTGATAGAAGGGTACACTGATTGGTGACAAGATGTGGCCAATTTGGATGAAACTCTGTATTCAGGCCCCTAAGTGGATGTAACTCCAAAGGTCTTCTCAGGAAATGTCAAGAACTTGGACTGAGGGACTTTAGGGTGAGGGTATTTTTTCTGTTCATAGCCCATCAGACTCTCTCCTACAGTGGCTCCTTCAGTCCCACCCCAATTATTGTTGACTTTCTACTGCTCCGCATCCTCTCCAGCACTGGGGTTGTCATCATCTGGACTCAGGCCACCCTTGGGGAGGTGATCACTCACATTACGCATTGGGGGTGTTCGCCTTCCATGTCCTATTGACAGTAACAAGGACCCTGTTCTCAGGTATTCATCTCCACCTGGAAGTCTCTTTGCTGAGGTATAAGTTAAGGTCTGCCCCATTATTGAAAGGAGTTCATTTCTTTTATGGTCAATTTGAAACTTTCTTTGTTTTGAGAACCAATCCTCTGTAAGGTGTGGATTTTGGAAACATTTGCTCTTTCAGTTTTATCTCTCTGCTCTCTTGACTCTGTGTTCTGGAAAGAAGTATCTCATTTGATTGAGGCCCAGCTTGTGGTTTCTAACTTTCCAGTTCCAGACCTTTAAGGTTGCATCTAAGACATGGGTTCAATTGCTGAGCTCACCTAGGTGTACTTCTGTTGTATTCTAGGAGCTTTAGAGCTCTCCATGGCATGTGGGACCAGTGCCCTACCTTGAACTAGATGTGTGAAGAGTGTCAGGTTTGAGTCTTGGCTTTCTTTCATGTGTGGAGGTCCAGCTGTCCTAGCCCATGTGTGGAGAGTCAGTGCCGCTGCTGTCATGGTCTGCTCCTCTGCACAGACCCATTGATCATGCTGTGTGGATCAGAAGTATATTTCACCCTTTTTCACCTGTCCAGCCATCACTGCCCTTCTGTTTACTGCATTATCTCTGACTTTTAGTGTGACCTTGCTTAGCCTGTTGAAGTGGACATGCCTCCCTTGTGTCTGTTCTTACAGGGAAGCTTCCAAAACATCCACAGTCACTGTCATGTGGCTGTGGCTTTCTGTAGTGTTTTTAGTCTAGTCATCTTTCCCCAGGATGCTCTGTGTAATGCTCTGAGTTTTTGCCATGGATTTTTGTACTGTCTAAGGTGTTCCTTTTCTGTCTCTGGATAACATCAGGCAAGATTTGCTTCTTGTGTTAGTGTTGTACTGTTTTCTATTCCTTTTTGAATGCTGACCTAGTCTTTCACACCTGTAAGAAATGCCATCTGGTTTATATTTCTGTGCTACTCAAGGGCACAGGCAGAGTGACATTGGCTGCTCTTACAAGCTTTTACAGGTTGAGGAACATGGAGTCCCCTTGACCTCATCAGCTGCCCTAGATCCTGAGCAGATGGCCAGCCTTGTCTGACACTTTGGAGTCCTGACTCGGCAATTTCTCCTCTCTGCACTGAAATCCCAGATGTCTCTTGTGCTAACCCAACACCATTTCACCTATATGAGCAATCTATATGCAGTGTAGAAACCTTCCCCAGAGTTTCAGCTGAGTCCCTGACTCCCACGGAAGTCTGACTGTGTCACGTAAGGGCCTCATTACAGGGAAAAGATCAAAGCCTTCACCTTAGAGTCACAGATCCTGTGTCACTGTGAGAGTGAGGTTGGGGGTGGAGGAGAAAGAATCCAACTCTCTGTCACCAATCCTTCCTCCTGAGGTTCTGTTTCAACCAGACCACTGTGACTGCACTCTCCTCAGTGCCTCAGGACCTGGGATCCAGGACAGCAGGCTTCTCTGGGCAATATGGACACCCAGAAGCTGTCCCCTTTTCCCTTTTCTGTGCTTCTCAATCAAACCTGTGGCAGACACCAGTGGCCATCCCTTCCTAGCTCAATAAAAACTTGCACCAGCTCCCTTGTGTGATGTGTCCTCAGGGTACAGGGGAAGTCATGGGGGAACTTTTGACAAAGCTAGATGCTGTCTGACCAACATACAGGCCTTTTGGGTACTGTCATTCACCTGAGGTGGAGCCAAGTCATAGGCACTGAGGCCCCTAATTCTGTCACCATCATACCTTCCTGTGGAGTTCATCCTCCTGTCCACTCACTGCAGGTGTCTGCAAGGCCCTACCTCTGCCCTGAGAACCAGGCTTAGAGAAGGTGACCTGGCCAGCCAGCCAGGGTATCTGCACCATCGCAGCCTCAGTGGTCATCTGAGCAAGTATGGAGGGTGTTGTACTCTCTCAGGTGTTCTCCTCTGTCCATGGATATAATCATGTGAGTCTTCCTTCTTGGGTTGTCAATGTGATAGTTCATATAGTGTTTCAAATTCTGAGCTAGCCCTTCACTCCTGCACAAAATGCCACCTGCTTTATATGGATATGCCTGTGGTATTTCCAGGTTTTTTTAAGTGAAAAATTCTAGCACCTATGACAAAGATGTCATGCTATGAGGGTGGTTCATCATGCTTTGACCATTCTCAGAGAAATATCCACATACAATAGATGTTGCCAGCAGGAAATCATCCATGTGAAGATGCAGCCACAGCCTATGAGGGCCAAAAAAACTCTTGTCAACCACACAGGCCCTGCAGCAATGAAACTAGAGGTGGCTTGTGCTCCTCTGCTCTGGGCTTCACCAACACAGAAAGCCTGGAAACAGGGTAACACATGACTACAAACAAGCCCACATGGACCAGATAGTACACAGCCTCTTTGCCATGGTGCCAGGCTTCTTTGCACTGCTCCCAGGCACAGGCAGAGTGATGTTGGCTGCTCTTACAGGCTTCAGGGAGTTGAGCATGTTGAAGGAGCCTGGAGTCCTCTTGATCTCATCCACAGCCTTAGCTCCTGAGGAGATGGTCAGCTTTGTCTGAGGCTGTGGATCAAGGATCCCATTTCTTCTCTTTTTTTTTAAATTTTTTATTTATTTGAGAGAGAGAGAGAGAGAGAGAGAGAGAGAGAGAGAGAGAGAGAGAGAGAGAGTGGTGTGTGTGTGTGGCCAGCTCAGCCCACCAGGGGGCAGGGCTGGCTGGCATGTGGTGCTGGGGATCGAACCGCGGTCCCTGATGCTTTGCCAAGCTTGTTCCAAATAGGTGCTTTAGACCACTGAGCCATCTCTCCAGCCCCCCATTTCTTCTCAATGCCATTCCATCTATCTGGGGAATCTACTCTGCAGTGTAGGAACCTTGCTCAGGGCCTCTACTGAATCCTCAGAATAACTTGCTGCAGCTTTCAGAGCAATCTGCTGGACCTCTCATGTCATGCACAGGGCTCCTGTGCTTCATGGCTGTTGATTTCTGAGATCCCTCCTCCCACACTGGCCAAGTGCCAGAAGCTCTGGGTGCTTTTATTGTCCCCCACTCCAGGGCAGTCCTGCTGGATGCCAGATAAAGTTCCCAGGGCCTGGCAATCCAGCCATCTTCTCCTTAGTCACTGTCCTTGGTCTCTGTGAGGCAGAGAGGGTAGAATTGTAGCATAAAGGATCCAACTCTTTGTTAACAGCCCCTCTTCCAAGTCCTAATCCAGCCAGGCCTGCTCCGTCTGACCCTGGGCTTTGGTGACTCCGTGGTTCCCAGCTTCTTTCATCCTCTAAATCCAGGGAGGAAGGGAACCACACAACCAGCTAAGGAAACTACATGAGGAAAGTTCAGAAAGGAAACAGACAAGGATGTGACACAGGTGCTCACCTGGGGAGTCCATCCCTGCAAAGCTCAGGAACAGAAGCAGATCCCAGCCCAAAACAGAGAGAGAGCAGGACCCAGTGGCCAGGCACTCACTCACACCCCAGGACACTAGGGAGCTGGTCACGTGGTAATCACTTTGGATATTAATGGAGGTGTCACTATGGCAAGGTTTACTAAAACCCAGTCTGGAGACAGACTCAGGACACATCACCATGTGCAAGCATCCATTCAAGGTGTCCATTAAAAACCAAGGAGTAGAGCCAAAGTATGGTTCTGGAGGGGTTTGATATGCACCCTTCAGGGGCCCCACCCACTTGCCCCCAGCTTGCTTCCCACCTCAAGGTTTTGTCCCCAGGCTGAGGCAGTAGATCATTCCTGCCCTGACAGAGACCTCTGGCTGTTGATGGAACTACTGATCACCAGTCCTTAAGGAAACCCCTGTCCTCTCCCAAGCAAAGGGGAGTCACTCCTGCTTGAACAGAAATGTTGTTCAGGAGAGGGTGGGATCTGGGCACCGCCAAATCTCTGGAATCACGTTTTGCCTCTCAGGAGTCCCTGCTATTGGTCTTGGAAGCCCCTGACCTCAGAGGCCCCTGAGGATCCCAGACTGCTCTGTTCCCTTACCCATGGAAATAGTATTCTGGGTTGTAGGATGGAGAACAGGGAGATACAATTAGGGGGGAGCTCAGGAGAGGGACAGGTAAAGGGATCAGGAGAGCAGGACTGGGAGAGGGCACAGGAGGAAGAGGAGGAGCAGGAAAATGGCCCAGACTTGGAGAAGAGAGGGACAGAGGAACAGCCACAGCGCTGGAGGAGACAGCAGAGTGGAAGGGACAACAAGAAAGGAGGGGTGGAGCTGGGTGGCTGGCAGGATGGAAGGGAGGGTCTGCGGCCTGGGAGGCTAAAGCAAGGCTGCCTAGGACAACAATGTGTCCCTTGTATCACTGACCTCTGCACCCTACAGCTCCAGCTTCGGGTCCTTCAGATATGGCCTCCTCCCTGCATGTCCCCCTGGTCCTCATGGCTGTCTTGGTCTTGGAGCTTGCTATGATTTCTGCAGCCTTCAAGGATTCTGATGATGCCCTGACCATAGCAGGTGGTGTGCAAGACATGGGCCCTAATGATGAAGGTGTTCAGCAGGCAGTAATTTACCTTCAGCTGGTATAACAGGGACTGCAATGATCCCTGCCTCATCCACGTGGTGCGGGTGGGGCATGCCCAAGAGCAGGTGTGTGGTCATCAGGGTTGAGGAGTGCTGCGCAGGAGGTGCTGTCCTCCTACAAGCCTACCACTCCCCTCCTGATGCTTTCTATCCCCTGCCCCTTCTCTGGGTGTTCTGTGCTTTCTGCAACCTATGCCTCATCCAGAGGATCTGTCTGAGATGGACACCTCTGTGCCTCTCACCTAAATGTGTCTCTGGTAATTCTCTGTCTCTGAAGCTCTTTTGGTTGCTTCTCCAGCAGCATACCATTTGCAGCAGGGCCTGGACCCTCAAGTTACTGAGAGTGACACCTGCCCTTTAGACCCAGTTTCAGCCCCAGGATGCAGAAGCACCAGGCACCAGGCATGGATCAAATGTCTTGTGGTTTAGACCTGACAGCCAACTTCTGGGCTGGGACCCATGGGAAGTGTGAACCAAGTGACCACACAGTAGAGACAGGGATCCTGCCTCTGTTCCCTCCTCTCCTGACCTATAACCCTCGTCCTTCAGCTTCTGGCTCTGTCACAAAGTCAGGTATGCAAAGCAGGTGCAGCAGGAGCAGTGGGCACACTGGACCCTGTGCCTGTCCCTCCTGTAGCCAACCTTGGTCACATGAACGCTGTTTCTCACTCCTCATGGCACATGGAGCTGTATGTGGGTTGCATGGCCTCTCCTGATCCTTGGGATGCATCCTGCAGTGGACTCTACCTACCCAGGAGGACCTGCTCTCTATGACTAGGATGAGGTTGGCCTCAGCAAGCCAAACTCACACTCTGCCACCCACCAAGCCTCATGTGGTGTGGCCAGTGTCTACTGAGGACATTCCTGGGCTTATAGCCCATCCTGATTCAGTTTTCTCTCCCTTGGAGGAGCTGCTCAGTGCTTGTGTACAAGAGTACACAGTCCTAAGCCACATGAGGGGCTGCATGGAGGGGATTTCAGCAAAGATGGATGAGGGTACAAGAACATCCCTATGATGATACAGGCTGCAACCTCATAGCTGTTCCTGACTGTTCCCTGTATCCTCACAGTGAATCTCTAAGGGCCCCAAGGCAGTCCACTGTGGGCCTGAACTGTCCCTGTGGGGAACGGGGCACCCTCTGCTGTTGAGCTGAGAAAGGAATTGGGGGGCGGGATCAGGTCCCTGAGGGCTGAGCTGTGGTTAGTCCTCAGGTCACAGCTCTCCTGTGACAGCATCTAGTACATCCTGTTGGTCACAGAGCCCACTGGGGTTGACCTGCCCAGCCTCTGGGACAGGAAGTGCTGGCTCAGTGCCCTGGCTGCTCCCCAAGTTGGCCTCCACTCAGGATGCTACCCAACCTTCTGGTGTTTCTGCTCTTACTGTGCTACATTAAAAAAAAAAAAAAAAAAAAAAACGCATTGGTTATTTGGAAGAAGCAAGTTGCGAGCAGGCCCTGTGGGTGTCCTACAAAGGTTTCCTGGCTGTCTTCCTAGGTTATGGTTTAGGCCACCTTTGTCTACAAGTCTGAGTCCTAGGAGATGCATGGGCTCCAAAAGAGCAGGAAACCAGGGGCAGGCAACCTGGACAGAGCACTGAGGCCTGATCTCTTCCCTCTAGCCCATAGCTGGCACAAACTACTATGTGGATGTGGAAATCATCCAGACCACATGTGCCAAGGCCCACAACAAGACGAAGTGTCCCTTCAATGAGCAGTTGGCATGAGCTTAATGTGGGTGAGGCAATGCAAGTAGTAGGCCTGTGTGTGTTTATACAAGTGCATTTGGAAGGCTGTCTGTGTACACGTGTGCACACACATGCAATGTACCACCAGGTAAATGTGAGCACTTGTAGAGAGATCACTTGTGGAGAGGACATGTGAGTGTGTACCTACACATCTGTGCAACTGGCAGGGAAGTGAGGTGTTGGGAGGCCACCCCTGCATTGAGTGTTTTCAAGTGGGGGGCAAGGGCAACAGTAGAGCTGGTGAGAAGGGAGAGGGCTCTGGGCATCCCAGCCTCACCAGCCCAAAGTCAGACTGAGCAGGTCAGACTTGAGAGGGCTGAGACCCCTAGCAGCCCTCAGTTTCAGCCTTTCCTGACATGTGGATGCCTGAAGGGCATTCTGTGGGCACTGAGTCCCTGTCACCCTGTCCATTCTACCTCTCTAGGTCCCCTGGCCTAGTTCGCCCCTGGATATCCCTCTGTGCTGTCCTGGGCTGAGATGGAGGAACTGGGATAGTGAGCGCATAAACTGCCTGTGTCCCCCGGGCTCCTGGCTCTGCAGAGCTGCTCCCTGGGAGCCATGAGGAATGAGAACCTGGGATCCCTGAGCTGGGGACAGTGCCCTGTGAGGACTTCCCCTCCACCACTCCTCTCTGACTTTAATGGCCAGGCATCCTCCTCTATAGCCACACTCACTTTGCCTCTCACTTCCTTTGGCAGAAACAGATCTGCCACTTTGTGGTCTACACTATATCCTGGGAGCACTCCATGACCCTGAAAAGCTCCAGTTGTCACACTACCTGAGGTTCTGTTTTGCCCAGGCCACAGTGACTACAGTCTCCTCAAGGCCTCAGATCCCAGGCTCCAGACAGCAGGCTTCTCCAGGTAGCATGGACACCCAGGAGCTATCCCCTCTTCCTCTTTCTCTGCTTCTCAACCATACCTGTGGCAGACACACAAAGCCAACCCTTCCTTGCTCAGTAAAAACTTGCACCAGCTTCATTGTATGATGATGTCTTCTCAAGGTGAAGGGGATTTCTGGGGGAGCAGTCCACAAAGCTAGATGCTGTCTGACCAGCTCACAGTCCTTTTGAGCACTGAGGTGGGGCCAAGTCATGGGCACTGAGGATCCTAACTCTGGCACCATCATCCTTTCTTGCAGGGTTGGCCCTCTGGTTCACTCCTTCCAGCTGTCTGCAAGACCCTGGCTCTGCCCTGAGAACCAGGCTTGGAGAAGGTGACCTGGTCAGCCAGCCAGGGTATCTTCACTATTGCAGCCTCGGTGATCATCTGAGTAAGGCCACTGGTCTAAAACTAGCCTCGGAGATACTCTCACTCTTGCTGGGTTTTTATTTGGGTGCAGGATGAGAGTGCCTTATGAGGAGTGCTTGAGAACCAGCATGCTCCAGGTCTCAGAGATCTGCAGGATTGTGGGAAATTTTTCTGTATATGATGAGATTTCCTGGGGATGGGACTCACAACTGAGCAACTTGTTCATGTACCCTGCAGCTGCTTGTTACAGTGTGATCCTTTCTTCAGTACATGATGAAAGCTTCAACTGGATGGTCAGACAGAGACAGGAGAGGGTCCAGCTCAGGTGGCTGTGGAAGTCACTCTGATACAGCAATTCAGGCCCGGCCTCCACATGTATGGGAGGCTGCTGTCAAGGACTGGCTGGTGGGTCGGTGACTGGGTGATCACTGTCACATCATCTCATGATAGATATGGGATCACAACAGCTGAGGGGTGTTTTCCTTTTCAGGAGAAGACTCTGAGGCCCTGGGGTCTCAGTCATATGAGGCTCCCCTTTCCCTTGAATCCAGTTGATCCCAAGTCCAAGACAGTGGCTCAAGGCTTCTCAGAGGAGCCAATACTGGAATATTCTAATATGAACCTTTATCTCATTTGTATTTGCTATATGAATAAAAACCAAGATATTAAAGCAGCATAATTAATATTAAGTTATTTTCAAGTCAAAGGAAATCCTAAGCACATTCTTGATATTTTGGGACATGCAGCACCATTCCATGACTTTGGAGTCCTCACTTGTGCTCTCATGCAGATTCCAGATTTTCTGACAGCTTGGAGTTCATGAGCTTGGCCAGTGAGGCTCAGCGAGTGCTTCACCAGCAGGCTCTGTGCTCCTTGGAAGTAGCAGAGGATGAGACACAGGGTCTGGACCACACTGGGCACCTTGGAGAAAGAATTCCATAGCAGAGTCCTTGGGATGAAAGCAGGAGCTCCAGAAGCCAGTGGGATCCAGGCCTTGAGTGTCTGAAGTAGTGCAGCCTTGGTTCAGCCCCTCCATTCATGAAGGCTTCACCCTTGGGACCCATAACACCCTTTCTTGAAACAGTGGCATGCTTTTTTCTAGCTCTGGGCTTCCTGTGTTTCCTGATGGATCCAACTCCTGTGCCCCTAGGATGACTTTAGGGCTGATGATCAGATTGTGACTCTTTAGACGAACTGCTGAAAGATTTCGCTGAAGATGTCAGTGTTAATCACAGCAGCACCTCTTTTCCGGCTGGAACCACGGAGGGTGTAGAAGAGAAGAAAATGAAAGTTCCTGCTGTGCCAGAAGCCCTTACGAAAAAGTGAAAACATTTCACAAAGCTAAAGATAAAGCACCTGAGAAAGAAGTTTGCCCAGAAGACGCTTTGCAAGGCAAGGAAGAAGCTCATCTATGAAAAAGCCAGACACTGTCATAAGGAGTACAGACAGATGTACAGAACTGAGATCTGAATGGCTGGGATGACGAGAAAAGCTGGCAACTTCTGTGACCCTGCAGAGCCCAAAGTGGCATTTGTCATCCGGATCGGGGTATCAGTGGTGTGAGTCCAAAGGTCTGCAAGGTGTTGCAGCTTCTTCGCCTTCACCAAATCTTCAGTGGTACCTTCCTTAAGCTCAACAAGGCTTCAATTAACATGCCAGGCATTGTGGAGCCATACATTGCATGGGGTACCCAAACCTGAAGTCAGTGAACAAACTAATATACAAGCGTGGCTATGGCAAAATCAATAAGAAGCGAATTGCTGTGACAGATAATTCATTGATTGCTGGATCTCTTGGTAAATATGGAACCATCTGCATGGAGGATCTGATTCATGAGATCTATACTGTTGGAAAACGCTTCAAAGAGGAAAATAATTTCCTGTGGCCATTCAAGTTATCCTCTCCACGAGGTGGAATGAAGAAAAAGACCACCCATTTTGTGGAAGGTGGAGATACAGGAAATAGGGAAGACCAGATCAACAGGCTTATTAGAAGGATGAACTAAGGTATCTCCCATGGTGTTTTTATGATTTGGTCAGTTAGTAAAGTATCTGCTTCCAAATTGAAAAAAAAAAAAAATCACAGCAGCAGGAAGGATACAAGTAGACCTAAGGACAGGAGTGGTCATGAGGCATGGCCTTGGGCGGGATGTCTGATCCAACCCCTTCCTCTCTGGCTCTTTCTCCTCGCTCTGCAGCACACCTGCTGTGAGGTGAGCAGGCCTGCCCCAACAGTCCTTCCACCATGCCCCACTTATCATACAGTCATGGAGCCAGCTGACCACAGACTAGAGCCTCTGTGAATGTGAGGCCAGAAATGATTTGCTCCTTCTTTCTCAGGCTTTCAGTCACAGTGACCAGGAGCTGATTCTTGCCAGGAGCCTGAAGAAATAAGATAATGTCTTCTGACCATGGCCTTCCAAGCAGGAGGAACTAAGTCATGAATAGTGGATGCCAGGCACAATGAGGTCCCTGGACTTGTTCACACTGTAGTCCTTCTCAGCCTGTGACTCCCCACCTTACATGACAAGAGGGCTGTGCTGCAGTGATTCAGCTAAGAATCTCTCCATGCACCTGGGGCTGAGGTTATCACCAATGTCCTTCTGGGATGGTGGCATGACAGAGACACAGGACCTTTGGGAGCAGGAGCAGATGCTGGTGGGATAGGGACATGAGCAAGAGATCAAGAAATGTGGGCCACCTAGAGGACTCGGAAGGGCTTGAAAGAGGTGGGCTCAGAGGCTGAAGGAGAGAGGAAGAGAAATGGAAAGAGATAAAGAGAGGAAGAGAGAGATTGACAATAAAAATGAAAAGATAAGGTCAAGATTATGATATCATGTTCATCCTCATAAGAAAACCACAGTGATTATGCAAAGTGGATGGGATAGATATATAGTTACATTTTGTTAATGAATAGAATGATTTGTTCTAATGGTGTTTGTAAATAGGATATCAAGTCCACATCTTGTACAGCAATTAACCACTAGAAGAATGTATGCAGTGTGTTAGTTATTGAAACTGTCCTAGCGATTTGATTTGAAACTGTCTCATTGCTGTGTATCAATAAAGTTATGAAAAAAAAATTTTTAAAGAAAGAAAACGACAGTGATGACATCCAAATAAACACAGAGAAAAGAAAAACAGATCTAATTTCAGGATTCCAGGTAAGGGAAGTTTATACAAAGCTCAAGGTTTTGCCCATTGTTGAAATCCCAAAGACAAAGGGGAAGCATGCAACATAGACTAAGGTCACACTATGCCCTCTACAGAGGTGTTTAGCCTACCACAGTGCTGATAGTCAGGCTGTGTGCTGAGATTTGTTTTGTCTTTCTCCTTATATCCATTCCAAAGTGATGGTCCTTTTCCACTGCTCTTTCATTTGAAGGAGAAGTTGCAGGTGAGGAGAATACTTCAGGAAGTGTGTGCCTATCCCTAACTTCCACCCATGCACTGACAGATTCCACCCTGCCTTTTGCTCCCAGCTGTGCCTTGGTTCACATCTGCTGCTCCTGAAGCCTAGCCCCAAACTTATAAGAGCTGCTTCACACCATGACACAATGCCTGCAGTCTGAGTGTAGGACAAATGCAGGGGCTGGGTCCAGCAAGATAGGATCTCACAGTGTGGTCAAAGCACCTCAAAATAGTCCACACATCTGGGAAGTCCTTCCAGTGACGGTCAGTTATTTTTTCAATGTCCTCATTGTCCTTCCTTCCAGGATATCATGCACTTGGTACAGAATGAAGTCTTGCAGATTGATTGGCTTTCCTCTCTTCATAATGGAATCTGCATTTCTTCCAACCCTGTGGAGGACTTGAATGCTCATTTCCCATTGCCCTGAACAGTGCTCCACTGTCTGGATGCATGTACCTGGTGTCCCACAATCCTGACTAAAGTGTACATTGGCTGCGGGCAGGTTTTGGCCAATTTGGAAGAAGCTCTGCATACAGACACCTAAGTGGACATAACTCTACAGATATTCTCAGGAAATGTCAAGAAGCTGGACTGATGGACCTTAGGGTGTGGGTTGTTTAGCTGTTCAGAACCCATCAAATTCTCCCACAGTGGTTCCTTCCCTCCCATGGCAAGTACTGATGAGCTTCTGCTCCACATCCTCTCCAGCACTGGGGTTGTCATCATCTGGACTCGGGCCACCCTGGGAGAGGTGATGGCTCACATTACGCATCCGGGGTGTTCACCTTCCATGTCCTGTTGACAGTGGGCAAGGACCTGTTCTCAGTTTTCATCCCAACCTGGAGGTCTCTTTGTTGAGATGTAAGTTAAGATCTGTGCCCCATTAATGAATGAGTTCATTTCCTTCATGATCAATTTGAAGCTTTCTTTGTTCTGAGGAATAGTGCTTTAGAAGTGCATTTGGCAAACATTTTGCCCTCTGTGTCTTATCTCTTGTTTTCTTGACCCTGGGTGCTCAAGAGAAGAAGGTTCTCATATGATTGAGGCTTAACTCACAGCTTCTGGCTTTCACAGTCCAAGCCTTTGAAGCTTCATGTAAGACATGTGTGCCATAGCTCAGGTCATCTAAGCATCCTTCTTTTCTCTTCTAGGAGCTTTAGAGTTCTCCATGGCATGTTGGGCCAGTTCTTGCTCTGGAACTACATGTGTTATGAGAGTCATGTCTGGGGTAGACTCCCTTTCCATGTGTACAAGTCCAGCTGCTCCAGTCCAGTGTGTGGAGAGGCTGTCCCTCTTCTGGAATGTACTTTACTTCACTGCACAGAACCTTTGATCACATTATGTGGGCCAGAGGCTTATTTCTTCTTTCCACACCTGCCCACTAACCTGCTGCTTCCCTGATTGGCAATGACTTCCACTGTGATTGTGCACACTGTGCATGGAGCAGACATTCCTGTCTTGTGCCTGTTCTTAGAGGGAAGCTTCTAAATCATTCCCTGAGTGTGGGATGTGCCTTTGGGTTTCTATAGTAATCTTCTTCTGTAATATCTTTACCCAGGACCCTCTTGGTAATTTGATGTGACGTTTTGTCATGCAGCATGTTATACTTTCTTGAGTACTTCTTCCCTGTCTATGCATATGATCATGTGAGTCTTCCTTTATGTGCTGATGTGATGGTTCATATGGGTATTCACATACCGAATTGCACATTCACATCTGTGAGAAATGCCACCTCTGTTGTATTTCTGTGCTGCACACAGGGCACAAGCAGATTAATGTCAGCTGATCTTCCAGGGCCCTGTGTGTTCATCATGGGGGAACAGCATGGGATCCTCTTGACCTCAACAGCTGCCTTCACTCCTGAGCAGATGGTCAGCCTTTTCAGACACTGTTGAACCAGGGTATCATTTCTCTTCTCTACAGTGAAATCCCAGATATCTCTTGTGCTAACCCAACACCATTTCCTCTGCATCGAGAATCTGCTCTTCAGTGCAGGAACCCTGTTCATGGTCCTCAGAACTATTCACTGCAGGTTTCACAGCAGGCTTCTGGGCCTCTCTGGTCATATGCAGGACCTCTGTACTACACTGCTGCTGATTCCTGAGATCGCTTCTCCCACACCAACCAAATGCACAGTAAGTCTTAGGCCTTACATTCCCCCCATGCCCAGGGAAATCTGCTGGGTGCCAGGTAAGGGCAAGAGGACCTGTGCAAACAAGCCACTTTCACCCTACAGTCATGGTTCCTGGGTCACTGTGAGAGAACATTGGGATTGGAAGATAAAAGATTCAATCTCTGTCACCAATCCTTCCTCTCCTTCCTGCAATGCCCCCATGATTCCCTCATCTCAAGTACTGTCACCCATTCCCAAAATTGCTCCCTGTAGCTGGGTATCTGCTTTACCACATAGGGCCAAGAGGGCTAGAAATGGGGACACCTACCTGAGAGTTATAAAAACACCTACATTCCAAAGACCACACAAACTCAGTATAAGATATCTCATTAA
This sequence comes from Octodon degus, assembly GCF_000260255.1. NCBI lineage: Eukaryota > Metazoa > Chordata > Mammalia > Rodentia > Octodontidae > Octodon > Octodon degus. The sequence goes on along the minus strand of NW_004524649.1, from coordinate 2,954,279 downwards.
GAATTGTCCTATATCTTGAAAGGACATTTTTGGTAAATGTTAAGTAGACATTTTATTTACATGATATCACTTGTCCATGTTACTTTCATGATGTGTCCACTAGAAGGATAAACCACACCTGGCCTGTGTTCCTGCTCTGGATGGGGGTTCCCTGGGTGTCCTGAAGGCCCAGCCACCTGTGTCTCACTCTGGCCTAGGGAACCTTGCTGGCAGATCTGTTGCTTGACTGACTGTCACAAGTCTTTAGGTTAGATGAATATCCTTTCCCAAGTAAATAGGAGTCACTTCTGCTTGACAGCGAATTTTCTCAGGACAGGGCATGCCCTGGCTTGCAGGCACCTGGGAAATCCCCTTCCTCCTCTCACGAGTCCCTGCTTATGACCCCACTGCAGGGCCTGATCTCAGAGGCCCTGGAGAAGCTAAAACAGCTCAGACCCTTACCTGCAGTAATACATTTCTAAATTGTACTGTTTAGGGACCAGGGAGTTGTGGAGAACAAGGAGACTGAGCCTGGGAGAGTTCAGGAGGGAGAAAGGTAAGAGGGTCAGGCACGTAGGAGTTGGGGAGCAAATGGGAGGAGGAGGGGGGAGGCCATGAGCCAGGAGAAGAGAGGGATAGAGGAGGAACAGCCAGCACTGGAAGCCACAGCAGAGGGGAGGGGCCAGCAGGAAATGGGCATTGGGGCTGGGAGACTGGGAGGGAGGGAAGTAGGGAGGAAAGGATCTGGGGCCTCACAGTATAAAGCAGGGCCACCTATTCTACACTGTGTCTTGTCCATCACTGCTGTCTTTGCCCTGCAACCCCGGCTTTCCATCCTGCACACATGGCTTCATCCCTATGTGTCACTCTGCTGCTCCTGACTACAGTGGTCTTGGACCTGGCCATGACCAACAAGGCCTTTAAATTCCATCATATGACCTATCCAGTATTTGGTGGCCTGGAAGACATGGACTCTAGCAATGAAAATGTGCAGCAGGCTGTGGACTTTGCCCTCCGTGAGTACAACAAGGACAACAATGATTTGAACCTGAGCCACCTGGTGCATGTGGTGCGCTCCTGTGAGCAGGTGCATGGTCACCGGTGTTGAGCAGGGCTGTGTAGCAGGTGCTGTCCATGTGCAAACCATGCTTCTCCCTTCCCACTGTTCTATGCTTCTCTGTCCTTACACCAGCTGTGCTTCTTGGCCAGATTGAGGGAACCTCACTCATATGGATTCCCCTGTGCCTCCCCCCACCAAGACCCAGCCTTGGAGTTGCTCTCGCCCTGCAGCCAGTGCTGAGCATGTCCAGAAATCACTGCAAGGGAATCCTGGGCTGGTTCCTGGTGGTCACAGCAGGTGATACCTTTCCTTAGACCCCATCCTTGCCCCAGCTGTCAGAGGTACCAACTGCCAGGTAAGGGTCAGGGTTTTCCAGACTAATGCTCTTGAGGCAGGATCTGAGGTAACTGTGAATGAAGTGAGCACACGGAGGAACCAGGACCCTGCACCTGATCCTTCCTCTCCAACCTTGTGTTGCCGGCTGTCCTTCATTTCCCAGCTCTGACACATCCTCAGGTCTGCAGAGCAGGTATAGCAGGAGCAGAGGGTTTCCTGGATCCTGTGCCCATTCTCCCAGACCCATGCTTGGTCAGGAGACTCTGCTCCTTGCTTCCAAAAAGCACAAGGCTGTGTATGGATTTAGGTGCATGCTTCTATGACATCACACAGCCAACTCTTATGAACCCTAAGCGTATCTAATGTGTTTCCCCTTTAAGTCTTATGGTCCCCGTGGGCAGCAGGGCCCCCTTCTGCAAAGACAGGTGAGAGGACATTGTAGGTGTTGAACAAATATCAGAGGGTTCAGCTGTACTTAGTCCTCAGCTGCAGCTCTCCTAGAACATCATCCAGTATATCCAGTTGGACGCATAGCCTGCTGAGATGGACCTGCCCTGCATTCTGGACAGAAAGCACAGGACACTTAGCACCCTGGCTCTTCTCCAAGTCAGCCTCCCCTCCTATGGCCCAGATCAGAGGGTGCAGACTGGACTACTCCCTGTGGTTTCCCTGTTTCTGTCTTACTTTGGGACGCAAAGCTCCTTTTTTTTTTTTTTTTTTTTTTTTTT
>NW_004524649.1:2944794-2951177 GCF_000260255.1 Octodon degus | reverse complement strand
TATTGACTCCTTCCTTCTCATTGATGCCTATTAGTCTCACATTGTTCATCTTTGCATCATCTTGCAGGTATTGAATTATTTTTTCCTGTATCCTAGTTGTTTTGAAGAGATCTTTTCTTACTTTTTCACTAGCTGCGATGGTGTCTTTCAGGTCAGAAAGTCTATTTTCACTTTCATGCAAACAGTTTTGCCAGCTTGTGATTGAGGTTTTAATTTCCTGTATATCACTTTGAACCTGTTTCATAGATTCTATTTCTTTCCTCAATTGTTCATTCAGGGGTTCCATCATTTTTATATTCTCCTCTATTTTTTTGTCAGCGTATTCTTTAGAAGCACTTAGTACTTCTTTGATTATAGTTACCACTACATTTTTTAGTTCCAAAATTATTTCTGATCTGATTTCTTCTATATCTTTCTGCAGTTGATTCTTTACTGTCAACACTATTATTTCAGAGATATCTGGTGTGTGATTTCCAGTTTCCTCAGTGCTAGTGTCTTCTGCAGTTGTACTGGGTGGACTTGGGGCCTGAGACTGCATTTTGTTTGTTCTCTTTGTCATTTTGTATACCACTGTCTTCTGACCTTTGGTGTAGAGCTTAGATAGAGTTATTACCTTAGCACCAGGTCCAGATCTATGAAGTTCAGATTCTTCCAGGTGGGTGTTGTTTGAATCTGGCTGCTGTGCTCCACTTCTTTCTGCTGCAGGCGTTAGAGTTGAACCCTTTGTGTCTCTCTGGGAAGATGTTCTGCTCCTGAATCAGCTGGGTGGGTTTTGCCTCTAGCCTCTTTGCAGGGAGTTCTGCTGAAGGGTTCCCTGCTGGGTCTGCAGTCTGGGTCGAATGAGGATCCACTGGCCCGGGTTGTCTCACTCACTGGCCGGGCCTGCACTCTGGGTCTGTTCAGGATCCCGCGCTCTTGGTCGTCTCACTCACTCCCCAGGCCTGCGCTCTGGGTCTGTTCAGGATCTGGAGGGCCCCAGTCATCTCACTCACTTGCCGGGCCTGCGCTCTGGGTCTGTTCAGGATCCCACAGGCCTTCGGTAGTCTCACTCACTCGCCAGGCCTGCACTTTGGGTCTGTTCAGGATTCGGAAGGCCCTGGGGGCAAAGCTCCTTTTTGAAGCCTCTTGGAAGGGAAAAAGTGAACACATGGCTGAGCCACCCCACAGGAAGATCTGGGCACAGTGGGCTGGAATGATTTTAGCATGAGCCCCGGTAAGCAGTGAGTCAAGCACAGCCAGTAATTGGGGCACTAAGGTGGATGAATCACTGAAAGAGTACTGCTCTTCCATCCTAGTTGGTGGCCGGCATGAACTACTACTTGGATATGGAGATTGGCAGAACCATCTGTCCCAAGGACCAGCCGACCCAGGATGACTGTCCACTCAGTGAGGAGGAACCAGTATGAGTTTCAAGTTGGCAGGGACCAGTTAGGCAGTGGGGGAGAGAGAGAGAGAGAGAGAGAGAGAGAGAGAGAGAGAGAGAGAGAGAGAGTGTGTGTGTGTGTGTGTGTGTGTGTGTGTTTGGCTAATGAAACGTGTGTGGGAAGCAGAGCAGGGCTGTGCACCCAGGATTGATTATGGTGCTGAGAAGAACCCTGAGAACTTGGATGCTGGCAGGCAACCCTTGCACTTGGGGTGTTCCTCCTGAGCTCATGGAGCAGTAGCAGGGCTGGTAAGGAGGGAGAGGGCTCTGGGAGTGACAGTCTCACCACACAGAGACAGGTTGAATAGGATAGGCCTGAGAGGGCTGAGACACTACACTACCCTCAACTTCAGCATCTCCTGAATGCTGGGTCCCTAACAGCCATGCTCTGGGCCCTGAGTTCCTGTCACCCCTCCAATGCAATCTCTTTGAGTCCCTAGGTCTAGTTCTGTCCTGGGTGCATGTCAGCACTGGTCTAGGTGAGGTGGAGGTGCTGGGCCCAGCCCTGGCTATGGCCCCTGGTCTTCTGGTCCTGAAGTTCTTCTTTCTGGTGGCCCAGAGTCATGAAGACCTGAGATCCGTGAAATGGGGACAGTGCCCTGTGAGGACTTCTCCTCCACCACTAAACTTCTCTGATTTTAATGAGTAGGCATCTTCTTCCCCTGCAGCAACACTCACCTTGTCTTTCTCTTCTTTTGGAAGACACAGTTCTGCTCCTTTGTGGTCTACTCCATACCCTGGGAGCACTACATGGCCCTGACAGACTCCAGCTGTCACAGCACCTGAGGTTCTGTTTCAGGCAGGCCACAGTGGCTGCACTCTCCTCAGTGCCTCAGGACCTGGGCTCCAAGACAGCAGGCTTCTCTGGGCAGTGTGGACACCCAGGAACTGTCCCCTTTTCCCTTTTCTGTGCTTCTCAACCACACCTGTGGCAGACGAATGAAGACAACTCTTCATTGCTCAATAAAAACCTGCACCAGCTCCCTTGGGTGATGTGTTCTCAGGGTGCAGGGGAATTCTTGGGGGAGCTGTCCACAAAGCTAGATGTTGTCTGAATAGCACACAGTTCTTTTGGGCATTGTCATTAACCTGAGGTGGGGCCAAGTCATGGGCACTGAGGCCCCTAGTTCAGTTACTATCACCCAACACTTCCTGTGGGATTTGCCCTCCTGTCCACTCCCTCCAGCTATCTGCAAAGCCCTGGCTCTTCCCTGATAACCACATTGGAAAATATGACCTGACCAGCAAGGCATGTTGCCTTTTCCATCCCAGTCTCTGTGACCATCTGAGTAAGGCCCCTGGCTTAGGTCCATACATGGGGCTACAGTGACTCTTTCTGGGATTCTATTTGGCTGCAAGATGAGAGTGCCTTAGGCAAAGTGCTTGGGACCAGAGTGCTCCAGGTCTCATAGATCTGTGGGATTATAGGAAATCTTCACATATGTGATAAGATTTACTGGGATAGGACACACATATGAGCAACTTGTTCATGTACCCTGCAGCTGCTTGTTACAGTATGATCCTTTCTTCAGTACAGGAAGAAACCTTGAGCTTGATGGTCAGAAGGAGACAGGAGAGAATCCAGCTCAGGTGGCTGGGAATGTCACCTTGATATAGGGGTTCAAATCAGTCTTCCAAACAGACTGCTAGCCACTGTGAAGTACTGGCTTGTGGGTTGTAGTCCTGTGTAAGGATCCATTGGTGTCAGTGTGATTGGTTCTACCCAGGGAGAAACAGTGGCAGGAATGAGGAAAAGATAGACAAGAAGACAAAAGCTGGGTTAGGTGGTGCCTCATCTGCCTGGTTGGCAAGATGACCCCCACCTCCCAGCAACAATATAGATGTTTATGTATACTTGTCCAAAGTTAGTAACATGTGACTCAAGGTTGCCCAGTGACTACTAATAGCGACATTAACCTGTCAGGATGCTTATCTCAGGACTAAGGTAGCTTGTTTGCTTTAGGCACTGAGGCCAAGTATCGCTTATACACATTTGACCAATTTTCCAGCTTTCATGGCTCCCAACATTTCTCCCTTTTTTTGTTTTGCTGTGACAAGAGATGGGTGTACCATTTCAGTTAGAGAAACTGTGTTTGAGAATTCTTTAGAGTACCTTTTCATACTTGATGCCCGTCCAAAGATTTTAGGTACTTGAATTCAACAATGTAACCCTATATTCTCCAACAATCCATAAAGCAATGAGTTATCAGTACAGCTGGTAATTGTCATAAGTTGTTAGTGACTTAGTATATTCACTTTTCATATCTTGTAGTTATACTTTTCTTCTGGATGTTAAGACTAAGTTAAAGTAAAACTTGTATAAATACAATTTTAACCTTTGCTATCTGACAAGGTCAGTTAATCTCCTCAGGATTTACATTGGAAACATGTGCAGAACTTCTTAGATTTTCTATCAGCGTCAGCCATTTGGATGAGTCATGGCCATTGCTTGACCAATTTGCTCTCTTTGAAAGCCTGAGAGATTTTTTTTCTCTCTAGGTGACTCTTCTTACGCAAACTATACATCATCAATCACTGTCCTCTGTGACCTCATAATCTCATTGATCAGAAAATCTGAGACTCAACTGAATTACAGGATGTCATAGCCAAGGTTCTTTTTTGTCCTGAGTCCTCACTGACCTTGAAGGGCTAAGTTCAAAATATTGGCTATCCTTTTAGCCCATTGATTTCTCTAATTTTTGGTCTCCAAACTTTAGTTGTTAAGCATCCAGAAGAGAATCTTGATGACACTACCCTGTAGCAGAGGCAGTAAGTTTAATGTCACCAATATCAAAGTTTTATACCAATATCAAACATCTTAGGCATAAAATACAACTGGCATTTTCTAACAATCATGGCTATTCTAATATTTAAATCCTATATAATGCTAAAATAATTACCTATTCTTGCACAACTAGGCCATACAATTACATATTTTTACACAGATATTTAGAAATCAAAATCATATACAACGTTGTAGCAGGACAATCCTGATGACATTTGTGACATATTTAAATTGTCATTGTGACATAACATTTTTGACTAATCATCTCTTTCAAATACATAAGAAATTTTCACCTAATTAGATGTCCTTAAATCAGATATACATTATAATTTTTTGTTAAAGGCAGAGTTTTGAATCTCAGAGAAAGTCTTATCACAATAAGCAATCTTTGTTTTACATTTTGGAAGGCCTGTACACTTGGAATCATGAATACACTCAGTACACTGTGAGACTAACAATAATGAATTATCATACACATGTAGAAAACCTTTGTTTCTTAACTTAATTTTATGCCAAAACCACTTTTAAGAGAAAACCTAAATGTATAATTTTTTCTGAAAATCTTTCTTTTAGCCAATGACCAATTTACTGAGAGTGTCTCCTAAGAGTCTATTGAGATTATTGAGAGCTCCTCATTAAAGAACAAAAAGATTGACCACATCTTTTATTCATCAATTGGACTCCTCTCTAATAATTTCTCACCAATCTAAGGAATTTTTGCTTAACTAGCTTAAACTTTTTGATAAACTGTGTATAAGTTGATTTTGATATCACTTAGATCAGCTGGTAACTTAGGAGAAAGCATGTTTTAAGTCTATATCCCAAGTTGTACTATGAACAAATGATCAAAAAAGAAAAAAGAGGATCATGTGTTCACAGAATGACATACACATAAACAAATACACAGTACACACAAACAAACATCTTTACAAAATTATGAGTGCATTCAACTATATTCTTCGTCAAATTAAATAGTAGTAACTGTTACAACCTTTTGAAATTTATAACTATAATGTAAATAGACCATTCAGATTTTATTATTTGCCAATAAGCAGAGCTCACTTATCAGAAAATTTGGGAAGAAATAAAATCTTTTATCTATAATTAATATGCATATTTTGTATTTTTGTCTTCATACTAGTAAAATTTAGCTCAGTTATTTTTATACATTTTATCACCTACTTAGACCTCAGCTTTTCAATTTGTCAGTTCCTTCAATAGGCCGCAGGCTGGATCTAGCTTCATCACTGTTAACTTCTTCTCTAGATCTGGTTTCATGACATAACCTGACAGCATTCCCTCATACCCAAATAGGTCATTTAGCATTTCCTAGAAAAACTCAAGCATACCCTCTGCCCCAGGTTAGTAGTGGACTGGGTCCCTTCCATTTTCCAGTATGGAGATCTCTTCAAAGGATGCTTCCTAGCCCTTTTTCTCTTAGTTGATGGAATTCTTTCTGCTGCTGTATTTCTGACTTTTTTAGAACTTAAAAATTTAATAGTGGGGCTGGAGAGATGGCTCAGTGGTCTAAAGCACCTACTTAGAACAAGCTTGGCAAAGCATCAGGGACCGCGGTTCAATCCCCCAGCACCACATGCCAGCCAGTCCCGCCCCCTGGTGGGCTGGGCTGGCCACACACACACACCACACACTCTCTCTCTCTCTCTCTCTCTCTGTCTCTCAAATAAATAAAATAAAATAAAATTAAAAAAAAATTTAATAGTGTATATTGACAAGTAAAATTGTAGGGATTGATCCATCCTTTTCCTGTAATTGAATTTTAATTGTAAAGTGATAAATCTACACCTTATATTTTGGAAGAGGAAGTCACACATTTTCTCACTTAACCTAATATGACCTGTCTGTGAAAAAAAAAAAGCAAATAAGCTTAACGTATCTGAAGGATAATGATAGCAAAATATATCAGAGAAATTACCAATGCCTTGCCTCTTGGAACCAACTGCTATCACTTTAAAAGAACTTCTTTTTTCTTTTTTCTTTTTTTTTTAACCTAATTGAGCAAAACTAAAGAGTTTAAACTCTATCTGCTGTAACTTCACTCCACCCTCCTTGTCCCATTTGGGACTTGATTTTAAAACAGTACTCCATGCTAAGTCCTTTATGGTAGTCTGAGAAAGTAATGTAAATACAGCTACCAAGAAAACAACATATATA
>NW_004524649.1:2938985-2944694 GCF_000260255.1 Octodon degus | reverse complement strand
TTTTAACTCAATCTAACTTTTTCCTTTTGGTTTCTCTCAAACCTGTTTCTCTCCTTATGCTCATTTATCTTTCTGGTCCTAGGGATCCCATTTCTGGCCCTAGTGATCCCATTTTTGGCCCTAGTGAGCCTCCATCTCCAAGATTTGCACCAAATGTACCAGTAACCAATGCAAACCTGAGATGAATATTGGTTGGCTCTAACCAATCCACTTCCTCCCTTATCTGTGCTCTTTGAAAATGTTCCCATTGCCCATGCTAATCCCATACCAGGTGTCCCTATTCAGGCACCAACTGTAAGAACCATTTGGTCTCAGTGTGATTGGTTGTACCTGGGGAGAAACAGTGGCAGGAATGAGGAAAAGATAGACAAGAAAACAAAAGCTGGGTTAGGTGGTGACTCATCTGCCTGATTGGTTAGATGACCCCATGAGCAAGAGTCTGAGCATTTATTGATACCATTGCAAAGTTAGTAACATGTAACATAAGGTTACCTAGTGACTAATAGCCGATGTTAACTACTCAGGATGCTTATCTCAGGACTAAGTTAGCTTCTTTTCTTTAGATACTGAGGCTGAAGACCACTTAACATTTGACCAATTTTCCAACTAACATGAATCCCAACAGTCTGGGTCGTCAGTGTTACATCATCTGGTGATAGATCTGGGAACTCAATGGGAGAAGGATGGTTTCCTTTCAAGAAGAAGATTCTGATTCCATGGTAACTCAGCACCTGGAGCTCCTCCTTCCTTGGAACACAGCTGATTTCAGGTTCAGGACAGAGGCTGGAGGCTTCTGGGAGGAGCTGACCATCCCTGTAAACCACTCACCTGGTCTTCTGACTTGAAGGATATGAGACCATGAGAATTCAGGGATGATTAATTTTGTCTGGCCAGGTCCTAAATGACTACCAGACCCTATGCAGAGCTGATAAGAGATTTTACCCTGGATTTCCAGTGACAAGGCCATAAATGACTTTCAAACAATGTTCTGACTAGCCACCACCTATCTGCTTACTATACCCCAACATCCATGGTTCATGGCAAAAATAGCATGTATTTTCCTGCCTGTCCCAGTGCAGAACCCAAATAATACTGGTAATGAGCAGGTAGCAAGCACTTAGCCTGGGTCCTCGGCTACCAATCACTCATGAGCTCAGTTGCACCTGTGTTCATGTGGGAGGCAGGGCTCCTCCTGCTGAAATTCCCATTATATCATATATGCCTACATTTCATTTGTGCAATAAATTATTGAGTTACACCCAATACCTATAGACAGTAGTTAAAATGGTCTAAAATGTAATATTACTTGTTGTTCAAGTTTCAGTTTCTTCATCCTGAATATCATCAAAAACATTGTGTTCTACTGACCATGTCACTTGTTCCAGGTCTTTATGCCATGTGTGCTGTGTAAGAATGCACTTACTCATTGCTGTACACGGGTCACACTCATGCATTTTTTTTCAAAGTTTTATTGATAAACAGATAGCAATGAGACGTTTCAAATCAAATTGGAAGTACAGTTTCAACAAATAATACACTGCATATATTCTTCTTAGTGGTTAATTGCTGTACAAGATGCGGACTTGTGATCCTATTTACAAACACCATTAGAACAAATCATTCTATTCATTAAGACAATGCAACTATATATCTACCCCAACCACTTTGAATACACAGATACAGAATGGACATTCATCGGTATACCCCATTTTTTCTAAGTTCCGTTATTGAATATTATAGGTGTGTAAACTCAGCAAAATATTCTAAAAGAGTCCAGTAGCCCACAATTGCATTGGGTCTTCTGTTTAACTGGCAATGTCAGAAGTTATTGACCTGAGTCCCCCACAGCTCAACATAACAACATGGCTTTACTTCCTATATTTTGCCTTCATAATTTTCTACTGGATGGTTAAGACCAAGGTAAAGCAGGACCTATGCAACAAGAGTTGCAGCTTTTTGGTCTGAGAAGATCAGTGAAATGCCCTCAGGATTTGTCCTGAGATCCTGTACCTCAGATTGTAGAACCTTTATCAGTGCAGCCGTGTGGATGACACTCATGCATTTTTAATCTCACATCCTTTGCATATTTTTCACAGCATGAGTGGTCCTCATGTTATACAGCTCAACTTTCAGACAGAGGTGCTGTCAATATATTGTAATAACCTAAAATAACAGAAAGTCATTGCATCAGAGTTAGAAACATCATAAACCATCCAAGGCTGTGCCACAACTCTTTCCTCAGTAATCAAAGCTTAATATCACAAGAGACAAGGAACTGTCTTCAAAAAACACAACTCCTGACTGCCACTGGCATTCACCTGAGCTGCGGCTGCCTTTCCCACCATCATAGAAGGCAGGCAGATACAGGACACTTATAGGGACCTGAAGGTAGGTGGACATAGGACACCTATGGAACATGGGGAGCCCTGCCCTAGCACGACCCCTATCATTGCTGGAACTCAGCTGAGCTGTGGCTGCTTTTCCCAACATTGTAAAAAGCAGGAAATATATACAGGTCCTGCAAACCCTACCTCAGACCCTACTCCCACTGTTTTTGGAGCTTGGCTGAGTTGCAGCTACTTCTCCCTCCTTTGTAGAACATTGGTTGGCACAGGATACACAAAGAGACCTGGGGAAACCTGACCAAACCCCTCCATCCACCTTACCAGGTATTCAGGTGAGCTTAGGTTGCTTCACCTACCTTTATACAACACATACAGACACAGGACACCTACAGGGACTTGGTGATCTCTGCACCTCCCAGTTCCTCAGTCTTTGACTAGGTTTGCCAAAGTTGTGGCTGGTTCTCCTGACAACAGTGGGAGACTTCATGATCCATACCTTGACCTCCAACTATCATGGGAGATGTGGTCACTCAGTCCTTAACCCCCTACAATCACTGCTGAGTCTGGGTGAACATAGGAAGCTTAAGAAATGATAAAGCAGGGTGGCCCAGATAACTCAGGGGACTAAAGCACCTGCTTAGGCAGACACAGGGGTTGGAGGTTCAATCCCGAGTCTGTCCTGCCAGCCTGGTCCCCAAGGCCCACTGAGACTGTGACTGAGACTGGGCATGGTGGAATGTGTCTATAATCCTAGCACTTAGGAAGATGAAAGCAGGAAAATTACTACAAGTCTGATCTGTGTAGTGAGACACTGTAGGCCCTGTAGACCCTGCACTAAGTAAAAAAATAAAATAAAAAGAAATGATAAAAATGAGTGAAAGGTAATCTCAGACCTCCAGCTCACCCAGAAAAAGTCCAGGAAACAAGATCATGGAAAAACTTGAAACTAGTGCACATGAAATTTCTGAAATGATAATAACTGAAGTAAGTGAACAACTCTAACAGGCTACAGAAGAAATGAGATCAGAAATAATCTCCCAGGTTAAAAAAAGAAACGACAATGATTGTGAAAGAATTGTGTACCACATCTAAAGAAGACATAGATCTTAAAAAGAAGGGGATGTGAAAATGAGGGAGACATTGCACAAACAATACAGGAAGTATCTAGAATGCATGATACATATACAAACAGATTTCCAGGAAATTAGCAGTTCCAATAAAAGCTGCCAAACTGCTAGAATGAAACTGGAGGTAAAATGTCAGACCTTGAAGATAGCTTTGTAGCTAGTGAATGAGAAAGGAAAAGTCTCTTGAAAATAATAAGGAACCAAGAAATAACAATACAACAGCTGCAAGATGATGCAAAGAAAAACAGTATAAGACTCATCTGTATCAAGGAAACAACAGGAGTCAACACAAATGACATAAAAGTCTATTTATTTTCAGAAGTAGTAGCAGAAAATTTTCCAAACATGGAAAAGAATATGACATACACTTAAGTGATATATATATATATATATATATATATATATATATATATATCCAAATAGCCATAGTAAAAATAAATCTACACCAGGGCACATAATAATCAAGATTCCAGGAATTCAGGACATGGCAGCTATTAGGATGGTGTTTCTACAGCATAGATCAGTCTTGGCTGCTCCCGCAACATTTTGAAATGTTTATCATCCTCATCTTTGTTTACTGGGGGCTTCCAGTCCTGTCACAGTGCTTCAAACTCTGTCCTGGTCACAACACCATCTGGTGCTTTCACGTGGCACAGAGTTCCTTGGGGCTGGTTGACAGCAGGGGTCATCTGCAGGATGCCATGTGCCAGGGACGGCTGCTCCCCACACTTTCCACTTGCTTCTCTTCCTGCCAGTTCCTCACCTGGCCCATTTCCAGGCTGGACTGTCACCTGACACAGTCAGACAGTGGCAGTGCAACCCTTCCAGCTAGGCTGACTCGGTCCTGACCTCTGAGCCACAGCACTACCAGCTCCACACCCAGCATGCCCCGCCAAGATTCCAGGAATTCAACACAAGAACAGAATATTAAAAGCTGTTAAAGGAAAAGAAACAGATCCGCTATAATGGAAAGCCCATTAGAATTGTGGCATATTTCTCAACAGAAACCATCAACTCAAGAAGAACTTGTAGTGAAATATTTCAGGTCCTGAAAGTAAACAGATTCCAATACAGACTGCTTACCCTCCAAAACTATCTATTAAATTTAATGGACAGATAAGATATTTCCATGGCAAAGGACAACTGAAAAAGTTTCTGACACCAAACCAAAATTAGAAACAGGTACTGATATATATTCTAGAAAGAGATCAAAATGACCAAAATTTCAAGAACAACAGAAATAAATTACCAGGCAAGAAAAGCAATTAAACATGAGAAACATAGGGAACAAACAACATGAAAATAACATGACAAAGAGAAGCCAATGCATATCAACAATAATAAACAGTGTAAATGACCTCAACTCATCAATTAAAAGATATGCACCAACAGAGTGGATCAAGAAACAAAATCCAACAATATGCTATAGAAAAGAAACACATTTAACTCAAAATGAAATTTATAGGCTGAATGCAAAATGATGGAAAATAATATTCATTGTGCCAGAAACTTAGAAAACAGCAGGAGTAAGAAAGAATGATTGCCATAAAGAAATCAACTATATAGAAGGCAGCAGTGGTGCAACATAAAAACCATAGTTTAGGGCTTCTTTTGTTCTTCTAAATGTGTGCCATTTATGTCTTGTCAATTATTATTATACTCCTTTTAAAATAAATTTTAAAATAAAAAGTAAAAAGGATGAGAAAAATAAGGTTTATTGAAAAGAAGAGCTAATGTTTAACTATTTCACCAATCTTGCATTCCTATATCTGGTAATCTGAGCAACAGATTCAACAATACAAATACATAATATAAAAAGCATTGCTAATTTGCCATTCTTGTTTTGAAATCCTGTACCATATTTATTGTTGTATACTGTTGTTTTTGCTATTTATTTTTTGCTTTTGTTTTTGTTTTTACTCTATTTCTTTTTTACTCTTTAAAATGAATTTTTTTAATGCAAATGTAGTCCTTGAGATCCTGCTTTCCTTTTACTTGTGTTATATATTTCTATTTGTATTTCTTCTTTGGAGTTCTTACTAGGGAGACTATACGATATTTATACATGTGTGTCTGGTTTATTTCACTTATGAGTATATGTTCAAGTGGCATCCACTTTAATATAAAGGCTTGCAGTTTATCATTCTTAATAACTGAATAATACTCCATTGTGCAAAAATATCACATCTTTCTCAACCATTCCTCAGGTGATGGGCATCTTGGTTGTCTCCAAGATT
>NW_004524649.1:2932425-2938120 GCF_000260255.1 Octodon degus | reverse complement strand
GAACTTATAAAAAATGGGGTATAACTATGAATGTCCATTTTGTATCTGTGTATTCAAAGTGGTTGGGATAGATATATAGTTCCATTCTCTTAATGAATAGAATGATTTGTTCTAATGGTGTTTGTAAATAGGATCACAAGTCTGCATCTTGTACAGCAATTAACCTCTAAGAAGAAAATATACAGTGTATTATTTGTTGAAACCGTACTTTCGATTTGATTTGAAACTGTCTCATTGCTATCTGTTTATCAATAAAACTTTGAAAAGAAAAAAATGAAAAGTGAATCAGAACAACAATAGCCAGAACCAAACTTACCACTGACCCTCCACATCCCACAGGTGGGTTATGCCCTTTTGCACATCCACAGCTGGAAAGCACTGTGTGCCACATCTGTACAGCCAAACATTGCTAGAAAGAAGGATGGAATAAGTAAATTTCTTACACCTCGAGATTTCCCCACCACTGCCAACTGTGGGGAGATGTCCAGTTAAGATTTAGAATACTTACCACAATTCAGTCCAACTGAACTATTGGTTTGGGAAGAGTTTACAGCTTTAAATCCTCCTCTGAATGCATTTGTGGCGTTCTGTGATGTGTTTGATGTGCAGTTGTCAAGTATAAATTATTCTTAATAGTGTCATACTAATACTTGTATCATAATTAATACTGCAATAGTAATGGGTTTACTGAGATACAATTATATTTTTAGCACAAAAAAAAGGTTAAGACCACTTCTCCAAGTTTCAAAAATGTTCCCAAATGCCCATTAGAATTTCTAAAGTAAAAAACACCCATAGAACGGCAGCAATCTTTATTTCTTTGTAGGTAAATCTTATCATGTTCTCAGCTCCACCCAACGGATGTTTACATATGAACCATTTCAGGTCCTTGGCACCATTTAAACAGTGTCTGCTTCAGGTCAATTAAGGCTAGGTAAAGGTGTCATCCCCCAGGGCAGGCAGCATCCCTGCTCTCTGAGCAGCTATGATCCTCCAGAGAGCCCCTCCCAGGGCCTATCAGGACCAGTCTCATTGTCTTGCCTGTTTCGATCCTTGCTCTGAGGACCAGAAGCAGAAGTCATTCAGAAGCTGTTCTTCACCACTTGATCACAGTTTACCTTCTGGTTCATTGATTGTTAAAATTTTCAGTTCATTAATGGCTTGGATGTGGGTTTCTTGAACTCAGTTCTTCAAACTCAGTTCACTGTACCCGCCCCCTGCTTAGCTCCATGATATAAACACTTGACACACTGTAGGGGGATCCTTCTCTACATCACAGGCTTCTGGGGCCCAGCACCCCACTTTGATGAATCCAGTGCTTGGTATATTACATGATGTATGAAAGCTTCTCAATCAATATTTTTCAATGAATAAACTGGGAGTTATTTTTTATCATAAAAAATAAAATAAAAACAAATCAGATTGAAAAAAAAGAAAAAGGAGATCAAATCAAGCCCACAGCCCAAAAAAGGAAGTTATAAATATCTAATCAAAAATTAATGCAGTTGAGACAAAGAAAACAGTAGAGAGGATTAATTAATCAAAGAGTTGGTTCTGTGAAAGATTAAATAAAATTAATAAACCCCAAGACAATCTCACAAAAAACTGAAAAAAAAGCTAAAATTTAAGCAATAGGCAACAAATTCAGTAAAAGAACTACAGAGCCTCTAGAAATTCAGAAAACCATCAATACTTACTTCAAAAATCAACACTCTCATATAATAGAAAATGAAGAAATGGACAGATTCCTAGATACATACAAATCACCAGTACTGAATCAAGAAGTCATAAAATAAAAATTATTTAAAATAAAAAATTCTAAATAACACAATATCAGTCAATGAAATAGAAAATGTAATGAAAAACTTACAAAGGAGGAACTCTCAGCAAGTGAATATATGAAAACATGTTCATCATCACTGGTCATTCAGGAAATGCAAATTAAAATAACACAGATTTCATTTCATCTCAGAAATAATGGCTATCATCAAGAAGTTAACCAATAACAAATGGTGGGGGAGATGTATGGTTCCTTTTCTATGAAATTACACTTGCTTTTATAATTATAGATGGACCTCTTCTTCCCCATTGAAAGATTCTGTATGCCACCTGACTAAATTTGGCAGTGGTCATAGGACTTAGAAAGAAAGAAAAAACAAAGAATCAACAACTGGGATCTCATCTTATTGCAAAGTTTCTGCATGTCAAAAGAAATTACCAACAGAGTGAAAATACAACCCACAAACTGGAAAAAAAAAATCTTAACCAATAATAATACAGACAAAAGTCTTCTATCTAGAATATATGAAAAAATGAAAAAAAAGGCCCCTGAAATTTAAAGACCCAATCCAAAAAGTGGGCATCTAAGGTGAATACACACTTCTCAAAGGAAGAAATGCAAGTAGAAAATACATGAAAAAAATGTCCCACAGCACTGACCATTCAAGAAATGCAAATTAAAACAACATTGAGACACGATCTCACCCCAGAAAGAATAGCTATCATAAAGAAATCAACTAATAACAAATACTGGAGAGGCTATAGGGAAAAGGAAACCCTTCTGCACTGTTGGTGGGGGTGTAAACTGGTATAACTTCTATGGAAATCTCTATAGAGACTCCTCAAAAAGCTGGGATTGGAGGTCCCATTAAACTCAGCTATGTCATTCCTGGGTATTTTTCCAGACATGAAAACATCATACCATAAAGATTTATATTCACCCATTTTTACAGCAGCTCAACTTGTCATATCTAAATCTTGGAAACCACCCAAAAAGCATGTGGTACTTTTATACAATGGAGTATTACTCAGCTATACAGAAAGACAAACTAGAAGCTTCATAGGTAAATGGATGCAACTTGAGGCTATACTCATAAGTGAAACAAACCAGACCCACATGTGTAAATATCATATTGTCTCCCTAGTGTAAGAACTCAAAAGAAGAAATGAAACCTGAAAAGTATAACAGATACAGTTAAATGGAAAGAAATGAAATTTAAGGATTAAACAACAAAGGGGAGAGAAAGGAGAATACCTGTCATCTTGGTCTTCTAAATGTGTACCATTTGTAATGTGATATCAATTATTACTATACTCTCTTTATTTTTATAAAAAAGGTAATAAAAGAAAAAGAGACACAAATCAAAAATTTAAGATTTCTTAAAAGCATATAGTAACATTCAATCATATATCCCATCTTGCATAACTATATCTGTTAATCTGAGCAACAGATTTGATGATGAAATAAATATATTATTCATTGTTAATCAGCTATTCTTGTTTCAAAAATCTATAATATCTGTAAAGCTATAGGTTACCCTGTTTCTGTATTTATTGTTTTTCTTGCTTTTTTTTGCTCTTCCAAATAAAACAAAATTATAATTAAAAAATCAATAATACAGTAGAAAGAAAGTCTACAAATGAGAAAAAGTATTGCCATCTGTCCCTCAGACAAAGGACTTCTATCTAGAACTTATGAAGATTTTTAAAAATCAGGCCCCTAAATTCAAAGCCCCAATTTAATAATGAATACACACTTCACCAATGAAGAAATGCATATGGCAAATAAATATACCAAAACATGCTCAACATCATTGGTCATTCTGGAGACTGAAATTTAAACAATGCTGAGATACCATATTATCCCAGAAAGAATGATTATCACCAAGAAGTCACCAATAACAAATGTTGGTGTGGTTGTAGAGTAAAAAGAACCCTTCTCTTCTGTTAGTGAGAGTCCAGACTGTACAATCACTATGGAAATCAGTGTGGAGACTCCTCAGAAAACTAGAAGTAGAATTCCCATTCAACCCATCTATTCCCCTCCTGAGTACTTTTCCACAAGAACTGAAAACATGTGATTCACGTGCATCCATGTTTATAACAGCTCCATTTGTCATAGGTAAATCTTGGAAACACCCCAAATGTCCATCAAGTGAGGGACAGATGAAGAGGATGTGGATCTTGGAGTGTTACTCAGCTCTAAAAGAGATAAACTTAAGGCTTTTATAAGTAGGTGGATGCAATTAGACACCATACTGGTAAGTAAAATAAATCACACTCACATGTGCCAACATCATGTTGTCTTGCTTGTGTAAGAACCTGAAAGAGTACATAAAATCTTAATGGTACAACAGATACTGTGAAAGGGAGAGAGTCTGTTCAGTGAGAAGGAAAACCTCAGATTCAGAAAAGGACAAAAGAAAGAAGGAAAAGGCTACATTTATGTATATAGGTAGGACAGCTTGGAAAATTGTACTGCTGGTTTCTGCTGGTCTCTTGAAAGGAGCAGTTAAGGCTTAATGTTTTTTCTTCTTTTAAATTCCTTATAAGTTTTTTTAATACCAATTTTGTGTGCTTAATCTGGTAATGTAGACAACTAATATAAAGATAGCTTTATACACTATAACAATAGTCAAATTCCTATTATATTGTTTACTGAAATTCTGTATCAGTTCTGGTGGTTTCTTTTCTTTTTTAACACTATTTTGTGTTCTCTTTTAAAAAAATTAGAAATATATCTCTCCTATTTAAATGTTCATTTCTGTCCATTTGTACTGAGTGGATCAACATTTAGAAAACACTGTCATAAACTTTTTTTTAATTCTCTTTAATTATGTTTTGAAATTATCACCAATCATATCACATTGAGAAGTTTTCACTTCAAGTTTTCTGCAACTTGCATTATGTTTCTGATTTTGTTCTCATCTGTCTCTTTTCATTTGTGGTACATTGTTTCTTACCTAAAACATTCTCTTTTGTATATCTCTTTCTGCATTGTTTTCTTGCATACAACATTTTGTTGGATTTCGTTGCTTGATACACTCTGCCAGTCTGCTTCTTTTAATTGATGAACTGGGGCCATTTTCATTGATGGTCATAACTGATATGTATTGGCTTATATTTGTCATATTATTTTCCTGCTGTGGGCTCCATACTTTTCCCCTCTTTTTAATTGCTTGCTTGTCAGGTGTTTGTTGTTGTTGTTTTTTCTGTTGTTCTTGTAGTTGTGGCCATTTTCATCTCTTTCTACAATGAGTAGTACTCTTTGTTGAGTTGGTCTACTGGTCATGAATTTCATCAGTTGTTTTTTGTCATGCAAGTATCTTATCTCTTCATTCAATTTGATAGATACATTTACTAGGTACAACAGTCTGGGATGGCAGCTACTTTCTTTCAGGACCTGAAACCTTTCACACTGAGATCTTCTTGGCATGATGGCTTCTGGTGAGAAATTTGCCATGATTCTAATGGGCTTTCCATTATTGCTGACCTGTTTCTTCTAACTTCTTTTAATATTCTGTTCTTTTGCTGAATTTCTGGGATGTTGATTATTTTGTGTCTAACTGTTGATGTCTAGTAAATTAATAATTGTATTTAAAGCTGGAAAAACCACTCAAACAAAACTGAATATAGACTTTTGGACTGTGCAGACAACATTGTGGCTAATGAACTTGAAAGTAAAGATCTCTAAAAAATAACAGGGAACCAAGAACTAACAATCCAACAGCTGCAAGATGATGCAAAGTAAAACAATATAAGATTTATTGGTGTCAACAAAACAGCAAGAGTCAACACAAATGACATAAAAAGATAATTTGCAGCAGTCCTAGCCCAGGTCCGGTGAGTGTGCGGAGAGTTTCCTGCTACCCTGCGCCGGCGGGACCAGTCCCAGCCCAGGCGCAGCGTGGGCCGG
>NW_004524649.1:2871146-2924907 GCF_000260255.1 Octodon degus | reverse complement strand
AAAAAAAGATAATTTGCAGAAGTAGAAGCAGAAAATCTGACATAGAGTAACTAAGGAAAATAGAACTCCAATTGGTCATAATCTATTTTCTACTCACTGGTTTCTTGATTTCTTTCTCTCCTTTTGATTTACCGCTAAAACTAATTACAAAGTGTCTCAATATGGACAAATTGTTCTCTTTCTTCCATTGCAAAAAAATGTGTCCATTCACAATAGAAATATAGCTCTACTTCTTTATACAATTACACATTAGAATTTTAACTCTTAAAAAATAATTTTAACTTGTAAGAACCTTGTGTTTAATGAAGGTCTGTGAATAAAGCTATGCTGCAACCTTTTATAAACAGCACGATGAAAACACACTTAGTAGAACCAAGGATACCCAAAATGTTCTAGTATAAACATTTATCCTATTTGCATGTAATGTATGAATGAAAGCCAAGATATTAGAGCAGCATAACTAGTATTAAATTATTTTAAGTCAAAGCAAATCCTAAGGACATACTTAATAATTTGGGGCATGAAGCACCATTCTGTGGTGTTGGAGTCTTCAATTTTGGTGTCATGCTAATTAATGTTTACTAAATTCTAGATTTTGGGGCATTTTGGAGTTTGCCTTTTCTGTCAGTGAGGACCAGTCTGTACTTGAAGAGCTTGCTCTGTGTTCCTTGGAGGTTTGCAGACCCTGAGATATGAGGTCTGGACCCCATCAAGGCCGTTGCAAAAATGCTTCCATGACAGAGTCTTTGGAATGAAAGTGGGAGCTCCTGTGGCCTGCAGGTTTCAGTTGTGAGTCCCTATAACAGTGTAGCCTGTGTCAGTTGCTCCACTGATGGCTTCACTTATGGGACCCATTATGGCCTTTCTCAGAACAGTGGCATGCTTTTTCTTGCTCTATATGCCTTCCTGTGTTCCTTGATGAACGCAAGCTCCTCTGTCCCTACTATGACCATAGGGCTTGGGATCAGACTGTGAGGCTCTAAAAGTACTGCTGAAAAATTCCACTGAGGAGGTCAGAGTTAATCACAGCAGCAGGAGAGGATACTAACAGGGCTAGGGACAGGAGTGGTCATGGACACGGTCTTGGGAATGATATCTGGTCCCAGCCTCTCCCCTCTGGCTATTTCTCCTGCACTCTGAAGCTCACATACTACGTGGTGAGCAGCTCTGCCCCACCATCCCTCTTCCCATGCTGTGAGCTCCACTTAGCCTACAACCATGGAGTCAGCTGACCATGGACTGGAGCCTCTGTGACTGCAAGGCCAGGATCAATTTGTCCCCCTTTCTCTGGTTTGCAGTCACAGTGATCAGGAGCTGATTCATACAGGGAGCCTGGAGAACTAGGATGGTATTCTCTGACCATGGTCTTCTAAGCAGGAGAAAGTGACTCATGAATGGTGGGTGCCAGGCACAACGAGGTCCCCAGAGATGGTCCCATTCTAACCCTTCTCAGCCTGTTATCCCCCACCACACACACACAAATCTTACATGGTAAGAGGATTGTGCTGAGGTGATTCAGTAAAGGATCTGTCCATGCAGCTAGGGCTGAGGTCATCACCAATGTCATTGTGTGATGGTAGCATAAGGTCAGAGGCATAGGACTTGTGATATCAGGAGCAGACAGTGAGATAGACGTGGTCAGCCTAGTGGGCGTGGAAAGGCTTGAAAGAAGTGGAATCAGAGGCTGAAGGGGGGGGAGTTGTTGAGTTGTTTAGCTGTTAGAAAGAGAGAGAGAATAAAAATGAAAACCTAAAATCAAAATTTATGACATCAGGTCATCTTCATAAGGGAACAAAAGTAGTGAAATCTAGGCAAACACATAGAAAGGAAAATGAGATCTAATTGTATGTAAGGGCAGTTTATACACAAAGCAAGGCTCTGCCCAGTGTTCAAACCCTAAAGCCACAGGGAAAGCACACGGCACAGAGTGAGGTAACTATGCCCTCCAGAGAGATGATTAGCTTGCTACAATGCTGACAGTCTGTGTGCTGAGATTTTCTTTGTTGTTGTTATTATACTAATTTTAAAATGTTGGGCATTTTCAACTCTTTCATTTGAAAGTGAAGTTTCAGGTGAGGAGAAAACTTCAAGAAGCATGTCTTCCACCTGGGCACTGCAACCAGGAGCTGATTCACACAGGGAGCCTTTCCTCCTCCCCTAGCTTGCTACATTCACAATTGCTGCTGCTGCAACGCTGCACCAACCTCCCAAGAGCTGCTCCACACCAGGATGCCCCACCTACAGCCTGCATGTAGGACAAATGCAGGGACTGTTTTCCAGCACCACAGGGTCATATACAGTGGTCCTATGGCCTTGACACCCTCCATGTAACTGGGACATCCTTAGAGTGACAGTGAGTGATCTTTTCAATTCCTGCATTGTCCTTCCTTTCCAGGATATCATGCACTTGATGCACAGGATTCAGCCTTGCAGATTGGTTGTCTTTCCTCACTTCATGATGGAATTTGCATTTCTTCCAAGTCTGTAGAGGACTTGAAAGTTCATTTTCCTTTGCCCTGAACAGTGCTCTGCTGCCTGGGTGTGTCTGGTGTCCCAAAGCCCTGACGGAAGGGAACACTGGCTGCAGGCAGGCTGTGGCAAATTTGGATGAAACTCTAAATATAGACACCTAAGTGAATGTAATTCTATGGGTCTTCTCAGGAAATGTCAAGAAGCTGGACTGATGGACCTTAGGGTGAGGGTTGTTTAGCTGTTCGGAACCCATCAAACTCTCTCCCTCAGTGGCTCTTTTCCTCCCACAGCAAGTACTGATGGGCTTTTGCTGCTCCACATCCTCTCCAGCACTGGAGTTGTCATCATCTGGACTCAGGCCACCCTGGGAGAGGCGACGGCTCACATTACACATCCGGGGTGTTCACCTTTGATGTCCTGTTGACAATGGGCAAGGACCCTGTGCTCAGTATTCATCCCCATCTGGAGGTCTCCTTCCTGAGGTGTAAGTTAAGATGTGTACCCCGTTAACAAAATGAGCTCATTTCTTTCATGATCAATTTGAAGCCTTCTTAATTTTGAGAAATAGTGCTCTAGGACAAGTGCATTTGGCAAACACTTTGCCCTCTGTGTCTTATCTCCCTGCTCTATTAGGTGTTCTGCAAAGAAGTTTCTCCTTTGATTGAGGCCTGGTTCATAGCTTTTAACAACTTTCCAGGGCCAGTACTTTGAGCATCTAAGACAGATGTGACTTGGCTCAGCTCATCTAGGTATCCTTTCATCTTCTGCAAGCTTTAGAGCTCTGCATGGCATACTGTGTCAGTGCCCAATCTGAAGCTAGATGTGTGATGAGAGTCAGGTCTGGGTCTGGACTCCCTTTCCACATGTGGAAGTCTGGCTGACCCAGCCCTGTGTGTAGAAAGACTGTCCCTCTCTGGGAATGGCCTCTGTTCCTCTGCTCCCATTGTACTGATTTAGCTCTGACTTCCAGTGTGATCTTGCACACTGTGCATGGAGCAGATATTCCTGCCTTGTGCCTGTTCTTAGGAGGAAGCTTGTAAATCATTCTCAGGGAGTGTGATGGGTCTATGTGTTTCTACAGTGATATTCATCAAGGCCATCTTTCTCCAGGCCCTTTCCCTGCAATGTGCTGTGACATTTTGTCACACAGCATGCTGTCCTTTATTGGGTACTCCTTCTCTGTCTATGGTTATGATCATTTGAATTTTCCTTTCTGTGTTTATGGGATGGTTTATAATGGTATTCAAATACTGAACTAGACTTTCACACCTGTGAGAAATGCCACCCGACTTGTGTTTCTGTGCTGTTCACAGGCCACAGGCAGATTAATGCCAGCTGCTCTTCCAGGATCCAGCTTATTCATCCCGGTGGCAGAGCATGGAGTTCTCTTGACCTCACCAGCTGTCTTCACTCCTGAGCAGATGGCCAGCCTTGTGTGACACTGTCGAGCCACGAGTTCATTTCTCCTCTCTATAGTGAAATCCCAGATGTCTCTTGTGCTATCCCAGTACCATTTCATTCACATGGGGAATCTGCTCAGCACTGTAGGAAACTTGCTCGGGGTCTCAGCTGAATCCTCAGAATAAATTGCTGCAGCTTTCACACCAGTCTGCTGGGCCTCTCAGCTCACGGTGCAGTGCTCCTGTGCTACACCACTGCTGATTCCTGAGGTCCTTTGTCCCACACCAGCCAAGTGCAAAGCAAGTGTGTGTGCTGGTGGACATCACTCTCCACTCCGAGTGCAGTCCTGCAGATGTCAGGCAAGGGCTAGGGGACCTGGGAAACCTGGCTACAGTCACCTTATTGTCTTGGTTCCTGGGTACCTGAGAGAAAGAGGATGGGCTTGGAGATTAAATATCCAACTCTCTGCCACCGTTCTTTCCTCTCCTTCCAGCAGTGCTCCTCTGATGCCCTTTTCTGAAGTGTAGTCACCCATCCCCAAATTTCCTCCCTGAAGCTGGGGCTCAACCTGCACCATATAGGGAGGTGGGAGCTAGAAATGATGACACCTATGGAGCAGGTTATAAAAACACTTACATTCCAAAAGCCACACAAAAACAGCTACCTGTTTCCTACTCTGGCATACAGCAAGTGACTGGGAGATCTGTTGATTGACTCGCTGATCACAGGTACTTAAGTTAGAGCCAATGTCCTTTCCCAAGTAAATAGCAGTCAGTTCTGCTTGGAAGAGAATTTTCTCAGGACAGAGATTCCAGACACCTCTGCAATCACCTTCCTCTTCTCAGGAGTCCCTGCCCTTGACCCCTCGAAGAGCCTGACCTCAAAGGCCCCTGGGAAGCAGAGACCGCTCAGACTCTTTCCTGTAGAAATACAGTTCTGAGTTGCACTATTTAGGAACCAGTGAGTTCTGGAGAACAAGGAAACTGAGCCTGGGAGAACTCAGGAGGGAGAGAGGTAAGAGGGTTAGGATAGCAGGAGTTGTGGGGGAAATGGTAGGAGGAGGAAAGCCCAGGCCCTGAGCTTGAAGGAGAGAGAGACACCCAGCAGAAACAGCCAGCACTGGAAGCCACAGTGGGGGAAGGGACCAGCAGGAAAGGAGGGCCTGGGCTGGGCAGCTGGGAGGGGTGGCTGGGAGGGGCTGTGGCTTCATAGTATAAAGCAGGAATGCCTAGTCCAGCAATGTGGCCTTTGGATCTCTGCCCTCTGCATCCTACAGCTCCGGCTTCCTGTCCTGCAGACATGGCCTCATCCCTGCGTGTCACTCTGCTGCTCCTGGCTGCAGTGCTCTTGGACTTGGCCCTGACCCACAAGGCCTTTAAGTTCCATCACAAGAGGTCTCCCATTCTCGGCGGCCTGGAAGATGTGGATCCTAGTGATGAAGGCGTGCAGCAGGCTGTGGACTTCGCCCTCCGCGAGTACAACAAGGACAACAATGACCTGAGCCTGAGCCGCGTGGTGCGGGTGGTGCGTGCCCGTAAGCAGGTGGGTGGTCTCCAGGGCTGAAGAAGGCTGCCTAGGAGGTACTGTCCACATGCACATGCCGCTGCTACCTTCTTCCTGCTCTGCGCCTCCCCTCCCTCACTCAGGCTGTGCTGCCTACTCTGCAGCCCTAGCCTCGTCAGGGACCCTCATTCATATGGGCACCACCATGGCTCTCCCTCAAGCCCCATCTCTGGAGTTACTCTGTCCCTGCAGCCAGTACTGAGCATGTCCTGGAATCACTGCATGAAAATCCTGGCTGGGTCTTGGCCATCACAGCAGGTGACACCTATCCTTAGACCCTATTCTTACCCTAGCTGGCAGAGGCACAAGATGCCAGGTAAGGCATTTCCTGGCTAATGCTGATCACCCCCTGGTGCAGGCTTTGAGATTAAGGAACACATAGCAGGGACCAGGATCTTTCACCTGATCTCTCCTCTCCATCCTTCTCCACTGTCCTTCAGCTCCAGGCTCTGTCATGATTTCAAAATTACAGAGCAGGTGCAGCAGGAGCAGAGGATTCCTAGGATCCTGCCCTCATCCTTCTCATGCTACCGCTGGCCACAGTGCTCTGCTCCTTCCTTCCCATAAAGCATAGGGCTGCGGATAGACTTGGGTGCATGCTTTTGTGACCTCGCAGTCAGTTCCTGAGAACCCTAAGAGTATCCAATGTGTCCCCCTTGTAAGCCTCACAGTCCTTGAGGGCAGCAGGGTTCCCTTCTGCAGAGCCAGGGAAGAGGACGTTGTGGTGACCAGATATCAAAGGGCTCACCTCCACTTAGTCCTTAATCGCAGCTCTCCTGGAACAGCATCCAGTGCATTCAGTTGGGCACAGAGCCTGCTGACGTGGACCCGCACTGCCTCCTGGACAGGAAGTGCTGGCTCAGTGCCCTGGCTGCTCTCCATGCAAGCCTCCCTTCCACAGTGCAGATCACAGTGTGCAGCCCGGGCTACTACCTGAGGGTTTCCCGTTTCTGTCTTGCTCTGGGGCATAAATTTATTGTCTATAGCTTCTTGGAAAGAAAAAATTGAACTTGGGGTGTTGGCGAGATAGCTCTGCAGGCTAAAGCACCTGCTCAGGCAAGCTTAGGCAGGCACAGGGGACTGCAGGTTCGATCCCCAGCACCACATGCTATGAAGCCCCACCCCCAGGGCAGGGTGAGCTAGCCCAACAACAAAAAAAAAAAAACTGAACTTAGGGCTGAGCCATCCCACAGGAAGATTCAGAGCACAGTGAGTTGGCTGTGTTGGGCCTGAGCCCAGACAAGCATGAGTCCAGTGCAGCCAGTAACTGAGAGCTTAAGGTGGACAGAGTGCTGAGAGAGCCCTGCTCTTCCACTTTAGGTGGTGGCCGGCATGAACTACTACTTGGATGTGGAGATTGGCAGAACCACCTGTGCCAAGGACCAGCCCATCCAGGAGGACTGTCTGCTCAGTGGGGAACCGGTATGAACTTGAAGTGGGCAAGGGCAACTCAGGTAGTGAGGGAGTGTGTGTGTGTGTGTGTGTGTGTGTGTGTGTGTGTGTGTGTGGCTATGAGGCATTGTGTGTGGGTAGCAGAGTGGGGCTGTGCACTGCGGGTTGATTGGAGTGCTGAGTGGACTCTGGGAAAGGTGTGCTAGGAGGTGACTCCTGCCTTTGGGGTGCTGCTGCTAGGCAGGAGGGGCAGCAGGGCTGCTGTGGAGGAGAGGGCTTGGGGAATCCCATCTTTGCCCAACCCAGAACTGAGCAGAACAGATCTGACCTGAGAGGACCAACAACACCTCTCGCTGCCCTCAACCTCAGCCTTTCCCAAAAGTTGGGTCCCTGGAGACTGTGCCATTGGGACTAAGTCCCTGCCTCCCTGCCCACCCACCTATCTGGGTCACCAAGCCTGATTCTCCCCCTAGGTGCCTCTGAGTGTTGCCGTGGGCTGAGGTGGAGGTGATAGGGTTGTCATTGCAGGCCCTGCCTGTGGTCCCTGAGTTTCTGGTCCTGCAGAGCTGCTCCCTGGGAGCCATGGGGGACAAGGACCTAGGATCCCTGAGCTAGGGACAGTGCCATGTGAAGGGTTCTTCTCCCCTACTCCTCCTCTCTGATTTTAAAGGCCAGACATCTCCCTCCCTTGTAGCCACATTTCTCTCACCTGGCCTCTCTCTTTCTTTTGCAGACGCAGCTCTGCTCCTTCGTGGTCTACTCCAGGACCTGGGAGGACTACATGGCTCTGACAAGCTCCAACTGTCACAGTTCCTGAGGTTCTCTTTGACCAGGCCACACCCACTACTCCTTACCCGTGTCCCTTGCAGTCTTCCCACCCCTAGGATTGAGCCCAGCCCTAGTGCAATGTCCTCTGTACCTCAGCACCCAGGCTCAGTGGGCTCCTCCAGTGAATGTGGACAAGCAGGAGCTGTCCTCTCTTCCTTCCTTCTGTGCTTTTCTCAGCCACACCTGTGGGGGGCACACACAGCTCAATAAAAACCTGAACTAGCTCCCTTGTGTGGTGCTGTCTCCGGGTACAGGGGAAGCACTGGGAAACTATCCCCACAGCTTGATGTTATCTGACTGTCACTCAGTCTTCTTGGGCTCTGTTATAAACTATGGTGGGGCTGAATCCCAGTCACTGAGTAACCCCAACTCTGTCACTATAATCCTTTCCCAGGGGTTCACTTTCTTGTTCACTCCCTCCAGCATTTTTCAAGGGCCTGGCTCTACCCTGGAAACAGGACTTGGAGGTGACCTAGTCATCCAGCCAGGGCTCCCTCTCCACCCCAGCCTCAGTGACCACCTGAGCAAGGCCCCTGCCCCAGCTCTGGCCTTGGGGCTCCCAGGCTTGTGGTGGGGTTTTATTTGACTACAGGCTGAGAGTGCCTTATGCAGAGTGCTTGGGACCAGAGTGCTCCAGAGGTCAGAGACCTGTGGGATTGTGGGAAATCTTCATATGCATGATGATTTTCCTGGGGAATGTACCCACTTTGGAGTAAGAAATATATTCAATTTTCATGTGCAACTTGTACACATCCCTGCAGCTAATTGATACAGTATTAGTTATTACATGAAATAACTTCTATTTGAAAGACTAGAGGGAAGGCATAAAAGCATCCAGCTTTGGTAGCTGGAGGGTTCACCCTGATACAGGGGTTCAGAATGGCCCTCTACACAGGTGGGAGGCTATTGTCAAGGACAGACTGGTGGGCCGGGGTCCATGTGTTCAGGGTTTCATCATCTCAGCCATTATTCTGGCTTGATTTCCCTTCTAAAAGAGTACTCTGAGTCTGTGAGGGCCTCAGTCCATTATGGCCCCCTTCTCTGGAATCCAGATGATCATACATTCAGGAAAAAATGCAAATCACATGTATCTGGAGGATTGGAAAAAAGTACAAAAAGCTGGTGAGTCCCAAGTATGGTAAACATTGTGTTACCATGGGTCCCATAAGGCTTCCCATCCTGAATGAATGAAAGCATGTTCCACCAAAACCTTCTTCATGAATGCTCATACCAGTAGAATTCAAAACAAGAAAATAAGGAAAAGAAATGACCTAAATATCTGTTATGGTGTATACACACACACACACACACACACACACACACACACACACCCTTATGCAATCATGGGGCAGCTTCTAGAGTTTGTGATTAACTCAAGACCCAATGCTGGGATTCTGGGTGTGAGTACTACACCTGCCCTGGGGTGGGTAATCTGCATATGATATAAGGAAGGGGACGGGCTTGCTAGCCTCATGGCTAGCATATGCTGCTCCTCCCTTTGCTCTTTGCTGTTCTCCACTGCCATGAACTGTTGCCCTCTGTCATATGCTACTCTGTCTTGGAGCCAGCTGAGTATGGACTGAAACCTCCACCAACTGTGAGCTTAGTAAACTTTCCCTTTCTTAATTTTGGGTGTCAATTATTTTGTCCCAGCAATGAGAGAAAAGTAACTGAGACAATATCCACCCATCCATGATTAAATAAACAATACAATGAATTATTATTTATCCTTTGCATAAAGTTGAGACGCTGATACTGTTATAAGGTAAAAGAATCTCAAAAATAGACAACCTGAAAGAAATCAGAAACAGAGCAGATCCATCTCTCCTCTCATTCACTTGAAACATCTAGGAAGGCAAACCTTCAGGTCAGGTGGTGGGTTATTTGTTTCCAGGCTGGAGCAGTGGGGTGAGAAGGGTTGCTGAGCAGGTGGTTCCTTTGGACCATGAAAATGGCCTGAAATGAGATAGTGACCATACTTGCACCACACTGTGAATATGCTAAGACCTCATCCATTGTAAATTTTAAATGGTGCTTTGTATGGCGTGGATGGTTTTTCTCCAAAAATCTGTTAAAAGATCAGCATTAATATTACAGTTTTCTTTTTTTAAATAATTTTATTGAGAAACAAATAGCAATGAGGCAGTTTCAAAACCAATCAGCAGGACAGTTTCAATAATTAATACATTGCATATTGTCGTCTTCATAGTGGTTATTCATAGTACAAGATGCAGATGTGGCATCCTGTCCACAAACACTATTAGGACAAATCTTTCTATTCATTTTATTAAG
This sequence comes from Octodon degus, assembly GCF_000260255.1. Taxonomy (NCBI): domain Eukaryota; kingdom Metazoa; phylum Chordata; class Mammalia; order Rodentia; family Octodontidae; genus Octodon; species Octodon degus. The sequence goes on along the minus strand of NW_004524649.1, from coordinate 2,914,959 downwards.
AGAAAGTAGCTGTATATCTATCCTAACTATTTGAATATACAGATACAAAATGGTCATTTATTTGTATGCCCTTTTTTTGTTTAGTTTTGTCAGAGAAGGGTATTCCATTGTCATTTAAATATTGTAGGTTGTAGCTACAGTTTGGGGCAGGGGAGATGGCTCAATGGAATAAGTGCTTCCCTGGCAAACACAAGGGTCTGAGTTCAATCCCTGGTTCTGAAAAATAAATAAATAAATAAATAAATAAATAAATAAATAAATAAATATTGTAGGTGTGTGAATTCAGCAAAATATTCCAATATAGTCCAGTAGTCCATAATAGTAGTGGGTTGTCCACAGGACTGGCAATGTCAGAAGTTGTTGAGTTGAGCCTTTTACAGCTCAGCATATTAATATGGATTTACTTTTTATACTTTATTTTTATACTTTTCTGCTGGATGGTTAAGACCAAGATAAAACAAGACCTACATAACAAGAAATGCAACTTTTGATATTACAGTTTTCACCAGGGAAATTTTTTCCTCCTCTTTTCCTTTCCATCCCTGATAATTTCTAGTAATGTTTTCCAAAATGCTTCAACAAAATTATAAAAACCACCAGTTGTATAATTGCCTCAAATTTGATCATAAATATACCACGCTACCACTACTATCTTTTTCTCAGTAAAAACTGCAGTGCTTGAGAGATTCCCATTGCACTCTGAAGTCCTGAGGAATTTAAACCCAGAGATATTGTGCTCCTAAGCAAAATTCTCAAGGCTTGCAAAAGTATCCTCCTCCAACTCCCACTCTTAGTAGACACTGAGCAAGTGATGGATGACACTGCTGAGCAGTGCATGGTGTTTGTAGTCATGGCCCTGCACTATTAGGGAAATACTGACCATACTCAGTATCCTTCAGTTAAGCAGACAATTAAGTAATTACATATGCAAGAAAAGTTCTCATTTAGTAGCTTGAAGCACAGTTTGGGCTTTCAAAGTCAGTTCATATCATCTAGACTAACTAGATCCCTGTTGAGGCTGAATATAATTTTCCATACTTCAAATATATCTTAAATAAAAAAGAGCTGAACTGATGACATCTGGTTTTCATTGTCTCAGTATGACATGGTATAAATGCTTCAGAGGACAGACTTAGCAATGGTTGCCTGGCTCTGGGCATTGAAGGACAATTGGGAAGATGGTGCAGGAAAGAAATGGTATCTGGGAGGACAAGTGATTAGCTGTGGCCACACCTCAGATCTCCTGAAGGACATATGTGGCCGTGTCCCAGATCTCATGGAGGCCATATGTGGCCTTGTCTCAGACGTGCTGTAACACAAACATTGCCATGCCCCAGATCTTCTGTAGGTCATACGCAGACTCTGTCCTTGGGTCTCCTAGAACACCACCGACTTTGACTGTCCCAGTTTTTGCTTCCCATGGTGGTTCCTATAGCACCTTTTGGGTTATCCTTCAGCTGTCTCACCCCAGAGCTCAGAGAGCCATACATGTTCCAGGGGCTCATATCCCCTTGTAGCCAGAATCTGCTGCATGGTGGAACAGAGGTGAGAAGGCCTTCCCTGTGGGGACAGACTCTGAGTTTGGCTGATGATGCAGAACTGCCACCATCTTTGCTGGGTTCTTCAGGGCTCCTCTATAAGACATCCCTCTTCGCTTCTGCTTCTGCAACTGAAAGCTGGAGTCAAAGCTACACTTGTACTTCGAAGTCAGAGTCCCATTTCCTGCTGGGTTTCAAGTAATTCAGGTTTCCTAAAGTCAAACTGTAAGCCTAGTGTTCTGCATTTTTCCAGAAAAATAGGGAATAGTCTGGAGAAGGCATCTGGCAGAGGTCACAAGGTCAGTCTGTGCCCAGCAGCTGGATGGGCTCATGGAGCTTCTGTGGAGCAGAGGTGGCTCCAGATGGGCAAAGGGCCGCTGCTCAGGCTCTGACCTCAGAATCTGGAATCAAGTGGGGATAAATACCTTCGCCCTGCTGATCCTCAGTTCAAAAATTCTAGTATTTTCCAACAGTTATGATCTTAAATGTATGTGTCTGTGTATGTATTTATGTGTTGTCTACATTTTGAGACACATAAGAATAGATGATAAATATTGCAGGAAAACATTTTATACATTCAATTTGCCAATTACAGAATCTTTCAGCAATAAAGATATTTTAGTGAGAATAATAGGATCAAATGTTTGAAAAACTTAAAAATTGTTTAGCTGTATAACATAGTGTAGTACATAAATTTGAGACTGTGTTTTGCATTGATTTATGTTAATACTTTCAAAGTCTTTCATAGCAAAAGGGAATGCTCACAAATATGAAATATTTCTCATGAAACATCATTAGTTACTTTTTTCAGGCCAATGATCAAATCTTCAAAAATGATTATTTTGCTACAAATGTCTATCTTCTTCATCATCCTTAATGCATGATTTTGTAACTTACATAATTGTGCATTGGAAGATGATTTTGAAAATCATTCAGATTTTCAGGCCACATTTCCACCCTTCTCACAACAAAATCACACAGCAATAAAAATATTTTCAACCATGGCTGAGTTCTTTGATCAACAGCTTCTTCCTCACTGCTTGGCAAAGTACTGCTCGTCTTGAAGGGATGGGCCCAAGGTTGCCACTCTCCAGGGGCCATGCTGCTGAGAGCCAGCCTTCCACGCAGTGGACAGTGCTCTTCTTCTTGATCACCAAAGCTCCAACACTGTCCCCAGTGCTGCAAGGGTGGACCAGAGCCCTCCAGAGGACCTGCTCTGACCCCAGTTCCCACAGTCTCTGTCCCTCCTCTGAGTTCTCAAGCTGGAGAGAGGTTGGAATACATGAGAGACTGTGGTTTTGAGTAGCACCAGGGTGGACATTTAGGGTGCAGTGGATGTACGCGTGGGAAGGCGATCCCAGCTTTTGAGTTTTAGTCAAGCAAAGGAAAAGGAACCCAGCAAAGCATTTGTGAAGACAGAAATTAGAGAAAAGTCAAGCAGTTTCCCCTGGGGACCCAAGCTGTCCACCCTGTGAGCTAAAGTCTGTCTTTCACTCCAACCCATCCCCAGAGCAAAAATATCAAAAATATTTTAAGAATTGCATCTTTACTGAATATATATGGACATTTTTCTTCTCATTATTGTCTATGTAATACAGTAAAACAACTATTCACAGAGCCCTGTATTGTGCACTGTGACTCATCTAAAGATAACTCAGAGTACACAAGGGGAGGTGCCCATTAGGTGACTATTAGATGGCTGTTAGATGACACACTGTGCCCTTTCATGGAAGGCACTGAAGCATCCCAGACTTCGGTACCCATACATCCTAAATCCAGCCCCTGTGGAAACCCTGGGTTGCATGTCCCACTTATGATTATAAGCTTTGTGGGACATGTCTTTCATGCCAGTAGAGTTAGAGTTTCATCTTTTTCCTCCAAACTTAGCACCTGTCAGAATGCCCTGATGGTTTAGTCCCACGGTCCTAGCCCTGATCTCAGAGAGGTGCGCCCAGGGGCTCAGGCCATCTCCACAGTGCAGCCCTGAACTTCTCCTGATAGGCTGTTGTGAAGTGGGCTGAGCTGGTTGTGTGTTGGGCTTACGGCTGCTGAGGGCCTCTGTCCCGGGCTCTACTTGACACCCCGAGTCCTCGGTTTCAGGGAAAGCTCTCTCCCTGTGGGGGAGACTGGGAAAGGAGAGCCTTGAATGGAATCCAAAAAGCTGCCTCCTAGGGCTGTGAGCCACCATGAATGGGACACTTGTAGGACTTTCCTACTGAATTAGGGACTGAACCTGCCCTCTACTTCTAACTTACCCTCAAGACATTAGGGTTTATTTTGAGACAGATTTGCAAGCAGCTGAAACAGTTACACACATAGCTCTGAGGCATCGTCAACATTGAGCAGACTGAGAACTCAAACACCCTGGCTCCTGAGGCAGCAATCCCAGGAAGGCAGGAGGGGCCAGGTGTGCCTATCCTGGAGGCTTGCTCTAGAACCAGAGGACTATAAACACAAGATGGATTCTCAAGCTGCTGCTTACTTTATTTATTTATTTATTTGTTTGTTTATTTATTTATTTATTTGGTACAGGATCTCACTACACTGTTCAGACTCATAGTGATCCTCTTGTGTCAGCCTCCCCAGCGCTGGATTTACAGGCATGTGCCACCACTCCTAGTTTCAGTGGCCAGCATGGTGTGCCTAGGGTTCCAAGGCCTGCACAACATGTGGTGCCAGGGACGGAACTCAGGTCCTTGCGCTTATGAGGCAGGCACTTAGACTTCCCAGCTATCTCCCCAGCCCTAAGCTGCTGCTTATTCACTAATGCTTCCCCACCTAATCTCCAGCCTCTGAAAATGCTTTATCCTGCATGATGAGCACCCAACACAGAAGGCTCTCCAGCCACCTTGCCTGCCCCTCCAGCTCAGGCTCCCACTCATTCTGTGCTGTCAGAGATGAGAAAGTTGACCCTAAGAAGCCACTCTGCTGGTGCACAGCTACTGTGGAGCACAAGGTCAAGGTGGAAAACCAGCCCCAGGCCAGCCTGGCATGCAGAGCAGGACCTGGGATCTGTAGAAAAGAAGGGGAAGTTGAGCCTCTTGAGTGAAATCTCTGCCACACCTCTTTCCTTGTCAGTCCCCTCTGCGGGGTCCCTGACATTTGTGCCTCCCATGTCACAGAGGGCTAGTCTTGCTTCCCAGAGCTGCTAAGGATGGGAACACACACACACACACACACACACACACACACACGCGCGCGCACTACACTCAAGCTTTGGGGTAAGAGACAAGTTCTGACCAGGACAACTTCCAAGCTCTCTGTCCAAACCCCTGTCATCCTTTGAACATCCTTCCTGCTGCATCTTATTCCTGCTGTCCTCAGCAACAACCACTCAGCTGTTCCCAGCCTAGCAGCACCACTGACCAGCTTCTGGGAAGCCTTTTTGGGATCTTTCCTCCCAGTGTTGGAACTCAGCCTCCTCACCCTTGGCTTGGGCCAGTGTGACAGAATGCTGTCTCAAAGGCTGTGTCTGTGTGGTTGGCAAGTGTTTCTGAGCACCATGTGGCCTTTGGGATCAGCCCCTCTTCTCCTGTGAAGGTGCCTCTGAGAGAGACAAGCAGATGCTCGTGGGCTCAGAGTGGCTGGGTGTGGGCCCAGCAGGTGTCCGCCTTAACTTGCTTCCAAAAAAATAAAGCACTGTGACCTGGGTATGACTTTAGATAAGGATGTGAGGGCCTGCACTAGCTGATGAGCACATGCTGGAGCTGCTATCCTTGGCCTGGCTTTGGGCCTCCGCCCTGTCAGTGGCCTGAGCTTCTCCTGTGCCTTTCCTTCTCATCTGCTCCCTGTGCCTGGCTTGTGGCGCTGACAACTTGATGAAAAGAACAGAAATGTGCCCCACAGAATTCCAATTCCTGGGAGTCAATGAGGGCCTGACTGGTGCCCTATGGACCATGCAAGGCTGTGGAGCGCTGTCTCAGGACTTAGGAAGCCACTTGCTATATGTGCACCCAGGTGCTGCTCCTCCTTGCAGACCTAAGCTTTGGGCAAGTGGCACACTGTCCACACCAGTCAGGTGGTTTCCAGTCCCTCCCCATGACCTCCACCAAAGACAGGTGCAGTGCCCAGTGCCAGGAGCTATGGTCCTGAGAGCAGCCCCGTTTCCCTCCCCAGGGAAAGGAAAGAACCAGCACCCTATCCAAGTGCTTCATGGGCAGTACCCTGTTCAGGAAGGACCTGGGGTGAGCCATGAGAGGAACTTTCACTTGTCACTCCTGGCGACCAGGCTGTTGGGAGAAGGGGTAAGTGTGGACATGCCTAAGAGCCACAGCAGGTCCTACAGCACCAACCAGGATGTTGTGAGGAAGGCAAGGGAAGCAGCCTTGGTCCTGAGGGGGGATCAAGACTGAGGGGAGCCCAGGAGAAAGAGGCTGGGGGTAGATACACTAGACATAATGGCTGGGACCTCTGCTCCGGCCCTCCCTGTTTTCCCCTCTCTGCCTCTCCCCTCCCTTGTCCCTCTCTCTGCCCACCTCCCCAAGTCTCCTCCCCTCCCAGTCCTCCTCTAGGGGTTCACTCTGCATCCACATGAATACTGCCTCCTCTTGGTCTGGCCTGGCCTGTACCATAACTGTGGTGACTATAGCACATGTGGCCCAGGAGAAGGAAGACTGCTGGGCCCCCCAATATGGACCCAGCTCCCACAGAAGTCATGTGTGACATCCCTTCTAAAGCTCAGAGAGAGGGCCCACTAACATGCTAAACTCTGCAAACCTAAAAACCTGAACTTGGCCTGCAGTAGACCTGGCTCATGGACATCTGGCCTCCTGGTGACTGGAAATCCACCTGAGCCAATGTGTCCTCCCTGTGGTCCCCTGTATCTTGTGGCTGTAGCTTATGTGTTACATCTGCCCTGAGGTAGGATTATTCTATTTAGATCTGAGTTACCTAACAGCACCCGCTGGGAGGGGATAATATGCAAAAGTGGGTTCTTTTTAAAACCTAGTTGGTAAAGGAAGAAGCCATTCCTGGGAAGCAGCAGGGTGGCAGCCTATGATGTCCCCTCTCAGCCCTCCATCAATCCCCTGGAGCTCAGGGACCATGCTGCCTGCCCCAGGACACCACCAGTATGAGGGGACCCACCTATCCCTCAGAAATGAGCCCCACCCACTTCAGCATCCCTGCACCCTCACCTAGCACAGAGCTGACCTCTCCACCCCAGGGGTGGGGCACCTGTTGGCCCATCTTCAGGGAATCCTGGGATTTTCAAGATGGAACCATCTCTGGTGATCTATCCTCACTCTGGAGTGTGGAGGGGTCTGCTCTGAGGAGAATCCTCCCCTTCCCTGCAGTCCTTCCAGAAGCGAGAGGTATCATTACCTTTAAACATGGTGCCTTCTTCACTATACACACAAATGAGGGCTTCCTCCGAGGCAGAGAGCAGCAGTTCTGATCTGGGGCTATCCCAAAGCACGAGGAGAGCTGGGGCGATAGATCAGCAGCCTAAGGGTCTGCCTGGCAAGTCTGAGGTCCTGAGTTCAACCCCAGCAATTAAAAAGGAAAGCAGGAGGAAATGTGTTTTGTGTAAATTAGATGGGTATGAGTCTTTGGAGGGCAAGGGATGCAATCTTATGGTCTAGATCTAGAATGTTCCCTAAAAGTCTCAAGTGTCAAGGTGGGGCTCCAGGAAGGTGAATGGATCATGTGGTCTCTGTAGTCATCTGTGACTTCATCTGATGAGTTCATGGCCAAATGGCCTTAGCAGGCAGGGCCTGGTCAGAAAGGGAGGTAGCAGGGTGTGAAGAATGCACACTACATGTATAGCTCCTCCTTGCTCTATGCTGCCTGGTTGCCAAGGGTTAAGAACCTTTTCTTTGCCCTAGTTCTTCGCCATTCGGTTTCTGTCTTAGAGCCACCCAACCATGGACCGAAACTATACTAAATCTCTCCTTCAAGGTGTAAATGTTGGGATTTGTCCTGGCAGCAGGGTAGTAACTAAGACAGCTTGTATATACGTATACCGTACCTCATATCTATGCACCTGTGTGCTCTTTAGATTTTTCAGGTAAACTTGAGATATTTCTACTATGTCCAACCAGAAAGGCTGTCTGTGCATACAAATCTCAAGAAACTAAATCCCAGACCTTTCCCCCGTGGCTCTTGCACACCTGGACACCGACTCACCTGCTCTTCCCTGGAGCTACCCCCAAGTGGGCAAGTGTTGAGGGGGTACCACCACACCTGCCAGGGGACTCCTTCGGAGATGATAGTGGGCCTGGACAAAGCGGCCACACAGCTCTCTACCCAACAAGCCCCATCCTGAAGGTGCACATGGGCTGTAATCTTTAGAAGCTGCACACAGTGTGAACAGGTGTGCCTGGGTGAGCACCGAGAAAGCCACACAGCCATCCCACCCAACACTGTGCACGCCCCTCAGGCCATCTACCCTGTCTCCTCCTGTCCAGGTACACGAAGGCCACGCACTCTTGGCTGGCACCAGAACACTACTGAGTCCTAGACTCGTTCCAGGGCCCCAAGATCTTAATCTTAATCATATTTTGTTGTTGTTGTGGTGGTGGTGGTAGTTTTTTTCTGTTTGTTTGTTTTGTATTTTAGGGAAAGGTCTACAGGATCTTACTTATAGATCGGACTCATAGTGATCCGCCTGTTTGCAGCCTCCTAAGAGCTGGGATTACAGGCATGCACCACCAAGCCCAGTCTCAATTGCTGTCTCAGCACACTCTGGGGACAGGGGTGCCACAGCAGGCCTGGGGATCAAACCCCTAGCCTCTAAGCCTACTTGCAGGTACTTTAATCCTCTTAATTGTTTTTGTGTAGCATTTTATTCTGACATAGTTCAAAAGTTTCATAAAAATTGCCAAGAACTACTAAAGGAAGTTCCATTCTATGCTTTTCCCTAGCTCACCAATTGCTTATTTTTAGCTCCATTTGTTTATCTTTCTCTCTCAATAGATATGTCAATATATGTTTTATATTTATGTACCATGTGCAAGATGTAGCCTGCATTTATTTAGGGGAATAAATAAATATGTATTTGCCTATTTATGCTTACAGATGTGGGAGAAGTGGATACTGACTTCTATCTCAGGCAGTGTTGCCATACATGTCTGTGAGTATTTGCATATTTTTCCCTGATCCTTTGGAAAGTGAGTTAGAGATTTTGCATCTCTCTCCCATTACTGACTGTGGAGTGCACCTCCTAGGAGAGGGTGTTCGCACACCCACTGTATGGTTGTCAGAATCAGAAAACTCAGAATCCGTATCATTATCTCAGCCACAGTACATATACACATTTTAACAAAATCTGTTGACATCTCTCTTAGTTTTTGTCACCACACCACATTCAGTGGATTACACAGTACATGAGCTCTGTTACAGCTCTGCAGGTGGGAAGCCAGCACTGCGATCCCGCTGGAGGCTGCAGAAGCTGCAGAAGCCCCTTGCCTGGGTCAGCCCAGAGGGGCTACCTCGGGGGGTCCTGAAGCCTCTCCCACACACACCATGGCATCACCTCCCCCTACCTTTGACCCCGTGGCATCTACCAGGACTGTGTTGGACACTACCACACCTCCAGACCCCTCCTCTAGTCACATCTGCACCTCCTTCACCTTCTAAGGCAATTTATTCACAAATCCTGGGGCTGGGATGTGAACATGTTTGTGGAGCCATTACTCAGCCAACCACAGTATCCATTAGAGCTCGTGTGTGTGTGTGTATGTGTGTGTGTGTGTGTGTGTGTGTGTGTGTGTGTGTGTGTCTACATCTGTGGGTATTACAATGCTGAGGATTAAACCCAGGGACTCTCAAGGCCAGGCAAGTTAAAATTCTCTTTTCCTCCCCAACCAGACTGAAATCCAGGGTGATACACCACATTCAGATGACATGTGTCTTAGTCCCTGTACCCTCTCTAGTCTTTACTCTCTCTGGTCCCTTTATCTATTTATTTATTTATTATTTTTTATTTATTTATTTTAAGGTATTTGGTTGTTGCAGGGTCTCACTAAGCAGCTCAGACGCGTGGTGATCCTCCTGTTTTCAGCCTCCCTAGCACTGGGATTACCAGCATGCACCACCACCCCTGAACTCTGGCCAGATCAGCCTGCCCTGGGGACGGAGCCTGTGCAGCATGTAGCTCCAGGGATCAAACCCTGGTCCCTGTGCCTGCCCAAGAGGCACTTTAGTCCACAGAGCTGTCTTGCCAGCCCACTCTGGTCCCTTTAATAAGAAAGGCTTTGGTCCCTGCTTTTGACCTTGATATTTGTTCTAGAACAATCCCATCCTAAGGTCAGAGGGCAACCCACAGTTTCCAGAAACAAATGGAAGCAAGGCAGACAGAGCTAGGATTGCCCAGAGAACAGGACTGAGTTATGGGGACTCCAACAGAAGCTGGCCTGGGCAGCAGCAAGACCAGTGAGATCCAAGTTTAGGTAAGAAAGGGGGCATTTTAATAGGCTGGGATGGAGGTGACTTTACCTTGGCTAGAATGTGCCTGGTTTACTTTAAGATAACACGGAAGAGTGAGGGGCACCAGGAGCCAGAGTCCCCATGGGAGTCTAGTGGTTTTACCTGTTTGTGGCATGCTGAGCACTGTGAAGAAGAAGCAGTAGTCCCTCAGGGACAGTCCTGGTGGCCAGGATGCAGACTGGCTGTGGCAATGGCACACAGAACCCACAGAACACTGTGAAGAATGCGGACCAGCCAATTTACAGAAGTTCCCCCACTTCTGTAAACTTCTTTGGAGAGGAATGTTGCTGATACTCGTGGGTGTGTTTAAGAGACTCAGGTGGTTCTCTAGCTCCAAACTGTCCTGAGCCCCTGAGCAGGAAGCGGCTGGATCTGCTCACTACTGTATCTTAGTAGATGTCTAAATGAATGACACCCTGTCACGGTTAAGTGGCAGAGTATAAATGTGTCAGCATGTTCTGTCCTGAACCACCACACTCTAGTGTCACCCAGCTCCTCCCATCTGAAGGCAAAACCTACCCCGTCTGGGCTTAAGTCTGGGCTGCTCATGTCAAGCGCCTGACAAGCATGACACAAGCAGGGGCCTGGGCTGTCATGCCTCAGGCTTCATCTCTCACAGAGTTTGGAATCCGTCCACTGCTGCTGCCCTTATAGAAGCCTGGGCTGGCTGTTAGAGGACACTGTGCCCTGTCCTGCCTTGCCCTGGCCAGCAGGGAGCTGGTGAGTGAGACCACTCTGGTTCATGGTCCATCAATCATTCTCAGCCTACAGCTGACCTCAGACAAAGGGGCAGCTCCTTGAGACGGACCAGGTGACCTGCTTGGCAACCCAGGATGAGCCTCAGGATGAGTCATGGTGATGTGAGGATGCTGTTGGTTTTCAGTAGCTAGAGGCTGAGGCAAGAAGACCATCATGAGTTCCAGGCCAACCTGGGCTAGCTGCATACTGGGAGTCTGACTTTATATATATACATATATAATTTTGACACTTTCAGAAACTGTTAATCAGTTGATTCTTTGGCCAGGCGTGGTGGCTCACAGCTGTAATCCCAGCACTTGGGAAGCTGAGGCAGAAGTTACATGCAAGTCTGGATGACTCAGAGAGACCCTGTATCAAAAACTAACAAAAATAATAGCAATAATAACAATAGCTTTGGATATTTGCTATGCAGCAAAAGCCTCCTACATAGTACAATACCTGGGACTTTGTTCTTTGAGATGGGATCTTATGTAGTTCAAGCTAGCTTTTTTTATTTATTTTTTCTGGGGTTTTTTTGGGGGGAAGGGTCTACAGGGTGTTCAGGGTCTCACTACTAGATCAGACTCCTAGTGATTCTCCTATTTACAACCTCCCAAGTGCTGGGATTGCAGGCACGTGCCACCACTCCCAGTCTCAATTGCCATCTCAGCATGCCTCAGGGGCAGGGCTGGCATAGCAGGCCCAGGATCGAACCCCTGCCCCCCCAGACCCCTGCGCCTGCTTGTAGGTGCTTTAATCAGCTGAGCTATTTGGTGGGCCCACAAAAGCCAAACGATGCAATCTATGTATTTTAATATCCAGCTAATTTCATCTGTGATCCTATCTTTTGCTGCAACTCCTTCTCTCTGAGCCTCTTACCAACAGAGGCTCAGTCTTCGTTTAAATTGTTTCAAGCAGTGCGACTCACTCCTGTGCTTGCAATAAGGCTAACTTCGTTTCCTACTAATGCATTAATAAAGAACACTTGGTTTTTCTTGTGTAAGAGGAGCACACACATCTGCAACCTAAGGCATTTTAGAATTATAACAGGCACGTCAGATAGGAGTCACTGCTTGTGGAGCTCACCCACACACGACTCCAGCTCCCGCATGATTTGGACCTGCAGTGCTGGCTGAGGGGAGGAGGCGTCCACGCCTCTACTCCTCCCCAGCACCTCCCCTGAGCCACTGATGCCACCTCCTGGGAACCTAGCAAGGAAGCTGAAGCTGTGTCCTCCCTCCCACCCCTGCCTTCCCTCTCTGACCCTAGACCCCTGGCCTTTGATGATGTACCAAGCTACTTTAGTTAGTGGCCCCACCTCAGTGGATGGAGTTTTCTTGTTGAGACCTACACAGAACTGGGATCTGTAATGAATATCCTTTCAGTTAAGGACTTCTGTTTTCTCTTTCTCCACGTTCTTCAAAATGTGTGTTAATCAAGAGCCTTCAAAATCATTAAGGCTGGCCTAGGAGTAATTAACAATGCCTCGTTTCCAAGTATTGTTAGTTGCTGCAAACCTAGAGTCTTGTAAGTTTGTTGCAGAGTTCTTGTGTGTTCCTACTCTGAAGTAAAAAACCCATAAAAGTAAATACTCAACCTATGTCTTTCCATCTGTCCATCTGTCCATCTCTCCCTTCCTCACTCCTTTCACCATCTGCTCTCCAGTCCACCCTGAATTCTTCTCTCCCTCCATCCTGTCATCCCTTCTTTCTTCTTTTCCTCCATCCATGTTGCATACTCATCCCCCAACCCACTACCCATCCACCCATCATTCGTCCGCCCACCCATGCTCCCATCTGAGCCTCCACACATGAGCATATCCAGTCGTGTCTTTTCTGTCCCTCCTTCCTCCCTCCAGCCTCGTGTCTGTTGCTCATCCTCCTTGCCACCCTTACTTACATGCATCTGTCTACCCCCACATCCCTTTTACTCCCCTTTCTTTGCCCTCTTCTCCACCCATTCCACTATTCACTCAGTTGTCTTCCATCCATCCAATCTTTCTGTCTGCAGATCTTAATCATTATCACAATGCTGTACCTATGTGCACATAAATGTATGAAGTTTTTAATGTATGTGCAGAAAGGTAGCACATTGGAGACAAAGCAGAGCACAATGGGGCTGTACTGACTAGGTCCAAATTTGGGCAGCTTTGCCATTCAGAAAAGTCACCTACCCACCTTTCATTAAGTCTCTGCAATATTTAATATGGAGGCTATAATAATAACTAGTGTTAGGTATCATTTTCAATAGGTTAAGACTTGAGACCCTAAACACAGAGAGTAGTGCCAGACACATAAATGCAATAATATTTGCTAAATCAGTAATTTTTAATTCATTTTTTTGGGTGTGGGGGTTGTACCAGAGATCAAACTCAAGGTCTTGTGCATGCCATGCAGGTACTTAAGCCGCTGAGATATCTCCAAGGCCCAATAATTTTGTAATCAGCTTTTGCAAGATAAGTAGCCATGACACAGTGACAGTCACCTGCCTTTCCTCACTGCACTCATGTGGGTGGCTCGCACTTTGTTGTCCACAAATTTGCAGGGTCTATGCTTTGTGGAGAGAAGGTGCAGTCTTCAGGAGCTCTTCTACCAAAGGGTCGACAAGAAGATCTCCCTGGGGGCCCTGTGCAGCCCAGGATCAGGGGCTCCCCAGCAGGATGTCACTTGTGTCCTCTCAGGAGGTCTAACCACATATCATCCCCCTTCCTGGTGCTCTGGATCTGCTGGCACTTCAATCTGTACATGGCAATGTAGATCAAACAAAGATGAAGCTTTCTGTATGTGCTGATAGTCATGACTTTCTAATCTCACAAGGCACGAGTGACTCTTCTCCCTGAAGAATGCGGTTATTAATACATCAGTCTTCAGATTTCTTTTCTTCTCTTGGAGTGGAAAGCCATTAAAGGAAATGATTTCTAAAAGGATTTATTACATAATTGCTGGGGAAGCAAGATTTAAGAGGGCAGATGTTCAGCTCATGGTAACAAGGTTTCTCTTCAGATGGGAGTGGAGGTGCTGTGTGCTGGGGTAGTAGGTGTGGAGGAGTCCTGTGCTGTCTACTTTGCCTGTCTTATTGTGGTAGCTGACCTGCATGCCCTGATGGCTCTGCCTCTAACCCAGAGTTTAGCTTTGGATGTCACCAACTAGGTTGGTTTTCCAGCTCAGGCTAGTGAGAGAAATTGCCCTCCTCAGTGTGCCACTCAGGGCCCATGATGGATGCACGCCACCAGTGGCTGCTGCACTGCAGATGCAGGAGCTTCTGCCACCTCACAGGCTCCCTTGTGCCTGAGCTACTAATTCTGCTTTGCACGCCCACTTTTCTGAGAAGTACTAGTGTGGTTCTCGACCTACAGCTTTCTCACCTCCACAGTGTCATATCAGTCCGGGTTCCCATCTGCCATGCATGGATGGTAACCAGTCTGTGACCTCCCAGAAACCAGACTGCAGAGCAAGGGGGGGCAGCTGGCAAGTGAGCAGGGCTTCATTTGTATTTACAATCATCCCCTGTCAGTCATATCATTGCATAGGCTCCACCCTCTCTCAGACTGGCCAGGGCATTAGATACTCCTAGGAGAGCAAACACTACAGTGAGCTGTGCATGCAAGGATCTGAGTGCATGCTGCTTATGGGAATCTAATCTTGATGAGCTCAGGTGGAGCTGGGGTAGTGATGCCAGCCCTGGGGGGGTGAATGCAAATCTAGATGAACATTAGCAGAGAGGGCTGACTTCACAGACACCATCACACATCAAATGCTTGCAGACTCAGATCAAAACCATGTCAGTGACAAGTGGCAATGAAGCTGTATCTGCTGGCAGTTTTAAGTCAGAATCCATGTCTTAGGGCTGGCCAGATAGTTCAGCAGATTAAAGCACTTGCTTAGGCAGAGAGCAAGGACTGGAGTTCGATCCCCAGCCTGCAGCTCCAGCCCCACCTCTGGGGCATGCTGAGACACTGAGACTGGGCATGGTGGCACGCTCCTGTAATCCCAGTGCTCGAGAGGCTGAAAACAGGAGAATCATTATGAGTCCAAACTGTGTAGTGAGACTCTGTACACCTGTACTAAATGCATTGAAAAAAGAATCCATCACTTATTTTAGTATACACATGGTACACCCACTGTTTCCCTCACTAATTCCATATTTACCTATTTCTTACACTGTAAACTTGGCTCAATTGTAGCCTTAATAAAACTACAGCTAATCCTGACCAAAATGAGTAAAATCAAACATCGCTGGAGAGCTTCTTGGAAAATGGGTAACAGTCTCATGGTGAGACAGCAGAAGACACTAAAATGCCCACAAAAAGAAATAAAATAGCAGGCATTTGAAAGGCATAGCAGGCATTCTCCAAGCCTGCTTTGTGTATTATGTGGTGCCCAGCTTTCCAACAAAGTCATAAAGCCTCCCACAATGCTTTGCCATGGAGACCAAGTACCTACCTTTGGGGCTTTTTAATTGTGAACAAAAGAACAGAAACAATTATTGAAGGTCGCCACTTCATTAAATGTATCCCAACAAAAAGCATCATTCTCAGTGGCTGGCCATGTGGTTAAAGCTGATGAGCACTCTCCCATCTGCTGCTACAGACATTTGTCAGGAACTTCCCAGAGAGGCTGCAGTCCTAAAGGTAGTATGTATTCCTCCTGCAGCTGGCACTATAACTAGATGAGTTGATAAAATATCAGAAGACATTGAGGCACAATTGTTTGGGGGGATTTTTTCCCCGTAATTTTATTGAGAAACAAATAGCAATGAGACAGTTTCAAACCAAATTGGTAGGACAGTTTTAATAATTAAGACATTGCATACGTTCTTCCTAGTGGTTAATTGTTGTACAAGATACGGACATGATATCCCACCTACAAACACTGTTAGAATAAATCCCTCTATTCATTAACAGAATGTAACTATATATCTATCCTAACCATTTTGAATACACAGATACAAAATGGACATTCATCTGTATCCCCTTTTTTTGTTTTAGTTTTGTTTAGTTTTATTTGAATATTATAGGTGTGTTAACTCAGCAAAATATTCTAAAAGAGTTCAGTAGCCCATAATAGTATTGGGTCTTCCGCTTCACTGGCAATGTCAGAAGCTGTAGACCTGAGTCCCCTACAACTCAACATAACACCATGGCTTTACTTCTTATACTTCATTTTTATACTTTTCTGCTGGATGGTTAAGACCAAGGTAAAGCAGGACCTATGCAACAAGAGTTGTAGCTTTTGGATCTAATAAGGTCAGTGAAATCCCCTCAGGATTTATCCTGAGATCCTGCACCTCAGATTGTAGACCCTTTGTCAGTGTCAGCCATGTGGATGAGTCACGGCCATTGCTTGGCCAATGTGCTCTCTGTGAAAACCTGAGAGAATGTTTTTTCTCCACGGAGGCACAATTGTTGGAGGGGATTATTGGGTCACCATGGTATACAATCAAGGTTGATGAGTCCACTAATATTGACAACAATGTTGTGTTTGTGTGATATATTTTTAAGGGTGATGTGTATGAGGGTGTGTTGTGTACACCTGTGTCCCAAACCAGCACCAGAGCTGCAGAATTACTCAAGAAGTTCTTGAATGACCACATATCAGGAAAACTGAATTGGTCATTTTGTGTTGTCACATACATGGGTGGCATGGCTGTCATAACTGGACAGCTTTCTGGTTTCACTACTTGGGTCAAAGATGTCACTTCTGAATGTGAGTCTACACAGTGTCAACCACAGACAAACACTGGCTAGATGCAAATGTCACCCAATCTTAATAATGTTTTGCAGGTTGTGATGAAAATTATCAAGCACATTTAAGTCTCTACCCTTAACTCACATCTGTTCATATTGGAGATAGAGCACCAATGTCTTCTCTTAGACACATAAGGGAGATGTTCTTCTAAGGTGGATCACTGGACAGAGCTTTGGAGCTATGAGGGCTGCTTCAGAGATTTATGTTAGAAAATGTGCTGGCACCCCTGTGTCATTTGCAACACAAAATAGTTCAAAATAGTTCTTTACTCCTGGGATATATTCAGTCTCCTCCATGAATTCAATCTATCACTTCAGGGGAAAATGATGGCTGATTCAAGTGGCTGCATTCAAAGCCAAATTGGAGTTATGGAGGCAATGAGTGAACATCACAATTTTTGACATATTTCAAGCATTAGCAGATATTTTAGCAGTTCTTTTCAATGACAAAAGACTCCCAAACTTGCCAGAAATGATTTGTGACTAATTTAATTTGTGAATAAGCTAGGTGAGTCAACTTTGGGCTAGAAGAAGATCAACTACTCAAGACTAAAAATGATGGTGGCCTTAAAAATATGCTTGGGACAACTCCAAGTCCTCATATATTCTGGGATAAAGTCACAGTGGAATATCCTGAGATTGCCACAAAAGCCATAATACGTTCACTCCAACAGCTTATCTTTACAAAGCAAGGTTTTCTGTGGTGACATCAACCAAAATGAGATTACAGAGCAGACTGGATGCAAGCAATGCACTTTGCTGTCACTGTCACCCACCACACTCAGATGGGACCATCTACTTGTAGGAAAATAAATTGAGGGTTTTCAGTGATTTTTCAGCTAGAAAAAACTTTTTTGGCTAGGCAGGGTGGTCACACCTGTAATAGTGAGTTGTATACATGTCTCATTGTATATCACAATGTAACAATAATAGAAATATCCTGGTCTGTAGAAAAACTGTCTTCCACAACCCTAATCTCTGGTTCCCAAAATGATGAGGATGGTTGATGATAGATACAGAAATGTCCACAATCATTTATAGCCAAGATTCATAATACATAGTGTACTGTAGCTGCCTGCTTTCTTCAACTAAAACGTTCAATGGTGCTGGATCATGGACTCTGCCTACTTCTAGTTCCTATAGGCTAATATATACTACCACAATAGTGTTTTCTTCCTCTTAAAAGACTATGGCATTGAAAATATGCTACGGCCACACAGTACTTGGTTATCTTTAAGTGTTTATGTCAATCTCTGTGTCTTAAATTCCTTCTCTATAATTTGCAGTTATAATCTACCTATCTTGACTTCCTGGAATATGCTAGAGTGGTGTACAACAGAGAAAGAGCCTCTCTAAGATTTGGTGTCCAGATGTTGGAATATAATAATGTAAGGAAGAGAAAAAGGAGGAAAGTGGGTTTCCAGACCCAACAAAGATCTGAAGTATAAAGTGAAGACCATAGCAAGAGTGACTAGAAAGCCTTACAGTGAACAAGGAAGTAGCAGGTGGTGTCTTCTCCCGGAGCCCTGACTCACTGAAGGGAGGGGTAACTTGAACCTGCAGGTGCATGGTGACTACTCATGACCCCAGAGGCCTCCATGAGAAAGACACCAATAGAACAGAACGGTGGATGCAGTGACGTCAGTGGTTGCTGAGTTGTTTGGATTCAGATATCCCCCAGGAGAGAGTGATTGGCCAGTAGCCATCGGGGAGAGAGGCTAACTGAGCTCAGAACTCAGGGCAGCTAGGAATTGGCTCCATCTAGCAGCTTCCAGTGTTAAAGTGAAGTAGAACTGAGGTCCATTCTATTTTTCTATCTAGCCCCTTTTAAATTTTCTCTCATGAAGGTAAAATCTCCATATTGAGGATATATTTACTCTATAAAATTTTTAGTTTGGCTTAGATGTTACTATATAATCACAAGGCTGGTTCATATGCATAAAGGTAGAAAATTAAAAGTTACTACAGGGGTTGGGGAGACAGCTCAGTGGAATAAGTGCTTGCTTGGCAAGCACAAAGTCCTGAGTTCGATCCCTAGTACCGGAAAAAAAAAGTTACTAAGTTTGTCATTTTTTAGCCTGTGTTTGATGCTATTATTACCACTGATTGTACAACTTTAACTGAGGTGACATAGTTGTTCTAATCAGCTGTTCTTCCTGGCATATCAAGACTGATACTGCCTAAGGGTCATAAGCAACACTATAGGCCAATGCCAAAGAACCAGAGGCTGAACTAAACCAAACAGCCAGCAACTTTTCATCTCCAATAAATTGCAGAGGTTCGATCTTGCAATAGAAGCCCAAATCTTGCAATCAAAACCCAAAAGTCAGCTACACCTAAAAGTCATCTCTGAGAAGAAGTCATTTTCATTCTCAATGTTAGCTGTAAGCTACCTTCCATAAGCAACTTGTAGGAATCAACCCAGGAATTAAACTTTTAAAAATAAAAAATGAAAAGAAATAAAAGTAAGATTCATCCTCAGACTTCTAACTTGCCAAGGATAAATGCAGGGGCAGTGAGAAGGATCAATTCCAAAGTTACCCACTTGGACTCTCCAAAATGCTAACAGTAAATATAACAAAGTAGATGAATGAGGCTCTAGAAAAAAATGAAATAATTTCTTAGATAACTGGAGATGGTGACCATAATGAAGGATGTTGGCAGTGATTCTCACACAGATACAGACAAAAGTAGAAGAGCTTAGAAAAATAATGGAAACCATGAACACCCGACATAGGAAAGAAATGAAATCTAAGGAGCAGATTCAAACAGATGTCCAGGACATTAAAAATTCCATTAAAACTATATACAGCAGAAAGAGCCAGTATGATGACAGAATATCAGATCTAGAAGATAAGAGTTAGTGATTATAAAAAGAATGATTTCTTAAAAATAGTGAGGAATAACACCAAAATAAATCAATCCAGCAGCTTCTAAATGATGCAAAGAACAATAATGAGATTAACTAGAATCAATCAAAAATATGAGATATGGCAAAAGACAACAAAAACTTGTTTACAGAAGTTATAGGGAGGCCTTCCCAGTCCTTATTGTGGCCAAGACAGTTTACATTTGTAATCCCATGGAAAAGTTACTGGAATTCTAGTGAGTTCATTCCAATTTACAACTTCCAGATTCATACAATGGTGAGAATAAAAACACTAAGGCATATGTGTAGTTATGGAAAGTTAGAGTCCTAAGCCCAGTTACAATGGTGAATAGCTAGAATGAAAGCCTCAACTCAGGGACAAACCTGGTTTTCATTAATTCATGAAGAAAGCAGTAGCTTGAGAATGAGAGACTGTGAGAATGGTGGGAAGTATGTGAGTGCTGTGAGCTGGGATGTGTAGGAGGCCTGAAATCACCTCTGCAACATGCAGAGAGAAGGACATGCAGAAAGAGTAATCTGCATAACACAATTGTGGTAGTTTCTAATGCTTTAGGGCCAATGCTTCAGCTCTGATGTGTAATCTTTTATACCTTGTAAGTCATAGCTTCTCATCTTGAGGCTTGATCCCAGCCAACAGCATGGAACACAGCTCTCTATCCCGCCTCACCCTGGCTCACACATGGGAGCTACAGGGAGCCCAGGGAAACATTGCTTTGTTGTCTTTGCTTCAAAAACTATATACTAGCACCTCAGATGGACTGATATACATTACTTAAAGCCAATTGAAGGAATAAGGAAAAGTCCTGGCCAGCTTCGTGCATATCAGTACATGGAAATAGGGTCAGGTTCAGCCAAATGAAGACAGCTGGTCTTCCTTCAAGGAGAGTCATCCAGGTGGTCCTCCACAAGAACTCATGGCACAAAACTTCTCAAGCATGGAAAAAATATTTTACTGCATAGATAAGTGAGGCATATTGAGCTCCAATTAGCTACAATCAAAAAAATCTACATCAAAGCATATAATACTCAATGAAAAATTCAAAAAAATAGAATATGAAAAACTATTAGAGAAAAGAAGCAAATCACCTATAAAGGAAAGCCCATCAGAATCACAGCAGGCTTCTCAACAAATACCCTTAAGGAGGGCCTAATGTAAAGTATTTCAAGTCCTAAAATAAAACAACCTCCAGCCAAAATTGATATAACCTAAAATAGTATCTTTAAAAATTGATTCAGAAAAATGATAATTTCATGACTGAAAACACCAGAGGAAATTCATGACTACCAAATCAATATGCCAAAATGTTCTGAAGGACATTCTGAAAAGAAAAAATGAGGACTATCACTCTATCAACCCCAACAGAATAAGGCCAGGCAAATAATTAAGTAGACTGGGGAAAAAAGGAGCCAATAACAGAAAATAACATAGCAAGGATAAGTCAATATGTATCAGTTATAACCATCAATGTAAATGGTTTCAACTCACTAATCAAAAGAAAAACTGGTAGAGTAGATCAAGAAGCAAGTTCCAACAATATGTTGCATACAAAAAATGTATTTAATTAACAAATACACTGAAAGGAAAGGAATGGAACAGAATACTCCATCTAACAGGAACCAGAAAAAAATGGGGGTAGCTATTCTATGTGCAGACAAAGTGGATTTCAAGCCAAGCCTGATTAAGAGAGACAAAGAAGGTCACTACACTACATCACTGTAAAGGAAATAATCCAAGAGGGAAAGATAACAATCATAGATATATATGCACCAAATGTCAGCAACCCAACCATATACAACAAATACTAATGAACATGAAAAATCAAATAAGCACTAATACACTGGTAATGCAGGACCTCAATACCCCAAACATACAGACTAATTAGGCAAAAAAAATCAACAAATAAGTATAAGAACTAAAGTAAACCTGTGAACAAATGAATGAACTTAGTAGATGTCTACAGAATGGTCTACCCCACAACATCAGAATATACATTCTTCTCAGACACACGTGGGATATCCTCGAATATACCATGACTAAATACTAGTTCATAGAACATGCTTAAGAAAACCAAAGAAATTGAAATTATCCCATGTCCACTATAAAACCATAGTCTTATAAATTTGATATCAATGGCAAAACAAACCAGAAAAACTTCATAAACACATGGAAATTAAATAACATCCTCTCGGACAATCAAAGGGTAACAGATGAAATGAAAAGAAATTAGTTCCTACAACTAAACAATAATGCCAATGCAACATATCAGAGCATATAGAACACAGTATAAGCAGTTCTATATGAGAAATCTATAGCAGTGAATCCCCATGTCACAAAAACAGAATGAGCTCAAATAACATAACATTGAAACTCAAGCTTCTAGAAAAAGAAGAGCAACTCCATCCCAAAGCTCATTTGAGGGAGAAAAGTATAAAGATCAGAGCAGAAATTAATGCAACAGAGAGTAAGAAAACAGTACAAAGATAATGAATAAATCAAAGGGTTGCTGCTTTGAAAGATTAAGTAAAATTGGCAAACCTTTATCCAACCTTATCAAGAAAATGAAAGATTCATATCATGCAATTAGGAATGAAAAAGGTGAAATCAAAATAGTTCCTCCAAAAGCCCAGAAGATCAACAATACCTACTTTGACAACCTATACTCTAATAGAATGGAAAATATGGAACAAATGGAAATTTTTTTAATATATATGAATTACCAAAGCAGAATCAAAGATATAAAAATTCTAAATAAATAATAAATATCAGTCAATGAAATTGAAGATGTAATTAAAGATTTTCCAACCAAGAAAATCCCAGGACATGATGGATCCACTAACGTATTGTACAAGAAATTTAGAGAATTAATGTTGCTACTTCTCAAACTCCTTAATGAAACTGAAAGGAAAGCAATACTCCCAAACTCGTTTCTAGAAGCAAGCATTATCCTGATACCAAAATCAGAGAAGGATCCAACCAAAAAGAACCTCTGGTCAATCTCCCTCATGAACATAGATGCAAAATCCTCAATAAGATACTGATGAAAAAAATGCAGCAAATCTTCAAGAAGATTATGCACCTTGACCAAGTAGGACTCACCCTAGGGATGCAAGGATGTTCAATTATATGCAAATCAATAAATGTAATATTTCACATTAACAGAGCCAAGGACAAAAACCTTATGATCATCTCAATAGACACAGAAAAGCTTTTGACAAAGTCCAACACCTATTAATGATAAAAACTCTACAGAAAATTGGAATAGTCTTTATTGAAATCTGATAAAAGCCATCAACAGACCAACAGCCAACATCATACTAAATGGTCAAAAACTGAAAGCTTTCACTTTAAAATCAGGAACAAGACAAAGATGTCCACTGTCACCACTCCTATACAATATAATTCAGGAAACTTTAGCCAGAGCACTTTGACAATAGAAAGAAATAATGAGTAAGGATAGAAAAGGAAGAAGTTAAATTACCATTATTTGTGAATAACATGATATTCTCCACAAAAGAACCCAAAAGCTCCAACAAAAACCTTCTAGATTTAATAACCAAATTCAGTATCATACCTAGATACAAAGTCAACACTCAAAAATCAGTAGCACCAACACTACATAAATAACAAATTCACTGAGAAAAATTAGGAAAACTGTATCTTTCACAAAAAGAGTCCCCAAAAATAAAATACTTAGGAAGCACTCTAATAAATAAAAACTATATTTTTATAGTTTTTATAGTACTATAAAAAAAAGAAAATCAAAGAGAATATCAGAAAATGAAAATATATTCCTTATTTTTGGATAGGAAGAACCAATATAGTGAAAATGGCCATACTTCCAAAATTGTTGCACAGATCCAATGCAATCAAAATACCAATAGTATATCTCACAGAACTAGAGAAAACTTTTCTAAAATTCATTTAGAACAAAAGAGATGTAGAATAGTAAAACCAATTCTTAATAACAAAGGCAAGAGAGAGGCATCACAATCTCAGGCTTGAAATTGTACTACAAAGCTACTGTGCTACAAACAGCATAGTACTGGTAAACAAACAAAAAGAGATCTGAGGATCAATGTAACAAATTAGAAGATGCAGACACAACTCCAAGCATACTCTTATCTCTAAAAAAGCAACCAAATACCTTCATTAAAGATAGCATCTTTAACAAATGTTGTTGATAAAACTGACTTGTTACATGCAGAACATTAAAACTAGACCTATTATCTTTCTCCATACACTAAACTGAATCAAGATTGAACAAAGATCTCTATATTAAAACAGAAACACTAAATCTGCTGGGAGATAGAATAGGTAGAAGTCTTGAAATATTGGTGTAGGCAAAGACTTTATGGACAAA
Organism: Octodon degus; assembly: GCF_000260255.1. Lineage (NCBI taxonomy): Eukaryota > Metazoa > Chordata > Mammalia > Rodentia > Octodontidae > Octodon > Octodon degus. Next base: position 2,891,259 of record NW_004524649.1, on the reverse strand, counting down.
ACCTCAATTGTACAGGAACTATCACAAAGAATCAACAATTGGAATCTCATCTTATTAATAAACTTTTGCACAGCAAGAGAAACAAACAGAATGAAGAGATAACCTTCAGCTGGGAAAAAACTTTTTGACAGTTTTTCTTCACAAAAAGAACTAATATATAGAATATATTTGTAAAAACTAAAAATATATATATCAGACCCCCAAATTTAAATTCCTGATCAAAAAATGGGCAAAATGAAATAATAGACATTTCTCAAATGAAGAAGTGAAACTGACAAAGAAATACATGAAGAAATGTTCAATATCACTGATCCTTCAAGAGTTGCAAATTAACTGCACTGAAGATAGCAATGTGTAATAGGGTCATGCTTGGAGTGCCTGTCATTCGGGTCTTCTAATTACATGCTGCTTGTCATGTCATACCAATTACTGTCATACTGTCTCTCAAGTAAATGTTTGTTTTTTAAAAAAATTGTAACAAATGAAAACAAAAGACAAAAAAAAATGTCATAGGACTGTCCTGCTACAATGCTGTATAAGGTTAGATTTCTAAATTTCTGTGTAAAGATATGTAATTGTTTATTCCTATTCTTTAATTTTTTACTTTTTAATTTTTTTCTTTACATTCTGTAGGGAATTAAAGTTTAACACATCAGTACTTGATGGAAAATACCTGTTCTATGCTATGTCTAAGGTGTTTGATATTCAGACAGATAGTGAGGTTAAGCTCAAATGCCTATGTTACAGGGTAATAATAATAAGCTTCTCTTCTGTAGGGTTAACAACTTAAGTTTGCAGACCAGAAATTAGAGAAAAAGAAGGGATGCAAGGACAGCCAACATTTTAGCCCTAGCCTTTCAAGGTCAGTGAGGACTCAGGACATAAGAGAACCTGTACTGTAACATCCTGTAACTCAGTGGTGTCCCACATTCTCTGATCAAGTAGATTATGAGACCACAGAAGAAAGTGATTGATGATGTAGAGTGTGCCTAAGGAGAGTCAGATGGAGAGAAAACATTCTCTCAGGCTCTCACGGAGAGCAAATTGGTCAAGCAATGGCTGTAACTCATCCACATGGCTGACACTGATAAAGAATCTACAAACCATGGTACAGGGTTTCAGGGTAAATCCTGAGGGGATTTGACTGACCTAGTCAGATACAGAAGTTACATTTCTTGTTATTTAGGTCTTGCTTTGTCTTGGTCTTAACAATCCAGCAGAAAAATATAAAAAGTAAAGCCATATTAATATGCTGAGCTGTAAAATGTTCAAGTCAACAACTTCGGACATCGCCAGTCCTACAGAAAACCCACTACTCTTATGGACTACTGGACTCTATTGGAATATTTTGCTGAATTCATGCACCTACAATATTTAAATGACAATGGAATACCCTTCTCTGACAAAACTAAACAAAAAAAGGAGACAGAAATGAAGGACCATTTTTTTAATCTGTATATTCAAAATAGGATAGATATACAGCTACTTTCTCTTAGTTCAGTAATAGAGAGATTTGTTCTAATAGTGTTGTGGACAGGATACCATGTCAGCATCTTGTACTATGAATAACCACTATGAAGATAACAATATGCAATGTATTAATTATTGAAACTGTCTCATTGCTATTTGTTTCTCAGTGAAATTATTATTATCTTTAAAAAAGAGTTGCAAATTAAAACACTTCTGAGATTCAACCTCATTATGGAAATAATGGCTTTTATCAAGAAATGAACAAATGACAAATACTGAAGGGGCAATCAGGAAAAAAAAAACCCTCTCCACTATTGTGGGTGTATAGACTGGTGCAAGCACTGTGAAAATCAGTGTGGTGATTCCTCAAAAGCTGGACTAGAGATTCTATGTGAGCTATCTATTCCTTTTCTTGCTATCTTCCTGAAAGAATTAAAAACATTGCACCACAATAATACATCCATATCCATGTTTAGAGTGACACAGTTTGTAATAACTAAATGTTGGAACCAACCCCAATATCCACCAACTCATGAAGGCATAAAGAAGATGTGGCTTTCTTTTTCTATACAAAGGAGAACTACTCTGCCATTTAGAAAGAAAAACTCGAGACATTTCTACCTAAGTGGATATACCTTGAGAACATGCTCTTAAGTGGACTAAATCAGACACACATAACTAAACATCGCATTGCTTCTCTAGTATAAGAAACTGAAAGTGTAAATAAAGACCAAAAGGTACTATGGATATTAGGGAAATGTTCAAGCTAATAGGGGAATAAGAGAGAGAAATGAAAGAAAGGACAAGGAAAATAAAGAGAATAGAAGGAACAAATGGGAGAACAGCTTTTGTAAACAAGGATGGGAAGAAGGGTTGAAGGGATAGGAGGGCAATGGGAAAAAGAACCAAGATATATCATGTGCACCTACAAATTCTCTATGATTAATATTGTCATTTTGCATATCTTAAATGTACCAATAAAATTTTTGAAATACAAAAGTAAAAGGTACCTGTCTTTGAAAGCTAGTAGGCAAATAAAAATCTGCAGTAAACAGCTAGGGAACATAACATTGCTGTTGGGATCTTAGAAAAGAAACTTTGTGAAGTTGCTTTACTTCATGGCTCCTTCAGCAGACCCCAGAGGGACTGGTGATAGAAATTCTCTGTGCCCCAGATTCTATGGTGGAAACTCAGGGAAAGGAATATGCTCCCTTCGTAGGTTAGATATCATGAGATTAAATGAGCCAGTTTATGTAATGTGTTCTGAAAACCCTCAAGCACCTTTAAAAGTGTGACTACCAAACTTCCATTTTGTATTTACATATATATTATATATTTAGAGATGTTTAATAATCTTACCTGTAAATTATGCCCCCATATAGTTTCATGCACTCTTTTTTAAAAATTGAGCTTTAACTAACATATCATAAAACTCATCCTATTAAAGTTCCTAATTCATCAGTTTTGAATGTATGTCAATATTTGCAATCCATTGTAGGGACAGTTAGATAGAGATGTAAGTAGGGATGAGGTAGGACATGACCTGGGTGGCTGATGTTGTGTATTTACCACAAATGATCTTATGTTATAGGCTTGAGGATGTGAGCCCTTGTGAGACTGTAACTTGCACTCACTGTAACCCCTGACCCCCTGACCCTTTCTGCAACCCAAGAAACAAATGCTAAGTCCCTAACCGACTCAGATTACACCAACATTGTAATCAGTGCAACAGTTATTTTGAGGAACCCGTTTATTCCTATATAAATTTGAACAGATTCCAGGTCACACTTTGGGAAATTTGTTCAAATTCCCCCTGCCTTGCAGTGTATCTGGTTACTTGGCAGCTGTCCCTGGCAGTCACCACCTCAGAAATAAACTCTTGACTCATTATTTTAGCCTCTGACTTCCTCTGTCTGTGTAAGACCTAAGCTGCTCATTCCCTGCTGGGCCTTTGGCTCTGAGCCAGTCTCCTCTCACTTCCTTATCCTACCTGGCAATGAAGGTGAGGAACCCAATACTCCTGCAGGGCAGGAAGTCATTAAAGATCTCTGCCCCTCCAAAACCACCTGCCTGATGCTAGACCACCACTGCCATCTAATCCCCAAACATTTACATCACAAAGGCAACCCTAGCCCAAGAGCAGTCCCTCTTGGCTCGTTCCCTACCAACTTCTGGGAGTCAGTAATCACCTTTATGCTTCTATGGATTTGCCTATTCTAGGTATTCCATAAAAAAGAATCATACACTGTGTGCCTTCTTTGTCTACCTTGTTTCACTTAACATAATGTCGTCACATGCCTCCTTCGGGCTTTAGCATGTATCCATCCTTCATTTTTCTTCACAGCTGAACAATGCTGCATAGTAGGGTACATTCTGTATTGATTGTCCTTTCACAAACTGAAAGACATTCGCCATCTTCCAACTGGGGCCACGATGAATAAAATGTCTATGAGCGTTCATGGACGTGTTTTCCTGAGGGTACACATTTAACTTCTCTTGGAGACATGTGTATGGAATGGTCAGGCCATATGGTAATTTTATGTCCAATTTTTGAGGGAACTAGAAAACTGTTTTCCAAAGCATTTGTACCATTTGGCATTTCTACCAGCACTCAGGAGGGTTTTAATTCCTGCACACCCACTATAACACTTGTAGTTTCCTGAACTGTGTCTTGTGTCCAATTCCATAACAGTCTAATTTGATAACAACCTACCTCTGATCAAGGCCAGCTTACCACCATGTAAGCCTTTGTGTTATCCTGTCTCCACTCACTCTCCCCTGCTCTGTGCCAGGAGCACAGCAGGGGGTGCCACTTACCCTCTGATTCACATGCCTAATGACTAATGACATTGGTCCTCTTTTTCATGTGCATTCGTGTCATTTGTACATACTCTTTGGGGAAACAGCTATTCCAACTCTTCACTGATTTTTAATTTGAATAGCTCATCTTTTCTGATAGAATTATATTATTTAGTCATAAATAAAGCCCTTAAAATCTTCTATTACTTAGCTCGCATTTTCACATTCATAATGGTATAACGACAAGTAGGTGTCTTTTGAAAATATCTGGTTTATCTATTACTCTTTCTATTTTTTTTTTCTTTTGGTGTCAGATCTCAGAAAACATTGCATAGGCTAGGGAGACAGCTTGGAGGTGTAAGCACCTGCCTGACAAACACAAGGACCCCTAAGTTTGATCCCCAGGTGCACAGTGCTGCCCTAAAACTGGGCATGGTAACACACATCTGTAATCCCAGCACTGGGGAGGCTGAGACAAGAGGATCACTACAAGTACAAAGTGATTGCGTAGTGAGATTCTGAATCAAATAAATAAATAAATAAATACCATTGCAAATCCAAGTTTATGAAATTAATACATTTTTGTTTCAAGAGTTTTATAGTCTTAGTAATCACTTATAGCTCCTTATTTTGAGTGCCTTTTTCAAACAGTAGGTTCTGAATATAGATACATAGTTATCGGTGAATTAATTTTTAAAGGACATTTCTTACTCCACTAAATAGTTCTGGTATTCTTTTAAAAGTTAAGTGATCCTAAAGCGAAGGGTGTATTTCTGGCCTCAGACCGGCCTTGCTGTTCCATAGTCTGTCCTGACCACAGTATCCCTCTGTGCCAATTACTATGGCTTTGTTGTAGGTTTGAAGTTGAAATGAGCCATGCAACTGTACTCATTTCTTGTCTAGATGCTTCATCTGTTAGTAAAAGTAGCATACTGAAATCTTTAGCTCTTAAGTTTGAATTGCCTAATTCTCCTTTCAATTAAATCAGTTCTTGCATTGAGTCTATGTTGCTTGGTACATGCATTTTAGAGAGGCTGCGGTTTTCTGATGATTTCAAGCATTTTTTTTAAGTACTTTGGATTAACCCAGGATCTTCATACGGAGCTACACCCCCATGTTTATTGAATGATCGATTGATTTTTGAATTGAAGTCTTGCTAAGTCATCTTGGGCTTAAACTTGAGATCCTCTTGCCTCAGTCTCCCAGAGTGCTGAGATCACAAGTATATGCCACCATACCCAACTGGGCCAACACTTTCATAGCTATGAAATGCCCTTTTCTGTCTCCAATAATAATTTTTTGTCTTAAAGTGTATCCTATGATATTCATATAGGTTCTCCTTTAGCTACCATTTACATGGAAGTCTTTTGCCTTCTTTTATTTTTGAATTGTTTGCTTATTTAAATTTAAGGCACATCACCTGTAAAAAGCCAGAAGTTGAATCATTTTCCCCATTTATTGTTCTAGTCTCAGCCTTTTCACTAGCGTATTTCCTCAGTTATATTTAATGAATTACTGAAATGGTGAAGTATACATCTTCCACACTGTGATTTATTTATTTATTTATTTATTTATTTATTTTTTATTTTTTTTTTTTGGCAGAACTGGGGATTGAACTCAGGCCCGTGTGCTTGCCAGGGAAGTGCTTATTCCCCTGAGCCATTTCCCCTACCCCGCACACTGCTATTTTTTTTACTATGTGTCTTTTTGTTTCTATGTTGATCACACTGCTATTTTTTCTGTGAATCCTTTTTATTTCCATGTGAATCTATTCTGGTACTGTCTTTTTTTGCATTGGATAGACCTTTTGTAGTGTACCATTTGAATTTCTTGTCACTTCTTTTGCTATAATTTGAGTTATTTTCTTAGTGGTTGCCTTGAAGCAATAATTCAATCTGATTTAGATTAATACCAACTTGGACTCTGTCTGACCTTTGGAAGAAATAGCTTCTATGGTTTATTTTTTATGGATCATATTTTATTATTCTTTGCAAATCTTTTGTTTTCACTTTGGTCCCAAACTGGACATTTTAAATATAAGATAGTAACTTTAAAAATCATTTTGCTGTGTTTGTTTGTTGGACTTTTTTTCTGATTGTTTAGTGACTTTTCTGAAGCAGTTACATAAGTGTGCTGTGTTAATCCGTTTCCTGTGACTGTAACAAACATCCAAGTTCCCCACTGCATAATGACTATGCTCATGCCTTAGAAAGCTTCGGTCTCTGGTTGACTGGCCCAGTGCTTCTGGGTGTGAGGTGAGTCAGCTCATGACAAAGAAGGGCAAAGCTGCTCCACCTATGCAGGGGTGAGGGGTTATGAGGTCCCACTAGCCTTGGAGAACAGGAGCCTGGCTACTAAAGGCCTCCCGTGGCCTCTCCTCTTAAAGTTCCACCACGTCCGGACAGCCCCAGAGGAGACAAGGCCCGTAGCACCCAGGCCTGTTGGGGACACTGCAGCAACAGCCCCAGCAGGCTGTCTTCATGCTCTGTGCACCTCGAAGTCTGTGCTCATGCAGCTCAGTCAGCTGCCAACTGGCCGACAGTGTCTTTAGGTGGATATGTCAGTGAGTCTCCCCACACTTACTGAGTGTCTCTGTGTATGTGTGAGTCAGAATGATTCTTACCACAGGCAGTCATTTTATAGCCTGGGCATGGTCTCTACAACCTGCACGTGTGTGTGCCCTTGAACACAGCCAAGGTCAGAGCTTGGGGTACCTTGAGTGTCTGGCACGCACTCTGCCTGCATGTGCTCATGGCCTCCACATTACCAGAAAAGTAGAAGTCTTTTCATAGTTGTATATTTTCCTTCTGAGCTTTTTTATCAGGTGCTATTTGTTCCATCTACGCCACCACCATGGCAGCTGAGATGCTAATGGTGTCTCTCCACTGGCTGCTTTTGACAAGTGTCTGAGGGGAAAGCTGTTCACAGTGAGAAAATTCTGAGTGACATCAAATAAAAATGAGTGCTGCAGTGAGGAGTTCCAGAGAGCCACTAGGCTGCCAAATGACGGAGGCCTCTGTAACGAGACCTTGGGAGATGCACACTACTCTGTTGCCTCAGCACCTGCCAGGCTGCTGCTTTTCATGGGTATCAGGACTGGGAGACACTGGATTTGGAGGGTGCCATAGAGCTTGGAGGTGGGGGGGATGGAGGGAAGAAGCAAGGGAGGGAGGGAGGGAGGGAGGAAAAAAGGGAGGGAGGAGAACAGAACCAAGCCACAAACCACACAGGGCGAGGTCCAAACAAAACCAACCTGTTCCCTGGAAGAAACCTCTTTGGATTGCTATAGGCTGTGGTTAATTTGCAGAGCTCTAGAAAGCAGGTTTCGATGATGTAAGACAGCTCATGTTGCCTTGACCTTCGGAGACCCTTCCTCCGCCAACCTCATGACATTGCTCTGACTCAGCAAGGTAGACAGTGCTATGAAGGTCACGCCTGAAAAAGGGGGGGGGGAGTCAAACAATAGGAACCAAGGAAAGGGGATCAAGTGACAGAAAGGCAGGAAAGAGAGGGAAGGGACTTAAAAGGAATTAAGATGCAGTACGTGCAGCCTTAAATTGCCATAATGAATGTAATTGCCATAATGGATGAGTTTGTGTTCTAAAACCAAAGAATGAATTGTAGGGACAACGGAGGTTAGGAGCAGAATGTATTTATAGGGGACTAAAGCTTCTGTCCAAGAGACGGACAGAAGGGGAGGGATCCTCATGGGTTGCCAAGGAACCTGACTCCCAGGGATTTTTATAGAGCAAATCCATAAGGTGAGGTGGGTCTTAGGTGGAAAACAGGGAAACTGGTAAAGTGGGCATGAGGTGGGATAAGACTGGTGAACCAATAAGATTACAAGCACAGTTGCTCAGGTAAAGCTGATTAAATCAGGATCAAATGGGGAAAAGAGTCACATAGCAAGTGGGCATGAATACAGAGCAGGGGCCTTTCCTGTAGGGGGTTGGGAGGTAGGTGACTGCATTTGTTTGATCTTTTGTCCTGAGATCTGGCCCACAGCAGGAGTGCCTGTCTCTCCTACAGCTGCAAGGCACCTTGCCTTCCATATTGGGTCCTTTGAGGGCCCAGCCTTTTTCAACTGCCTGAAATATTTGTAACTCAGCTGCCTACAACTTTATGAACACACTGTTTAGGCTTAAGGATTAAGTGAAAGAGCAGTGAGAGATTCCTGTCAGTCTTGCCCCCGGGACCTTCCCAGGCTCAGTTTCTTTGCCTTTGTCTTCCTAATTGATGGAGTCCAGCTGCCTTTGCCTTTGGAATCTGGCTGCAGAGGTCAAAGCTGCTTATTAATATTTAATAGAGCTAAGTGAGGCCCTCATCCTATCTTTTCCCTACCAACTGACCCTCTTTCTTTCTCTTGGAAAAAGTTCTTCAGTTTTCCAATTTGATTTCTTACCTAGTTTTATGCATTATGGGACAAATTTCTCCTTTTTCAAATACACCTGAATTTCTCAAAAAGGATAGCCTTGCAGGCTTTCTGAAGAATAAAACCATAGCAACACAGTTCGCTGCTTCCTCTCCAACACCATTTCTGGCCCTTCTTAAGCACAGGAGTGAGACTTCAGGGACAGGGGCACCGTACATAGGGAAAATTAAGATGACGGCCTCAGTGAGATTTATTAAAGATTAATAAGCAGCTTTGACCTCTGCAGCAGACTCCAGCAATTAGAATGCAAAGGCAGCCAAACTGAAACTACTAGGAAGACAAGGGCAAAGAACTCAAGACCAGGAAGGTGAAGAAGAGGTTAGTATGAAAGCCTCAATCTTTCCTTTCACTTAATCCTTAAGACTAAACAACCTGTCCATAAGACCTCCACCAGCCATATTATCTTACTTTTTATACGTTTGGCACCAGGAATCACATTCACCACCTCCGGCTTGCAGGCAGGCACTGTGCTGCTGAGCTATGCCCCTGGCCTTTGTCATGTTATCTTAGCCTCTGCCAAAGACAGGGAAGGGTCAATTGGCCATCAGAAACACTGGATTAGAATGAAAGACATGCCAGTGAACCAATCAGATTCCAGGAGCCTATGTGGGCCAAGGATTTCCACAAAAAGGAGCTACAAACAAGGCTCCACCAGCAGTTCTTTTTTCAATGCTCCCTACATGCCCAGAGTCACTATCTGTCCTCTCTCTCTCTCTCTCTCTCTCTCTCTCTCTCTCTCTCTCTCTCTCTCCCTGCTTTCTCACCTTCAAATAAATTGTCTTCTTTTACTGTGAACTGCTTCTTTAATTCTTTACTGATGCTGGATTTAGGATCACAGGGAGCTGGGAGTTCCAGCAGAGCAGCGGTCTGCTATGCATGCCTGGATGGCACCGTGTATAGCGTGGCGTGCTGTACACAGCTCTCTGGATGTTACAAAATGAGGAAAAGCCTCCCAAGCAGTAAAGGAAAAGCTAAGGCTGCTTTGAACCCAAGAAAATATACACTTTAAACACGATCTCTGAAAAGTCTCCTCCACACCCAGACTCCACAGTGTGGCTGCTTTCTGGCGCACAAAACAGGCTCCTGTTCATTCGGGGAGTTCACAGTGTGGGATCTCCACAGTACCATTGAAATGGAGATGTAATCAAGAAAAATGGCACAGTGACGCCAAAATCTATCAAGACCAACTGAGTGCCAGCCAGAGATTTTCGCTTGTGTCTTCAACTGTTTCGAGTCAGGGTTAATATCATTGAGAAGAGTGGAGATTGTCCTAATTTGATTGTCAAAAGGGGAAAAAAACATATTGAGCCCTGAAGTATGGGCACTGTGACTTTGTCAGGACACCTGCCTGCCTTCTCAAATGTGCCTTCAGGGACAATTGCCACCGCCTCACTCTGTAGCCTCCAGGCTTTGGCAGGAGCCAGTTCCAAAGAGGAAGCTTGGAGAATGCAGGAGGCTCAGGTTTCCTAAGGTTCCTTTGTGAGGCTCCTTTCTTTTCACTAAGATGCCTTATCTTTAAGAGCTCTTAAAATGCTAATGATCCTGGAGAGCAGGGTCTTTTCTATTTTTTCCTCAAGTATCACATAAAGGAAAAATCATAGACAGTGTCTCAGTTGGTAGAATCGGGAACTGCATGGGTTATGCAGGACCCACCAGCGCAGACCCTCAGTGGAGCTCCCCCAAGACTGAGCACCCTGGGCCAAGGTGGAGAAGGTACCTGAGGAACCAGCGGAGGTCTGGCTAAAGGGGTCTGCCAGAGGAAGTGAGGGGCCGTGCCACTGAGCACATGTACCACCCTGATTCCTGAGGATCTTTACCAACAGTCCTGACTCCAGGAAAACACACTAAATGCTAAATTACCTAAATGAATAATGTCAAACCTTCTGATCAGAATTCATTTTAATCTCCTCTACAGTAAAAAACCAAAAACCACATTTACCTACAAGATCTTTTGAAATTGATGACAAGGGTGGTTAAGTCACTCAATGACAGGTTATTAAAATCCCAGGAAAAGCTTGAAATTGTCAAGTAAGACTGAGACTTGAAACAATGTGGCACAGTCACATGGAGATATTGCTATAGATAGCTGAATTAGGTAGAAAAATTATAGGCAGTCAGATAAGGTTAGGCCTTGAGATACCTCTGCTGTGGGCCAGACCTCAAGGTTAGGGATGAAACGAATGCACCCACATACCTCCCTAGAATAAACTGATATTCTAAATGTGTACTGAACACCTTGAGGAACCTAGGCGGAGCCACAGACCCAATGCCTTTGGATGAGACAACAAATCCTCTACAAGGAGAGCCCCTGTTCTGTTTCTTGCTACGTGACTTGCTTCCCATTTGATCCCGATTTCATCAATTTTACCTGAGCAGTTATGCTCAGAATCTTATTGGTTGACCCAAGCTTTGCCCCACCTCATGCGTACCTAACAGTTTCTCCTGTTTCTTATCTTGGACCTGCCTTACATCATGGATTTGTTCTGTAAAAATCCCTAGAAAAGGTAGAGTCTTTGACAACTCGCTCAGGACCCCGTCTGTCTCTCCCTCTCTTTGTCTTTCTTTCCCTAATATATATACTCCGGTATTGATCTCCACTGTTCCTAAAAATTTGTTCTTCTATTTTAGAGAACATGAACTCATACGGGACATGTGGCAGATTGGGAATTTACTTCCCCTATATCAATATCACCACATCAAATTAGATCGACTCCCAGGACATACTTGGTGCAGCCGTAACCGTGAGATTTTATGCATGGTCTGAACAACAAAGTAGAAACTGCCTTATGAAATTTTTAAAAGGAAACAATTTGGCTTGGTGACTGATCCACTAGGGCCTAGAGCTGGCTTTCACAGTGCCCCAGGGAGAGAGCCATACAGATCCAAATCAAGAGCAATGACAGGTAATGGGGCTTGGTGTGCAGGGCTGCCCTTGGATGAGGCAATAAATCCCCAAGTACCACTTGGCACACAATGAGCCAGTTATGCTCTAAGGAAAAATGGACCTATGGGACAAAGCAGGTCACAAGCAGCTCTGAAATCTATGCCTATTAAAACTCCCTAGGGAATGCTAACTGAGGGTTTAACCCAGCAGATTACAGAGTTAGAGAGGGGCTGGAGGAAAAATCAGATTTCTCTATAGTGAGCTTTCCCTGGGCCTGGTGCTACTGGGAGTCTTGTTTGGGTCCCAAACACAACTGAGCTGCCCTCCAGGCTCTATATGTCTCGAACCCCAGATGTGTAAGTGGAGCTCCTTCCAGCTGGGTAGCAGGGGGTCTTGCGTCCACCTGGGAATCCACTGAGTTCTGCCTTTGTTGTAGGCTGTTGTTCAGGGAGTAGAGCAGGGGAAAACTAGGACTTGACTTAGCTGAGTACTGGGGTGCACTAGAGCCAGAGGGGCCCCACATATCTGGGCCAGCAGGGCTGTGAGCAGGCAGGTGTCCACACCCGATATCGCTGAGACCCTGGCCCTGGGTGTGAGCACCCAGGGCATCTGCGAAGGGCCTGCCTTCCAGGAGTGGGCTCCAGCCTTCTCTGGGGGCCATCTGGTGTCACTTGCCATGGCCCAGCACCACATTCAGATCTCTGCACTCCCAAGCAAAACTAAGCTCATCAGCTGCAGTGGCTTATAATTTCGGGGGCAGCTACTGTACCTTCTCTTAGTCATGGGTCTCACTGAGCTCCACTTTCTTTTCTTCTCTGCTCCTCTCCCCCTTGAAGGATACGTCTTTAGAGAACAAGTTGTGTGTCCAGTGCAGGTGCCATTGGCACAGATGGGGCAGGGCCTAGGAAACATTGGCCTCTGGGTCTTTTTTTTTTTTTGGACCCCTGACCCCTATGCTGAGAGCAGCTATGGGCACGTGAGCAAAGCTGATATGTCATTCTGTGTGGTCAGGAGGGTAGCGGATGTGGGACAGGGAACAGCTCAGCATGAGAAGAGGCACCTGCTCAAATACTGAGGACTTCTCTTCATGGTTCCCTGCTCCACAGAATATTTTACCTCTGCCCAAGAAAAGGCTGTCTGTCAAAGAGAAAAGCTTAATGGATGCCACATGCAGCCACAGCCATCTGCAGCAGCAGGGCCTGTCCTCTGGCTAGAAGAAGATAAAGCACCCCAAGCCTTCTGGGTAAGCAAAGGTATCTCGGCATGCAGTGTGATGTGGTGTGATCCGATCAGGGCAGGACAGATGTTGGGGACCGCCCAGGTGGAGTGTCCAGAAGGCTTTCAGGCAAGTGTCACTTGCCAGAGTTAGGAGAATCATCCTTCCCAGATGCTTCATTGGCTCAATAAAAGTGGCTTTGTGGCATCCACACAAAGCAGAACAGAGACTAATGGGTCTCCAGATGCCCTGTGTGCTATGAGCTCTGCCTCACGGGTTCTGGGATCTGATTGCTCGGTGGCTGCAGTTTTGCCCATTGGCTGCCTGGTGCACACAGCTCTGGCCAGTACCCATGATCCCTGGCACTCTGCAACTGCTAGCAGTTTTCCAGCCTTGGCCACGCTGGCTGCTTGCAGCATGCCTGATGCTTGCAGTCAGTGTGTAGTTCAAAGTATTCACCATGACAAAGACCCTTGCTCAGCCCAGGGATAGAGCCAAGTTGATGCATGAATGAATGGACACAGTGATTTCCTTATCAACTTGTTAGTCATTCTGCTGTGCCTCAGCCTTCCCTCTCCCCACACCTCTTACATGCATTGGATGACAGAGATCACAACATGGAGAGACACATACATCCACAAGCTCCTCTGGACCACAGGCTTCCTCCTTACCTTGGCACAAGGCTAGGGAGAGCTCTAAGCCATTCCCCATCCTAGGAATCTAGGGTGACCTGGGTTTCCAGGTGACTTTCAGCCCCATGGGGCCACAAGAACAGTATTCACTGATTAGGTCCACCTGGCCTTCCTGTGTCCAGGGTGCCAAGGACCAGTGGCATCTCCACGAGGCACACAGTGATTCAGAGGTTGCTAGCTTGTGGCCCCCTCAATTATAGAAAGCTCCCTGCTGCTTGGCATCTATTAAAGAGAGTTTTCCACTAATGAAGTCTTCTGCTTAGCAACCGGGCAAGGATAATTGATGTTTAAATGATAACCCCAAGGAATCTGCAGCTCTGAAGTGCTTTCTGAATTATCAAAGGCAGATTAATATTCCTATGGTGTTCCTGCAATTCATTTTAATAAAACAGCACAAAGGGCAGGGAACAAAGATAAGTGGAAAGAATGCTCAGGAAACAAGGATGGTGTTGATTATTAGATTCAGAAGTTTAGAACTGGAGAAAGGACTAGAAAAAAAAAAGCTAATGTAATTTTACAGATGGAAAGTGATACCACTGTTTGTATAAGGAAATGAAGTCAAATTCTGGCCACCTGTCCCCCACACCCCACCCCCATCCCCAGCGTTCCACATGTCCCATCTCACTCAGTCTTTCTGGGATGTGTTGGGGGGTTCCAGGTTTGCTTTGAGCATACTATGGTTCCTTTTCCCCTCAGGGCTGGTGTTCCTGCTCACAGATTGCCTCACTGGGATAAAAAGCCAGCTCTCTGTCCCAGCACCTCCTTAGTCTCGGGGACACTGACCACATCAGGGAGTCATGATGCTTTGGCTTCCTGGGCCTCAGTGGGCCACTGAGAGAGGAAACAAGTAGATCTGCTTTGCGTGGTCAAGACAGCATTTAGGAGAGAGAATGATGCTCGAGTTCATTCAGTAAATGCATCGCATTCCCAAGTGTCCGCTTTCAAACGAGGAGGCAAGCAGGGAGTGACACCACATTCCTCCGTGACTCATCGGCGGTGGACTCGTGGCTTCAGCGTAGAAGAGGCCACTAGAATGACTTGCTAGTCTCACCTCAGCCACAACTGGCAAGTGATCATCTTCCAGGTCTGGAGGAGGACCTCGGTGACCACGGTGTAACACCACAAAGAAGAAATAGTGAAAACGATGGCAACTTTGGGGAATAAGTCTGCTACCTCAAACTTTATTTTTCTGCCTGAAAACCCTTTCATAGAATGGGTGTGACAAGTGCATGACAAGACGTGCCAGATGTGGACCACTGTTTGTAACACAGGTGGACCACAGAGTGCACCTGGCGCCTCCTTCTGGACTCAGGTAGACGTGTCCATCCTGGGGGACCTCTGTCCTGAGTATCTGGTTGTACAGCCCTCAAGACGCTCACACACTCAGAGGCCTGGCTGGGGCACATCCCCCCAGCAGCTCTCCTCATCCATGAGCGACCAGGGGCAATGAACACTTTGGCATATTATTTGCAAAGAGTTTAAACCATTCAAGTAAGAGCAGTGAGGCTTAGAGTTCAGACTGCCTGGAACATTGTCTGAACGCCCCCTCCTATGGAAGCTGGACAATTCCCACTTGCTGCCTGGAAATATGTTTTGTTGCCTTTAAGTAGGCATGCCTGCAGCCTCCAGAGTGCAGCAAAGAATGCCAAAGCCAGGGTTTCCAAAGCAGAAGCAGCAGCTCCCAACTGTCCCCCAGAATCCAGCAAGTCTGTGTCTGCTACATCCCATGTAGATGTGCTCAGTCCAGGGGTACATTCAGCCCTGGGGACACCCTAGCAGGAAGCAGTCCGGAGAAATCCTTCCAAGTTCTATGCTAGGAGATGTGCCATGGAGCTTTTCCTATGGCTTCCAGCAATGAACATATCTCCTCACAGTACTCCAGACCATTAATAACCACACACTCTGGGCTGGTCAGATAGCTCAGTGGACTAAAGCACCTGCTTAGGCAGGCTCAGGGACAAAGGTTCCATCCCCAGCATGCCATGCTGACCCCACTCCCGGGCACATTGAGATGGCAACTGATACTGGGCATGGTGGCACGAGCCTATAATCCCAGCACTTGGGAGGCTGAAAACAGGAGGGTCACTGTGAATCTGATCTGTGTAGTGAGACCCTGTAGGCCCTGTACTAAATACACTTAAATAATAATGACAATGATAATAGCCACATACACCTTGATGTCTTCATAAATGGCTCTGCTTCGTATTGGAGCTGGCAATGGGAAGGGTTTCAGGAAATGTCCCACCTTCCTGAGGTGGTCATGCAGGCTCCAACCCAGACAGACCCACCTGCCCGTGAGCTCTACCCCCTGCCATCTCCCACTTCCTGAGCACAGGAATCAGGCCAAGATCCTCAGTGAAAACTCTACCTTTGTTCGGAAGGTCACTGTCCTCGTGAATTGTACTCTGGAAATCCAAATGAAAGCCATCTTGGGGAGAACCCTTTAAAAACTGCCTATATCTTAGGATGCTCCAAACAAGTCTGCTTCTTCTGCCCCCTGACAACTTTCCTTCACTCAGCCCTGCTTCTATTCTCTTGGCTTTGCTCGGTGAAAACCAAGAAGAGAGTCTGTGACAGCATTTGACTCAGAAGTGCTGCCCAGGGAGGACATGCTGCTCTCTGGTGAGGCCACAGGGACACACGCATCCTCATTTAGAGAGGTCCAAGCCTGCTCTCTAATGAGCTGGGTCCCCAGCCCTGCATGCCAGCTGCCGGGAAGCCTCGGGTGGAGGCCAGCCCAGCTCTGCTTCCTTCATGAGCTATGGCCACACCATGAACCTGTCAGATTGTGGATGCCTGATGTTTTATACATTATTACTTTCATTTTTATATTATTTCATATTTTGTGACAAGTCGTCTCAAAACCTTGTGACCCCATGAGAAAAATCAATCACTTAGATGCTCAGCAAAAAAAATTCTAGAAACGGGTAGAAAAACGAAACTCCACCCCACTTCCTCTAAGCCCAGAGACTCCCCAGGCAGTAACTACATCAGGCTGGTGCCCTCCCCAGCTCTGTTCTGCAGCAGTTATTGCCGATTTGGGGCTACGCCCTGACAACTAATGGCTGTCATGTTCTTCTCTGTATTTTATAAGAGATGATAAATTTGCCATTCTTGCTAGCGTTCTCTCACACAGCAAGTGTGAGTGTGCACACCAGAGATTACACAGAATGGAATGTGCTCCTGTATGGGGACTTCCAGGCCGAGTTCTTGATGGAGGAGACACCCAGGAGACAGGGCAGCCCACAGCCTCAAGCAATTCCACCCCGCCCCCGCCCATTCTTCTGCAATTCCCACCTCACTCCTCATACCCTCGTTGCTGAGATCCATCTTTCAGTGCATTCCCACTGGAAAAGAAGCCGCAGCAGAGATTGAGCATGTGGCGCTGGTAAGAAGTGGGGGTCAGGATTTGGAGAATTTGTCCCTCAAAGACGCCCCCATCCCAGAAGTGAGCTGGCCTAGGAAAAACTCTTTGAAAATGTATCCAGGCCTTGAGGGACCCGAGGGAGCAGGAGGTAATTAAAATAAAGTGGATTCTGCCGGCATTGCAATAGAGATGTTGGCAGCTGCTCCCAGCTGGGGCTGGGGTCTGGACCTGGGTAGATGAGTCAGGTGGAGGTGGGAGGAAGGAGCCAGGGGGTGGCCTTCCTGCTGGTGTGTCCCCACTTGGTCCCTTCTGTGGGACTCTCACACGTGGGCCTCAGGTTTCAGATCAGGGCAAAGCTGGAACATCTCTGCTTCTGTGCTTCCCAGGGACCTTTGGCTGGGCTTGATTCTGTGTCCCAGGGACATCCTCTGCCAAAACTGCTTGGGGATGACAGTCCTTCCCTTCCAAGCCTGAACTGCAGGGTTTTCTGACTAAATTAATTGAGTGATTTCTGTTGAAAGTGCACCAAGGTACAGAGACCGTACGGACATCTGCACCACTGTGCTGTGTTCCGGGTGGCCCCAGGTGCTGGCTCCAGCAGTCCCTTGTGCCCTGAACCCTGCAGATGCTAGCTGTCTTTGCAGCCCATCTCCCAGCAGCAGCCATTCAGGACAATGTAATGCTAATCACATATCTCCCTGGAGGACCCAGCGGAACTCTCCTGGCTTCTAGCTGGGACCCCCAGTCTGGCTGTGTAGCCCGAGCCCCCTGCAGCGAGGCCTCCTGTCAGTCCTCTCCATCTCTATCCCTCCACCCACTATGTTGAGCCTGAGTCCTCACAGTGCCCCAGCTCTGCTGGTTGCTGAGCACTCTCCAGCTTCTGACCAGAGCACTTGAAGGACTCTCCAACGCGTGGCGCATGCTGTACACATTGGCTACTGGGGCTGCTACTCAGCTGTTGCCTCCATTTCATGCGAACCAGGCCTTATCCCTAGACCTTTTTCTTCTGTGCTCAAAACTTTAATATTTCTCTACTTTCTCTATGTCACCCAGAGACTAGTAGGTCACTATTCCCCAGGCTGAAATCATTCTGAGAAGAGCAATTCCAAGAGCATAGACTTCCCTGTATCTCACTTGGGTCTGGATTTCACCTCTGGCATTTTACATACTTGGACCAGCTGCTCTGAGCCTCCAGTGCTTTCCTATGGGACAGAATAGTAATGTTTGTCTGGTCAGATCCAGGAGCTCAAGGGGACTATGCCCCCAGTGACTAGAACATTCCTAATAAAAGTTTTATATCACAATCCTTTAAATCCCTACAGCTATTTTGCAATTTCCAGGTCTTGTCTTTACCTTTAAACCATTCGGCCCATCCTACACCACCCATCCACTATCCACCACCTTATGCAATCTTCAGTCCAGCCACTCATTTCTCCCTCTGTCCATCTATCCATTCATCTTCCTATCCACCTACCCACTCACCCATCTATGCATTTCCTAGTCCACCCATCCCTCTCCCAACCAGCCATCTGAGTTAGAGCCAGAGAAGTACCCAGGATACTAATGGGCAGATGAGCCATTAAGTTAAAGTAAAGGCAGTGTCCTTGGAGTAAACAGAAAAAAACTACACAGTGGGTGAGAAGCAGTGACCACCACTCTTGCTTTCCTTGCAGATGAAAATGGTCAAGAAGTGTCGTGTCCCACCCAGGCCTGGTCTTGGCCCGAGACTCCACATACCCTGGTGAAAGGACAGGCAGCTGCTCAGCTCCCACGTGTGGAAGACCCAGCTCAGGCTGGAGCTGGTCAGAGCAGGACAAGGCAGCAGCATAGCAGGATAGACAGAAGGCACAAGTGCGGCTTCCGCAGCTGCGGTGCAAGGAAGAGGCGCTTCTGTGGGCCCTGTGCTAAGCTGTTTTGTGTTGCTAGAATGCAATACCAAAGAGAGCTAATTTATTTTTAAAAGAAAATTGGTTTTCCTCTTTGTGGAGGCAGGGGAGTCGAAGAGAAGACTTGGACATCCAGTGAAGACCTTCCTGCTGCCTTCGAAAGTAGCAGAGGGCATTGTGTGGCAAGGAAGGGAAGAGCTTGTGTGTCCCAGTGTCTCTCTCCTCTGATGAAGCTTCCTATCTGTTTATGGGTCCCCACCCAGGTGACTTCATCTAGCCCTATTTATCTCTTCACAGCATCCTCCAAATACCAAAAACATGGACTTGGAAGCCACGTTTCTGAAGTGGGAATGCTGGGGGTGACAGTCCACCAGAGCAGATGCCATGCAGCTGACAGCTGCTCTGCCAGGTGGCCCTGCCCTACAGGCCAGGCAGAGGCTCCGCAGGCCATGTGGGTTTGCTTCCCTAGCCGGGCACGACGTTCTCACAGTGACTACACTGTGGTCGGCCTAAAAGCTTTGGGTGCTAGAAAGGGAGAAGCACAGCTTTGACCTGTGTGACCACGGGGCACAGAGAGGAGAGGCTTCTGGGTTCTGATCTGAGAAACAGGCTCACAGAGCAAGAGACCAGAAGCAGCTGCAAGCGGCAGCCATGCCCACAGCACACAGCCTCTCTGCTGAGGACGCCGCAGATGCAATCCGTGCACTCCCAGACTCTCCCCAGGTGACTCGTGGCAAAGCCTCTGGGTGACACTCATCGCTTGAAATCTGAAACTGGGCAGCATTTTCTACCTGACCTGCGGTCCCACATTGATTCCTAATAGCCACAGCATGGATGACACCACGTAATACAGGCAAGGCCAGCTCTGCCCATGGGCTGTGTCCACAAGGAAGCTTCTACTAGGGTTTTTCACCCCAATTTTGGAAATTAACCAATGAGCATGATGAATTGTAGCCAGGCCTTAGGCCACACAGTATATAAATAATAAACATAAGAAGTTAAATACAGGCTACAGTCTGTACAGCTGAAATACATGTGCAGATACTGGTGGTCTCTCAGATTCACTTGCTGTGGGATCTTAGTCTTTTGCATATTATTAGTGACCTGGGCTGGGGAGATGGCTCAGCGGCATAAGCACCTGCCTGGTAAGCTTAAGTCCTGAGTTTGATCCCTTCTCCCTTCAAAAACAGTATTACTAGTGACCTATTAGGCATCTGATTTTAGCTAGCAACAAAAAATATACAAAAATGACCAATAAGCACACAAAAACTTGTTCATTACTCATTCCCAGGCTGCTACAGTAGGACACCACAACATACACTCTCTCTCTCTCTCTCTCTCTCTCTCTCTCTCTCTCTCTCTCTCTC
>NW_004524649.1:2855758-2871046 GCF_000260255.1 Octodon degus | reverse complement strand
ACACTCTCTCTCTCTCTCTCTCTCTCTCTCTCTCTCTCTCTCTCTCTCTCTCACACACACACACACACACAAGGATGGCTACAAATTTTAAAATAAAATAATTCTAAATATTGGGTAGGCCTGGGAAAAATTGAAATTCAGACAGTTTAGAACACTTTGGAGGATTCTTATAAAGTTAAGAGTGTGTGTACCCCAAAAATCAGCCCCTCCATTTCCAAGCTTCTACCCTGCAGAAGTGAAAATACAGCCCAAACGGTGTACACAAGTGCACATTCCAGCTTGGATCACAACAGCCAGCAATGTGGACAAAGGGACTATTCACCTGTAAATAAAATAAATGACTATGGACCTGTGCCACCAAGACAAGTCTCAGAAAGCCATGCTGAGCAATAAAAGTTAGACACAGATATATATCTGCGATTGAAAAATATAGTGAATGTCGAAAAAAATGATTACATTGTCTTGAGTTCCTTCAAAATACTTGCCCTGTCTTCAAACATATTTAGCCCATCATCCTTGCTACTTTCTGAAGCAGCTCTGGAAGTCCTCTTACCTGAGTGTCTTTCCTTGTACTGTCCCGGTTGCCTAGATGTCCTCGATCATCTGATTTTATTATTATTTTTTTTGTCTTTTTAAGACTGGGTCTTCCTTTGCAATTCAGGCTGGCCTTGAGCTCACTTCATAACCCAGACTGGTCTCAAACTCACAAGGATCCTCCTGCCTCAGCCTCCCATACACTGGGATTACAGGCATACACCACCAAGCCCAATGTGAGTTTTTGATGATAGCTATTTTTTCTGGCATAAGATAGAATCTCAGTGTTGTTTTATTTTGCATTTCTCTAGATATGGATAGGAAATGCAGTCAGACCCTAGATCTTTGCTAGATACAAGTAGCAAGGCAAGAGTTCCTGTACTTAATGCCAACAGGGACTTTCAGCCAGGCTGTTTCATTGAGCACAACTCAAATCAGCCCTGGCTTCTCACTAGGGGAGGTGGAACCCATGTCCTTCCTGGCCTGAGTTTAAACTTCTCAGGGACCTCTTTCTAGGCTTCTCCCTCTTCTCAGCTGTCTCCCATGACTGCCTCTCACCCAGTCACTTTGGGACAGTAACACTGAGAGCTCTGAAGTGGTTTTGCATTGTTCTGAGTCCCAGATTTAATAGTCAAGCCATTCCCCAAGTGACACCTTAGCAGACACTCTGCTGACATGGCAGTGCATGTGTATGAGTCCTCTCAGGCTATTGGCTGCCTTTGGAAGGAGTTCCCTGGCACCAAAACACCGTGCTATTTTTGCAGTTCCCAGAGCCCGTGGGCTCCATTGTCATTTCTCCTGAATCTCCCAGTCCTGGCCATTTACCCTGCTTCTTCTGCAGATCCAGGCTCCCCTGCTCATGAGCCATAGGAGCAGGGAGAGGCCAAGTTATTGTCTTATTTTCCTTGTGCTGTGGACCATATTTCCAACTGTAGATTCCCATCTTGTCTGTCAGTGCCTCCCTGATTCCCTGTGATCTGCTGTTCTTTTTATTCTTCACTGAATTGTTATTTTCCAGCCTGGATTCTGGGTCTTAAAGAGGCTGAATTTTGCTACCCATCACCACTCCACCATTGTCTCCCACCCTACCTAGGGCTGTGGCTCTTTAAGAAGGGGAGGGGCCTCAGCTGGGAGGTCTGGTCCCACAGGAAGTGATGCTCTGCTCGGCCTTGGGATTCTCTGGGCTCCCCAGTAGCAAGGCCCTCACCAGTACAGATCCAAACTCCCAGTGTTGAACTTGCCACTCTTCAAAACTGTGAACCAACCAGACTTCTTTATAAACTACCCAAACTGTGGCAACAGAAAATGGCTCTAGGTGTGGTGGCACACGCCTGTAATCCTAGCACTCAAGAGTCTGAGGATTACTGTGAGTTTGAGGTATGGGCTACACCATGAGACCCTGCCTTAAAAATTTTTTTTTAGATTTTTAAAAAAATAATAAGATAGCCCTCATTATACCAAGATAAGTAGATATCTATGCTTTATGTAAAAGATATACTTAACAGAAGAAACAAAATAGCTTGAAGTATTAACACCTACTTTAAAATTAGTAAGAAATTTAATATATTTATCCTTTTCTTGTACTATTGATTCAGGGAACCTCCAAATGACACAGGGAGAAAAACTGATCTCTCAACCTAAAAGGTACCTGGGATGAGTTCATGTGCTCTAAAACCGAAGAGTGAATCTTAGGAACAAGCAGAGGTTATGAGCAGAATATTTTTATTGAGAGAAAGAAAGCTCCTGTCGGAGAAAAGGACAGGAAAGTTTCCCCAAGTGGGTGATCCTCTTGATGTCCTCAGTCAGCACAATACATTTCCCCTTCATGGTCCTTTTGACTGTGGGGGACAGCCTGAAGTCACACAGTGCCAGATCTGGTGAGTACAGTGGGTGAGGACACGGTGTCATGCTTTTACAAGCTTGCTTTTCCTGCTCGATGGCATTCAGCAGCAGAATTCACCCATTTCTGACCACACCAGGTAAATACAGTTCAGTAGACTTATATAAAATCCCATGAAACCTAAGCTACCATGGCAGAAAGCAAATTGGTGATCACCCAGTGCTAGGGACAGTGTTGATCACAAGAGCAGAGGGGGTAGGGCGGGGAGGCGGAGACCCAAACCTTCTACGGGGCGCATTACTACACAGGGTATGGATTTGCCAATTTATGTCTAGCTTGTCCTTGAAATGGATGTTTTTCTGCTGTACGTGTACCTTGCATTAATAAGCTGATTTTTCAAAGTGCCCTAAGATACATCTAACAGCTAACAGCTATGTGGTTTTTCAGAACAGTGCGAAGATGTGAGCTTAGCGTCTCGCACCACGGTGCGCTGGTCCATTAGTGGGAGCCGGACTCCGATCTGCAATTTCTCTCCACTTTCCCTAATTAAGCAATAAGGGTCCCTCTGTCTCCACCTCTCCCCTACTTTCTGCCCTTCCTCCCAGGGTGAAAAGCACTTTGCAAATGGGATTAGGTCTTCTCCGTTAGATGCCAGCAATGAACAAATAATTCCCAGTATTAAATCAAGCCCAGCCTTGGCCTGGATTCAATATTGATTGTCTAATATTCATTCCTGCTCAGGCCCCCACTGGGTCTCATTCCCATGCCACAAGATCCTAGGCTGCTAGGATTTCCGTTCTCTTTTTTAACCCAAAGACAAGGACATTTCTCCCAAAGCTGATAGAAACAGTGTCAGTTGGACCGCATGGTCCGGAGATGTGGATATGATCATTCTATGTGGAGGTGATTGGCCAGGAGCATTAACAGGACCGACAGGGAGCTCGTCTCTGTGACCATGTGACAGACAGCGGCCTCAGCAAAGTCAGCGCATGGTTCTCTCTGGCATCAGTGAGTGCAGGAGACAGAATCCCTCCCTCAGGACATCTCTGATGCTCTGCTGGAAGAAAATGACTCAGGGCTGAAGTGGACTCCTTGGGCCATGACAAATTGACATTGCAAGGTACAGACGCCCGTGGTGAGAAATGAGCTGTTCAAGAAACACTGATTCTTTACTGGGGCCTCCTGTGAGGAAGGTATTCAGCCCCGAAATAGCACCTCACTAAATCTGGCTCAAGGCTGAGCAGTTCTGAAGGGAAACTGGCTGGTAAATAGGTCTCTGGGGTCAGGGCACAGCCTGCACTCTCCACCTTACACTGCAAGTGGCCCACAGCTCTCTCAGGAGAAGAGGTCAGTAATGTCACCGTGGGGAGTGTTTCAAACAGATGGTGCCCTTTCCTTCCTCTTCACATGATGGCAGGCAGCACTGTGAGGTTAATTTCCAGGTAGAAACTGAGTCTCCCCAGTGGGAATCCCTCAGGAGAGCAGAATCACAGAGGAGAGGAGCCCTGCGAGGAAGGGAGGAAGGGGCCACACTATCCCTGGGACACTCCAAGCAGCAAGGGTAGGAGCAGGGAGGGGAGAGCAGCCTAAGGTTCTTCTGTCCTTCCTTCCCCCCACCCTACCCACTGGAAACTGCTGTGGTCTTCTGGGACACACCTGCCTGGTCCTCCTCCCTGTCCTCCCTCTGCATGTGTGAAGCACTACATACTTTCTCATCCTCCATCACAATTGGCAGTGCAAGCCCCTAATGCTGTATCCTCCTCAACCTTCTGGGGGAGGAGCTATCTCCCCTCTGTGTCCTCTCACCTCACACTCCACTGCTGACAGTGACCAAGCCCGCAGCAGAGCCATACTGCCCTGGCGGAACCAGAGGACTGGCTCACTGCTATAGTCAGGCACAGGGACATCTGTGGTCAGGCACCAGATCTGATACCAGGCTCTAAGCACTAGGAGTCAGACAGGCCTCCCCACAGGGCAGCAGAATGAGAAACCAGCTAGGTCCTGGAGGAAGGGAGTCCAGCAGCCAATGGGACAGCTTGTCACCA
The DNA here is from genome assembly GCF_000260255.1 of Octodon degus. Taxonomy (NCBI): domain Eukaryota; kingdom Metazoa; phylum Chordata; class Mammalia; order Rodentia; family Octodontidae; genus Octodon; species Octodon degus. Next base: position 2,866,627 of record NW_004524649.1, on the reverse strand, counting down.
AGTTCTGTCCAATCACAGCCTTTGATCCAACTGAGCCTTATGGTCAGGGTCAGTGTGTAGGGGCCTGAAGACAAGTCGGGAAAGACACACGAGGGTGGTGGTGGCTGGAAAGGACAAGGCTACCTATGGGTCTGGGGACAGGAGGACCTCACCGGAAACTACCAGGAGTGGTGCATCTCAAAAATAAAAGATCCAAACTGCCCTTGCTGGATGATGCTCTTGAAATTGTTTACATTTGAATTTTACAGAAAATTCAAACACTCCACAAGCAAATAATAATAAAATCTGGAGTTGTTTACTATGAGCATACATTAAGGTTTGTGGTTGGGTGTGATGGTGCACACCTGTAATCCCAGCACTTGGGAAGTTGAGGAAGGAGGAGCGCTACAAGTTCGAGGTTAGCCTGGGCTACATAGTGGGTTTAAGGTTACCCTGAACTGCATAGTAAGACCCTGTCTCAAAAAAAAAAAAAAAAAAAAAAAAAAAAAAAAAAAAAAAAAAAAAAAAAAAAAAAAAAACACCATGGTAAATATTTACAGGTTAAAAATATATATTAAAGTAAAAGATGGTTCCATGAATCTCCTTCAATATTTTTGAACACTTACCCTATCGTTCTTGCCACTTTCTGCAGCAGCTCTGGAAGTCCTCTTTCATAAGCGTCTTTAACTGTGCTGTGCTGGCTGCCTCAGGGTCTTCAGTCCATTCACAACATTGACCTTTCATGGCCATTTTGACTTTGGGGAAGAGTCAGAAGCCACACGGTGCCAGATCTGATGACTAAAGTGGGTGAGGACCCAGCATCACGTGTTTATGAGCTGCCTTCCTTTTGGATGTCAGTTGGCAGCAATGGGAGCATATTTTTATCACACCTCCTAAAGACACTCAGGAAAGAAAAGTCCAGAATGGCTGCAGGAAGTGGCAAGGGTGGGAGGTGTGTGTTTGAACGGAGGGGGATGATTTTGAGTGGACCAAAATACTGCCTTTGCTGTAATAATGTGTAACGTAGATATCCTCTGCTTATTTTGATATCTCTAGTATCTTCCTTGTGATCCTTCACCTATATAAGAAACTGAGGGGCCAGGGAGATGGCTCAGTGGAATAAGCGCTTTCCTGGCAAGTGCAAGGGCCTGAGTTCAATCTCTGGTTCTGCCCAAAAAAGAAACCAAGGGATAAAATTGTGCACTGTGAGACCTGAACGTGCAAATGCATATTTGAGTCATCATGAAAATCTTAGATAAGCAGAGGGAAACGCTACCTTTGTGAACAGAAACCCTCAGTTTTCAAGAGCTGTCAGTCCCCAGGCTGATCTTTCAGTCTAATGCAGTTCCAACAAAGTCTTTCCTTGGGGTGGTGGGTAGCTCTCTGTGGAACCTAGAGGGTGACTTTATTTTCTGTGGAAAAGGAGAACCCTAGCCAGAGCCAGTTTCTCCCTTCCTCATTGAAGGTCAGTAGACGTCCCCATAGGAAGCTGCCCACCTCCTTACAATCATGGCCTCCTTTGTGCTCTCAGAACCAAGGTAGGAAACACCCTGTCCCTCCTTGGTATGATCAGGCCCCAGGGAGCACAGGCACAGCAGGCATCCCGACCCCAGTGTGTCCTCCCTGCCAATGCTGGCCCATCTATTTGCAGAATCTGCACCTCTCACACTGTCCCACACTTTGCACTGCATTGGGGCCTCCCAGTGGCTCCCCACACATGTCACCTACCTCCCTGGACAGATGTAGAAAACGAGGCTCAGAGAGGAATGGGGCTTGTGGTGGGCTTGCTGCGGGCAAACCAAGATCTCTTGGACAGTGCCCTCCAGGCCTGCATGGTCACCTGCAACAGGGAAGAGGGACCCCGGGGACACCAAGCCCAGCAGCTCATCCCAGGGTTCAGACTGTGACCTTGGCAGGCACAGCCATAGCTATACACTCTACTGGGACCTCTCGATCTTCCTCCCCATCAGCTCTCTAGGGTCAGCAGAATCTCTTCTTCCCTCTCCTCTCCCAGCCCAGTCACCTCTGCACAATCCTGTGTATAACTAGAAACTATCTCTGAACATTTAATTCTGTGGCTGCCTGTCTTCTAATGTGACTATCAGCTCTCACATCCATGTGGCCTGGGAATTAGGTGGCAGAAGTGGTCACCAGCAAACTGGACAGACAGGCTCAGATAGGATACCTCAGGTTCCCTAGGTGACACCATGGGTGGAGATGGCAGAGGAAGAAGAGAGATGGTCACAGAAAAGGAAGCTCAGAGGGGACTCTGAATCCCACCCAGGCCCAACCTAGGTAGGGCAGGAAGTGGGCACAGGCAGGAGAGAGCATGCTTTCAAATACCCAGGCTCACCCACGTCCGCAAACACAGCACAGTATCCAAGCCCTTCCCGCCAAGTGGGAAGAAGCCTTCATGTCGGCTGCCTGGCCTCCTGGCTTCCAGCAGCAGCAGGACAGAGGCCTCTCCAGCTCCTGCCTCTGCCCATCTGAGCCCTGAGCCATCACCAGAAGGCCCCAGAGAAGTGGACACTAAGGCGAGTCCTGGTCCTGCCCTGCTGTAGCTCACCAGCTGCCTAGTTTTCTGCAAGTTCCTCCATTTCTCTAAGACTGTACTGAATTATTCATGAAACAAGGGACTCAAAAATAAAACAACAAAGTGACCTATTATTCTGAGGGAATCCCTGCTGACTAAGATCCTCTGAGCAAAACAGTGACATGGAAACTGTCTCCCACTTTGGGTGAAGGCGTGGGTCTCAGTGCTGGGGCTCGTCCATCATGGAGTGGAAGATGAACCAGGGCAAAGACAGTGCCCCTGCCTCTTATCAGGCCAGCCAGTCCTGCAGGTGTCCTGGCACCATGCCCTGAGGCAGGCCTGCTTCCTTTGGAATGCCACTGGAGCTTTCTGTGGTGAGTGCCCCTAGTCCACAAATGCCGTGAAACATCTGAAGACTGAGCAGACCCGCAAGCAAAAACTCATAACCTGAGAATTTATTTTACCCACCAGATCGCTAAAATAGCACGCAGATGTGCCTGCAGCGTGCGCATAGTAAACTCCATGTGTAGATGGGGATTCCATCCACAGCCAACCTCGATGTGTGTCAGCAGATGTGCCCAAAACCTATGAATCCGGCACACCTCAGACCTAAGCATTTCGCATGAGTTACACAACATGCATTGGCCTTTCTTATTGCTAACTCCAAACACACAGCAGTAGTTGCTAGACCAGCAGAGTCCCCAGTGTTAGGTACGAGCCCATACAATAGACTAGACCAGGCATCCTGATGCGAGAAGAAGATTTACTGGAGGTAGGAACAAGTGGGTTGACTGTCCAGTGGACAGTGACAGCCCCAAACAAAAGGTGTCAAGGGACTTTACAGGGTTTTTAGGGGAAGGTGTTTGCAGACTGGAACAGCCAGAGAAAGCTTATAATCTCAGCCAGGCTACCTAGTCTGCAGGGGACTTTCCATGTTAACAAAAGGAGAGTTTATATGGTTTTGCCCCATCTTGGGTCTAAGAGTTGTTCTTTATGGTTTGTCCCTGGCTTGGGGCCAAAAGGAAGTGAGCCTTGGAGTGAGGGTGAGGGTCCTGATTTCTCTCCCAGGGCCTGGAAGGAATGCACATTCTCAGGCCTGCTGCATCAGAGCTCTGGGTGCAGGAGATCCCTCCACCTCAGATGTTGTTGCTGCCATGTTGGAAAGCCATGTGAGTTGCAAAGCCCAGCTCAACCCAGCTCACTAATGCAGGTGTCTCAAAACCCCACATGTGTAGGAACAGGACATTACTAGGTTTGAAACTGAGCTGCTGATACCAATATATGCCCAATGTGATGAGCCTGGGTTCTGGTTCTCAGCCATTACCATAGACCTCTGTCATAGCACTCAGAGAGAACCCCAATCCTTTCCTGAGAGCACTTAGCCAAGGATCAGCAGACTCAGAGAAGTCTGCACTTGGCCTCAGTGTTGGCTGGATCTTTCCATAGTTTTCAATCACAGGTTTTAGAAGCAATCTTTCCTCTTGCCCACCTACGTGCTCTGTACCCATAGGGATAAATGGGTGACTTGGTCCCAAGGGTTGGGCTACAGCAGAAAGTAGCAGCTCATAATTAAGAACTTGGCATGCAATGGGCACTTAAGACAAGCTTGCCATTATCACCAATCATATGGGACCACCGCCAAAATATGCCACTGGCATTAAGTTCAAGCATCTTTAAGAAATGTTCAATCCTGGAGACATTTAACGGTCCTTTTTCCTGTAGCCCTCAGGAGATTTTTGTCATGCTCTAAAGCACACTGCTGATTTGTGTGAGGTTAGGACGAAGGAAAAAGAATCAGATGAAAGCAGGAAGCTGCAGTCCTGTCACAGCTGTCGACGTGTGATAATCTCCAGGAGCGGAAGCTCCCCAGGATTGCTTCAGATGGGATGGGGGAAATGGAAAGGACACACGGCACAACCCTACCTTCCCACACATGGCTGTGATGGATCCAAGTGACCCCCGGGCTGTGTTACAGGTGGGGTCCCTGCCTGTGCTGCAACTGGGAGAGCCTTTGGTAGGAAGAGCCCAGTGGAAAGGAAGTAGGGCCCTAGGGTGCATCCTTGCAGGGGACATGGGACCGCAGCTCCTTCCTCTCTCCTTTCTGCTTCCTGGCCAAGCAATGACCCTCTGTCCCCTGCCACAGCCTTCCACATGGTGCCCCCCCTCAGGCAGCCCCAAAGTACTGGAGCCACTGACCATGGACAGAAACTTCTAATAGCCTAAATATGACTGTCTTCCTGGAAAGTGGATTGTCACGGGTCTTTTTTCCTATAATGGAAAACTAAATACTACACACATTCAGCCCACACTCTTGCCCCAACCCACATATGCACACATGTGTGCATACACACGCATGTGCGCATGTGTGAATGCACATAGCTTCCTCCAGCTTCCTAGTCACCCACCACCTATATTCACTATTTTCTTCTTCAAGCAGTCTTCTGATGAGAGGTTGGTCCTGAATTTAATTTGACAATAAAATGTAATTTCTGCACTAAGACCAGACTTAACTGGGTCTGGTCTTCCTGCCACAGTATTTCCTTCCACTTTCTAGCAGGGGCTGTGAAGCTTCTGTACCCAGTGTAGGCTGTCTCAGGATCAGGAGGTTGCAGCAAGCGTGAGGGTTGTGTTGAAAAATATTTCCCTGTTTATGATGAGGTGTGGATGGATGACATCAACTATGTGGGATTTGTTCTGGTTCCAGGTAGGTTGTGAACTTTCCTCTCCCAAAGCACTCCAGCTTTCCATCTACGGCAGCTGGGAGCATCCTACTGCATAATTAGGCATGGATTAGATGACCACAAGAGGAGACAGCTGCAAGAGAATAGCACCTGGCCTGGGGAGCACCAAGAGCAGGGCCTTCTTGAATCAACTGCTCTCCCCAGCCACACAGCCCCCAGGATGGGAGGGATCAGTGGACACAGGGGAGAGGACTAGGCCATGTACAGGGCTGGAGACATGGGAGAGGGTCACATTGTAAACAGGTGACTTACATAGGAGCACAGCAGACTCAAAGCACATACTAGGTGCCAGCCATATGCTCCCCCCTTGTCAGCTTATCCATGGAAGCTGGTGTCCCATCGCCTGGTCTGAACAGCATTGTTTCTTCCTCATCTCAAGTTCTGGTTCTGCCCATGTCTTCAGCAGGGCAGCCTAGTCTGGTCTTAGAATCTGACTCTTTGTTCTTGTTCTATCCATGTAAGTTGAATTCACCTCTTCCTTATTTTGCTCAAAGCAAATATCATGTCTGTAATCACCTCCGAGGAAGGGATGAATTACTCAGAAAAACAAGTGTGACTTCTTATAGGAATAGAGCAGTGACACCTTTGTTGGCTGAAGTCCAGGTCTGCACAGGGTCAGCACAAGCTGTGTCGGTGCTCCCTCACTCACCGCTGCTTTGGACTAGACCCGGGGATTCCTGGGAGGCCACAATGCTGCTCCCACTGGGTCACCTTCTGCCTGCTCTGCTAGTCTCTAGGTCCCTAGGGAAGGGCACAGAATCCCTGCTGGCTTGTTAGAGCAAAGCGGGGGTTCTAGGATCCTTCCCTACTGTGTAAATAAATGTGGTTCTCTAAATGGGGCCTGGGAGGTAGCAGTCAGTAAGGGGCAAAGAGGAGCAGATCTTGCTCATATTTCATATAGACACAACATTCTTGTAATCCTTCATTGATCTCTCAACCCCATGAGATTAGGAAACTCCAGGATACTCATAAAGCATGGTCCTGGGTTTGTCTTGGTGGCTTATGGAGGCCTGGCATCCAGCACTCCGTGTGGTCCCAGGCCCCTTCCTTTCTGGCCTGGTGCCCTAGCTCTGCTTCCTGGTTGCTGTGAATTAAGCAGCCCTGCTCTTAACATATATTCTGCCATGATGTTTCTGCTGGGAGCCAACTACCCATGGACTCTCCTGAAACCATGAGACAAATTTAATTTTCTCCTTTCAGGTTGGAGAAGTCTGGCACTGGGCCCAACAATGGGAAAGTCACTACTACAATTCTATTGTTACTTTGCGTTAAGAATCAGGACTAGCCCTGTTCACAAAAAAGGTCACTGACCTGGTAGATAAAGCAACCCTGAGACTGCTTACCTCCAGGTCCCAGGAGCAAAGACACAGGGCTAGAGTTGGTTGGACTGAGGGCACTGGGGTAAGTGCTGAGCACCTGAAGGATTTGTACCCCTCCCTAGAGTGTCTAGAGAGGGCTGAGTGACTTGGGGAGAGGTTGGAGACATGCAGCTGACAGGATCAAGGTATGGGGCTGGGGAGCACCCATGGCAGAGCACTTGCCTAGCAGGTACGTGGCCCTGGTTTCCACCCCCAAATCCATGATCATCAATCAGTTAACCAAATGATGCAGGTGGTGGCCAGGAATGAACCTCCCTTCTGTCATCATCTGGGGTGACAGCAGCCTGCTGATAAGTCAGGTAGGGCATGGACAGGCTGTGTAGGAATGGTCACATGGACTCAGGACTATGCCAGACTTTTGCTGCTATGTACATAAAATGGGAAGAGTGCATGACCCAGCTCTGACCAAACAGAGCCAAGGGAATCCTACTGTGGAGTTTCTTAGAAATGTTTTGTTTGTCCAATAAAATGGACCAGATCCAACTGACACTGCCCTTGTCTTTCCCTATCTATCCCCTCTGTTTAGAATAAGGCTACTGTGGCACATCACAAAACCAATAGACACCAAAACTAAAGGGACATTTTGGAGCACTTTATTATTAGCTGAGCTCAGTGGCAACACTCTCCCCAGAAAACTGACAAGAATGCTCGCCTAGCTGGAGTGACACACAGTTTTTAAAGCAGAAAACCACAAAAGTAGGGGGAGGAGGGAGAAGTTTTACAGAGTTAGTCATGACCAAGGGTTAACTCTTTGTTCTCGTAGAGAAGGTCCTATTTTGTAAACCCTATAGGAATATGTCCTTATTTGGTTTAAGCGCTGTTTTTGTTCCGGTAGTCGGAAGGACATCTGATGACAGTTTAACTCATTTCCAGGCGTTCTGTTTGTTCCCGTAATCAGGACAGTTTAACTCATTTTGCGGAATGTTGAGGAACATTTCTTTATCTTCTCTCGGAATGCTGAGAAACACTTTTCTTATTTGCACAGTCACATTTTGAGGTTAGGCATGGGTGGGAGTTTACAAGAGAGGTCAAGGTTTACAAAACGGAAGTTACAAAGCTTGTTAAAAGTGGAGTTGATTAAGCCTGCTTACAACAGCTATGATGCTTGGAATTGTAGCGGCCATTCTGAAAATTGAAGGGATGGCTAAGAGAATTCAACAGCCTTCAGCTCTGACTTCCCCAGGGCCTGAACCAAGAGCCTCGGCCCCTTACTTCTGCCCTGTTTCCCTGAGAGGAAAACCCCTCTCCTTCCTAGGCACTGTGTCAGACTCCTATGGCCTGTAGCCAAACAGAACGCAAGCTAATCACTGCGGAAGGATAAAACACCTCCAGCAGAGAGCAGGAAGGAGGCAGGTACCTCTTCCAGGCCACTGGTGTCCAGTGGATTGAGCTTCTCAAGGTGACATTAAAGCTGAGAACTGAAGTATCTGCCTCATTTGGGGACAATTTTCCCTTGAATCCGTGTGAGGTTTGTATAATGCAGCAGAAAAATCAGCCCGCTCTACTTTCCTTTGTCACTCAAGCACTCTCCAGTACTCGGAACACAGGCCGTCATCACAGCAGGTTCATCAGAGCCTCGGCATCCTCTCCACAACAGGAAGGTCGCTCTGAGATCGTCTGCAGCTCACGCGTCCCCGCCACCACCCCACGCTGGCCATCTGTGCTCATTCAGGGCAGATGCCTTCATGAGGCTCAGGCCTGATGTCAGAACGATCCAAACTCAGCCTCCATGGGTTGTGGCTCTTCTCCTGTTCCTGTCAGTGTGGCAGGTGACATCCTGTTCCTTTATCTTTCCCCAGAGATAGCAGGCTGAGGCCTGGCTTCACGCTTCTGGATCTGCATCCCCACCATGTATGTGTGTATGTGTGCACATGTGCATGCACATGTGTGTGTATGCATGCTCAGGTGTGCATGTGTGTGGTGCTGGGGTGGAAACCAGGGCCTGACCCAGGTCCAGCAAGCTCCACCAGCTGCACACAGCACTCCCTTTTCAATCAGCTGAACCCTCGCAGCCTGGAGCAGGCTTTAGGCCCCACCGGACACCACCAGGCAGAGCGACAACCGTGGGTTTAGCTGGGGTTCCTGGCAGGACAGCAGGCACAGAAGTACAGGGATACACAGAAGGACATTTCCAGGGGGAAAATTATGCTTGGGAATAAAAGTGAACTGAGGAAGAAGGAAAAGACAGCCCAGACGTGTGCTTTTGAGCAGGTCTTGATGGGCAGCTGGGCTCAATCATTTGGCCTCTTATTTCACACTGTCCATTTAAGAGATGAGAGGGGCTCCAGCCCAACACTGCTACACCCAAATCACTAGGGATGTCCCTGGGTGCTGCCTGCCTATACTGACAAGCAAGGCGCACAGGTGACACTGCCACCCTGACTCAGAAATGAAGGCGCAGGCTCCAGGACAGGACTCCATGGGGAGGCAGGGTGGGATGAGAGAATGGGGGGACCTGGGGGAGTTGCCCCATGCTGAATCCCAAGGTGAGGGGACAGAGAGCACTCATAGGCCAAGCAGAGCTAAAATCTGCCCACAACAGGAACATTAAAGGAAGAGCTGGGGAGGAAAACTGGAAAGCTTAGCCAGGTATTGGAAAAATAAGACAGAGAGGCGAAAGGAGGTGAGAAGCATGGGGAGTGGTGAAATCAGGACCCAGAGAAGAGCCAAAATGATCCCCAAGGGAGGAAGAGAAAAAGGTCCATGAAGGACCAGGAGTCAGTGGCTAGAGTGCAGGGGAAATGACATCAGGAGGTAGAAACCAATAGAAATTCCCAGGGAAAGTGACGTCCAAACAGTAATCCTACTCTTAGCCAAACTGGCAATAAACCCAAGAGTAAGACTTCACAGCACGCTGGTCCCCAAAACTATCCGCCACATGCACTTTCCCAGAAGGCTACTGGAGGATGTGTTCCAACAAAACAAGCAGCTGAACCAAGAAACTGGAAAGCACGAGATCCAGAAGGGGGTGGCTTGAGGAAGAAGAGAAGGGTATCCAGGAATAACCAAGGTCCCCGGCTTTCAGCCGCCTCTTCTGTGGGGCTTCTGCCTCTAGGGAGCCTCGGTGATCTCAGGACACAAAGAAGTGCCCTGGAGACTTTGTGCAGGGAGGTCTGGAGGGAGCAAAGCCTGAAGTGCCATGACTGGGGACTCAGTGACAGAGACAGAAGTGTCTCACCCAACTCCAGCTGCCATCCAGGGAGCAAGGCTGGCCAGGTCTCCCAGATGGTCTCGGGGCTCTCCCTGCATCTGTCCCTGTCCCAAGGGCAGAATGTACAGCCTCCCACGGATGTCTGCTGTCTTTGCTGAGCCATGGCGGGTGAGCACCTCATGCTTGTATCCCAAGGCCCAGGCATGGCTACTGGAGGATGTGTTCCAACAAAACAAGCAGGGAAGGCAGCCTAGGATACACAGGGCATTGGTGACAAGCAGGGCAGGCAGCCTAGGATACACAGGGCATTGTCAGACTACACTGCCCAGGGGACAGTGGCCCTGCACTCCGGGACTCTGAGGGACTCACTGGTGGTGTAGCAATGAGCTTCCCACACCTGTGACTTGTGGCCTGGGGATTAAACTCAGGCCCTTGTGATTGCCAGGCAAGAACTTATTCTACTGAGCTATCTCCCCAGCCCAGTAGCACACTGGCTTCAATCTGCTGCCCATACCTCTAGGCCAAGCAAAAAAGGGCTACACAGCATCAGGCACTGCTGGGTGTGGACTGCTCTGTGCTTTGGAGAGAGTAGAGGTGCCCAATGCCCGGAGGGCAGTGTGCCAGCTGGCAGTCCCAAGCCCACGCTGCTGGGATGCCCCACTCAACTGTCATCAGCCCTGCAACTACAGAGCACTGAAGCCAGGCAGTGTAACTGGGGGCTCCCCACAACTTATTCAAAAAATTCTTCATTAAATTTAAAGAGCCCATTCTGGACTGGGCCTGGTGGTGTGGGCCTGAAACCCTAGCACTGTGGGAGGCTTGGCACAAGCTCAAGCTCAGCTTGGGCAGCTTAGCAACTGAATGAGACCCTGTATTAAAAAAAAATAGTTGTTCCTTCTCTTTGAAAAGTTACAGCTGAGACGAGGGAAAGGAGAAAAGCAAGTGAAAGAAAGAAAGAAAGAAAGAAAGAAAGGAAAAGAAAAGAAGGAAAGAAGGAAAGAAGGAAGCAAGGAAGGAAGGAAGGAAGAGAGAGAGAGAGAGAGAGAGAGAGAGAGAGAGAGAGAGAGAGAAAGAAAGAAAGAAAGA
>NW_004524649.1:2854910-2855658 GCF_000260255.1 Octodon degus | reverse complement strand
GAGAGAGAGAGAGAAAGAAAGAAAGAAAGAAAGAAAGAAAGAAAGAAAGAAAGAAAGAAAGAAAGAAAGAAAGAAAGAAAGAAAGAGAAAGAAAGCAAGCAACCCAAGGTAGCTTGGATAACTGCGCCACTGATTTCTACTAGTCTACTAAAAGGAGCAGTTAATGCTTATACTTTTTCTCTCCTTTCTAATTTTTTATCATTTTTTGGTCAATTTTGCATGCTTATACCTGATAATCAACATCACTAATTGGAAGACAATGTGCAACATAATAACCATTGGTGAAGTCCTATCATCTTGTGTAGTGAAGTTCTGTATCATTTCTAGTATTTTCTTTGCTTTTACTATTTTTTATATTCTCTTCAAAAAAAATTAAATTAAATAAATCAAAGGGCTGGGGACGGAGCCCAAAGTGGAAGCCCTGGGTTCTATAGACTGAAAACAGAACAAAATAAAACAAATGAAAGCCAGCACACAGGCAGTGGCTACCGCTGGATAGACACGCTCCATATGTCTGGTTCTAAATCTACTCTCTAAGTCTAAATCACTTATGATAAGCATGCAGCTGGTGTGCCTACATCGTAACCTGCGTGGTAACCACACGCCGTGACAATCACGCAGCCCGCCTAGCACAAACTTATCTTCAGAGCCCTTTCAAGAAACATCGTATTATTGCCCTAGTGTAAGAACCTGAAAGAATAAATAAAATCTGAAAGGTACAACAGGTATTGTGAAGGGGAAAGAATTT
>NW_004524649.1:2844914-2854734 GCF_000260255.1 Octodon degus | reverse complement strand
CATACATACAGGATGGCTTAGATAATTCTACTGCTGATTTGTGCTGATCTATTGAAAGGAGCAGTTAATTGCCTAAATGCTTTTTCTTCTTTTTAATTTCTTATAACTTTTTTGAAACAAATTTTGCATGCTTATATCTGGTAATCTCAACAACTAATTTGAAGACATTATGCAATATAACAAACATTGTTGAATTCCTATTATTTGTTTAGTGAAATTCTGTATTGTTTCTTTCTTTTTTTTTTTTTTTTTACTGTTTTTATTCTCTTCTGAAAGAAAAAAGAGAAACTTATAAAAATGTGTTTTCTTTTTTTCCTATGTGGTGCTCAGGGTCTCACTACTAGATTAGACATGTAGGGATTCGCTGTTTACAGCCTCCCAAGTGCTGCCACCACACCCAGTCTGAATTGCCATCTCAGCATACCTCAAGGGTGGGGCTGGCACAGCAGGCCCAGGGATTGAACCCCTAGCCCCTGAGCCTGCTTGCAGGTGCTTTAATCCACTGAGTTATTTGGCCAGCCCTTTAAAAAATGTGTTTTCTAAAAAATGTATTTTTATTGTAAAGAAAAATATAAATCTACCACCACAGCATTAACACATGTTTGTACCAAAGTCATGATAGCATAAAAAGCAAAGCTCCAGCTGCTCTTGGGCTCTGTCTTCTGCCTCCTCCTGTGGACTCCGCCCTGAGGGCTGCTCATAGAGCTGCCCCTGGAGCTCTGTAACTGCCTATGACTGTCACTCTGACCCTTTGGAATGTCCCATCTGGCTCCCAGCTGTACTGGTCTCCAGATCACTCTGAGCTCCCACACTCAGTCCCTGGATCGACCTGAGGTCGGATGCTGCCTGTCAGGCCCTGGGTTTTCACCACATGTCAGCCAGGTAGAAGAAAGATCCTGCCCACTGGCGCCACCTTCAGCTTCTGGCTCCTGCCAGGTGACAGCCCCTGTGTCTTGCTGTGAATATGATCAATGCTCAAGAAACTGAGGCATTCAAGAGCTCGCTCGACTCTTGGGGTCTTTATGTGGCTGACTCACTGACTCCCTTTGGTTCCTCCAAGCCCCAGGGTGACCCAACTCAGAGGGCTGGATCATGACAGGATGTGTCTGCTCATGACAGGATGCACTGAGGGACACTTACAGGAGGGCAGCTGGGCCCTTGCTAGGACACCATTCTGGTCCTGGTCCCTTCCCGGAAGCCCGGCCTCTGTGAGCTCTGGCTGTAGAAAAGCAGGTGGGGCTGGGCCATCTGCTCCAGGCCCGTACATTGACTGCCAACCAGGATGTAGGTGGAGCATCCACATCAAAGGCGATGGTGTGAGAACACCACGGAAAGTGGGGAAGCGCTGGTTCCCACCATGCCACAAGGAGGGAGTGGCTGTCCCCTTGATCACTTCTGTGCCTTCTCCTATGCTGTCCTTTCCCAGTCTCTCACTGCTGTCTCTACCCACAGCATTAAAAGCAGCCTGAGAATCAAGGATGCACCCAGGACAAATGAAGGGTGGCACAAGGCTGGAAGAGGCCATCAGTGCCCAGGGACACATTGCTGGGTGGGGGACACAGGTCCCAGGATCTCTGCCCTCTCCTCCCACCCACTGACCCTAGAGTAGCTTCGCTTCCTCTGGACAGTGTGCAGCGAGCTTTTCTGCTCTAATTTTTTTTTCTTTAGAAAACGTACAATTAAATTTCTTCAATTCTTTGAGACCAAAACTATAATCCATCCTTCACTTTAAAAAGCATGGAGGAGCCGGCCAGATGCCTCAGCAGACTAAAACTCCTCCTGAGACAGAGCGCAGCAGCTGGGGTTCCTTTCCCGGCATGCTGTGCTGGCCACTACCCTGGGGCGCACTGAGATGGCGATTGAGACTAAGTGTGGTGGCATGCACCTGTAATCTCAGCACTTGGGAGGCTTGAAAACAGGAGAATCACTATGAGTCTGATCTGTTTAATGAGACCCTGTAGACCCTGTAAACCCTGTCATATATACAAAAAAATAAATAAAAATAAAAAGCATAGGATAGGAGTCAGCCTGGAGACCCTCACATCATGAATGTGTAAGGAAATCACAGGGTTAAAGCATGAATGCCAAGCATTGGAGACAGAAGGCCTCGTCAGAGACACAGATACAAGGTTTAAGGTCTGGCATCTTCAGGACACCTGTCTAGCTCTCTCCCACCCCCTTATCACAAAGCTCAGCCACCTGCCCATCCTGACACCTCTTTCCTGCTTACATGCCGAGGGCAGAGTGGGACTCCGGTGTCAGCTCTTTAAATTTTGCGTGCAGCCCTAGTCACACCACCACCTGAGCCACTGCCTTTGTCACTTGATGAGACAGCTGCCTGGGGCAGGGACATGCTTGGGCTAGGCTGTGAGCCTGCTGCCCTCTATATTCCATGGCACAATTTGTGGTGGTCTTCGAGTGGCTGCCCTACCGTCCGTGGGCAGGAGCCAGTGTGGACCCCTCTGGGCTGCTCAGGGCTTCCTGTGGCCCCAGTGAACTTAGGCCTCCCATCCTCAGGGCAGGGTTAATTCCCTCCCCCATTGCTGTTCTGCAAGGTCCAAGGAGTGCGGCAAGCATCTAGCAGGGGAGATAGGGCTCTCGCTGGGGTGCAGCCATTGACCCACACCCTTGGGTGTCAGCTGTCTGAGTTGAACCCATCCCTACAGTCTTATGTTTGTGCTTCTGAATGCTGTGCTCATACTCACACCCCTGGCCTGAGCATCAGCACCCTGGCTGGAGCCTTGCTGGGGTGCGGTGGGCCCCGTTCTGTCTGCCCTGCCCTCTGGTTGCAGGGCTGCCCTGGCCACAGCCTGTGTGAGTGAATGGCTGCTCTTTATTCTTGCCATGGGTTACACTGGAATATATATATTGACCACCAGTTAGAAATCCACTACACTGGCCCAGGCACCACAGGATGGGAGCAATTCTCAGGGACTTTCAGGTGGCCTGGTCTGGGATCCTTGTCTCAGTTCTAGTTGACAAGGTAGCTCTGGAGGTCCTCGTTGGCTGAGGGGACAATCTGGCCCTATAAACACTTGTGTTGGGGAGGCTCCACTGGAACCCCAGGTGACCAGCCATGTAAGGCCACAATGGAGCCCTCCTGGGGGATGCTGTTGATAGGTGGATGTCTCTGCGAGTCTCTTACATTAATGTCCTCATCTCAAAGGGCATGAGGTAGAGGCCATCCATTTAGGGCTGAGCCACCTGGAAGTGCCGGCTGTTAGACAGGCTCTCCCTAATGGGTAGACCTGCTGGACAGGGCAGAATTGTGGCCCCACGTTTTAAAGAAAAGGAAGGAAGGAGACAGACAGCTACAGGGCAAACTTATTCTGCTTTTCCTTATACACTGGGCATCTGCAGGCCCAAGAGAAGAGTCACGGGGATTTTAGCAAAGTCTGTGGCACCTCAGAGGAAGCACACATTGTGCATTTAAGGAGTCGTGAATGGTAACAGGTCGGGACTTTGCCCTCTGGCCCAGAGTGGCCACCATAGCTCTTACCATGCAGCCAGAGTCTAGCAGTGTCTGGCATTCAGTATGTTCCTGAAAATGTCACCTACGAGTTGGATAAGTACTCAGATGGAAGAGGGTTGTCTTTAAAGCCACTGGCACTTTCAGACCTGTGGCAGCAGTGCCAGGTGGAAGGTTCAAAGGAGTTTTGAGCCATTAAGATCCAATATTAAACTTAAACCAGACCTTGCCCACATTTTGTCTCCACCCTTTATTTTACTGCTTTTTCAGTAAAAGTTTATAAACTTTACAGGACTCCCAGAAAGCACAGGAAGAACCCAGGAGATGCCTTGAAGTTACTGCTTGGTGGAACAGCAGCAGTGGGGTCAGGAAGGAGGCAAGCACATGGCAGGGTTAAGAGGACCGTGGGCATAGATTGGGCCTTGGCCAACTCTAAGAGCTCTGGACCTCAAACAAGTTCCCGCCTCCCTCTCACCCTGCGTTTTCTCAGCTTTAAACTCAGCTGAGAGCATTCCCACCCAACGCAGGAAATAGGGACATGAAGCAGACAAACCTCCCTTTTTGCACACATAGTTCTGAGAATCGCTGGTCCCCCTCCCTGTGCCCCGTACTACTCCATGCACCAAGCAGGCCTCTCCCTCAGCCTGCCTTGAACTCTCTCCTACTAGACTAGGCACCCTGGGCCAGCCATGGTTTCCCCCATCAGGCAGTCCAGGGCCCTGTGACACAGGCTATCCTACCCTGTCTTGTTCCCGGGAGTAGTATGGATGGAGCGTTGGTCTTAAGAGCTTGACATCTGGGAGAGCAAAAGTCCTCAAATAGGAAGGAAACTAGGAGTCCAGCTGTCCTAGGCATTGGCTCCAGGAAAAGGAACGCAACACCGAGGGAACAAAGTACCTTCCTGTTATTACTGTAAATGACTGGCCATGCAACATAGTCTAGATGACAGGAAAGGAAGCCTTGCTGGTTCAAAGGAGAGAAGAACCAAGATACCAAGTAACCAGGGACTCGTGAGATGCTAGAGCAGGCTGGTATCCTGAGGCTCAGTGTATTACCCAGCCAGGTGGCAGCTCCATGGAGTGCAGCTATGGACAATGATCCTTGCCTCCTTCTATCTGTCAGGGAGGATCTGGGAAAATACTAGAAAAGAAGACGTGCTTTCCTGAGGCTCTGCCTCAACAGGCTGCTAAGAACATTCTGAAATGTTCTGGAGCACTTGCTCTGCAGCTCTCTGGACTAGAGCTCTGGCCCTTGGCACAGGACAGAGCATGGCTCCTGGGCGGCCAAGACTTGATTACCCTGGGAGGAGGTAAAGGCTCAACTCTGTGGCAGGGGTCAGGGGGTTCCCTGAACCCCAGCCAGCTCAAGCCCACTTGTCCCTGTGCATCCCCACCAGGTCCTTCTGCAGGGACCACTGGGGGACTGATTTTGTGTTGGAAGAGGCCACTGGGAATTGAATGCAGGACCTTAGCACTGAGAAGCACCCCAGCCCTTTTTATTTTTGAGCCAGAGTCTCACTAAATCACCTAGGCTGGCCATAGTCTCTGGAGTAGCTGACCTTACAGTTGTCTGGAGTAGCTGAGCTTACATGACACACAGCTCACTTTCCTTGACTTTCAAGAAAATAAATATGACAGGCTTTCTGCCCCACAACCCACCACGTTCTTCCTTTCTAACTTGGGCTCAGCAGAATGGCACCCACAAAGAAGGGTGGAGAAAAGAATTAGGGCCATTCTGCCATCAACAAGGTGGTAACCCAAGAATCCAATCAACATTCATGAGCGCATCCATGGAGCGGGCTTCAAGAAGCACACTCTCGGGCACTTAAGGAGATCTGGAAGTTTGCCATGAAGGAGATGGGGACTGAGATGTGCGCATCGACACCAGACTCAACAAAGCTGCCCAGGCCAAAGGAATAAGGAATGTCCTATAGCAAGTCGAGTACGATATGAGGAAACAGAATGAAGATGAAGATTCACCAAACAAACTGTATACCTTGGAAACCTACGTTTCTGTTACCATGTTCAAAAATCTCCAGACAGTGAATGTAGATGGGAACTAGCTTTGAAATAAAGTTACAAAACTGCTGAAAGAAAGAGAAAGAAAGAAAGAAAGAAAGAAAGAAAGAAAGAAAGAAAGAAAGAAAGAAAGAAAGAAAGAGAAAGAAAAAAGAAGAAAGAAAAGAAAGAAAGAAAGGAAACATGGGTGTGGTGGTCTATGCATCACCCTCGCCAAAGTAGGAGGAACCAGCTGTCCCAGCACTGGTTTCACACCAGGACTTCACAGACAGGAAGTGGGGAGGCTTTCTTTCCTCCCTCTTGCCTGCTGCAGCAGAGGCAGGAGGGTCACAGGGGTCCAGTGCACAGGTTCTAAATTCTGCTGTTTCCCTCTGTAAAGCTTGAGGTTGGAAGCCAAGCTAGGGGACAGTTGGTAAAGGGCCTGCAGGGGGCGTCATTGTGAGTGTGGTGCTGGTCCGCAAGGGCCCCTCCAGGGGTAGGGAGGAGGCATTGCTTATCCAGGAGCTTGTTTTGCTGAGAAAGAAAGCTGGAGCTGAGACTGCTTTTCATCTTGACATTTCCCCAGGATATGTTCCTGGCCCTCTGTTGTTTTATTTCAGAGCTTGCTGGAATGGAAAACAAACAAACAACCAAAGAAATCCATCAAAAGCCAAAAAGGAGGAAAGAAAGAGAATAAATCCTGGCCAGAGGTAAGTTCACAATGGACTAGGTCCCCAAGAGAGTATGCTGCCACCCAGTAGTGGACCCCAAAGCACAAAACACATAACTGTAGTTCATCCTGGCCTGCCGAATGTCCCAGTAAGCAGCATGTCACACAAGGACTTGAGTCAGAGTTCTGTGGGCACAGGAGTCATGGTGTTCCGACTCCCTGTCACCCCTAGGTCCTGTCCTCTTGGGCCCTTCAGGACTCCCCATACACCACCAGACTGTGTTCAAGGCCTGGGCACTGAGCTGCAGTTCACCGAGGATAGAGGCTGTGAAGAGGGCCCAGGCAGGAGCATGACAATCCCCAGCATGGACAGCCACCAGGCTTGCTGCCCTGCTGAGTCACTCTGACCTCCACAGTCCTGCACACACTGGACAGTGTCCACAGCCCTGGCAGAGGCTTTGTTTCATGTTTCCACTGAAAGAAAATTAAATCTATTATGGCTAAACCCAGAGTAGAAAGCAGAATGAGCCTCCAGGAAGGGCCGCATCTTGGAGAGCTGGGGACTGAAGGGTCCAAAGCTCGATCACTTACCCCATGCCAAGCACTGTCCTGGGTCACTTTCCTGGTTCCCACGTGGGAGCACTCTACTCATGCGCTGCCAGTATGGCTGGGCTGTCTGGTCTTCTCCCAGTGCCTGCTCCTCCCACCCCTTCCCAGCAGTTTCTGCCAAGTGTCCCATTGCTTCCCCCTCTCTTTTCCAGCCTGTCTCCTCTGCTCCCATCATGGGATAGCCCATGGGTAGAGAATTGGACCTCCATTCTTTTTTTTTTGTTTGTTTCATTTATATATTTGATACATGGTCTCACTACACAGCTTGGACTTGTAGCGATCCTCCTGTCTTCAGCCTCCCCAGTGCTGCAATTGCAGGCTTGCAACACCACACCCAGTCTCAGTGGCCAACTCAGCATGCCTGGGGAAAGGGTTGGTGTGGCCTGTGGTGTTGGGGATCAAGCCCCAGGCCCTGCACTTGCCTAAGCAGGAGCCTAGTCCTCTGAGCTATCTCACCAGTCCTGGACCTCAATTCTTAGACAGGATACTGTCTGCCTCAATGTCCTCTTCTGACAAAGGGAATGTCTGATGGAGACCAGTGGTCCTGGCCATCCGACCCAGTGAGCAGCAGGTAAACAGTGCCCTGAAGGGTCCATATTCCCCTCCTGCCCTCCACACTGCCCTGTTGCCAACAGGGTCAGGCAACAGGAACAGTGTACAGACTCCTGGAACCTTCACCCACATCCAGCCACCCATCCATTCTGTCCCTTCACCACCTTCCTGCTTTGTAGCCATGAGCACTGGAGAGACAGCAGTCACTGCTGAACCCCAGTCTGTCCATTGACATGAGCACCCCAGGGTGCCTCTCTTTTGTGATGAGTTTGATCCAGGTGCCTGAATGGCTGGAAGAATAGAAGTTTTTAATTTTCACAAAATCCAGTGCATCGTTTTTATTCTGTTTATTGATTGTACTTTTGGAGTTCAGGGTATAGTGTGAGAACTCTTTTATCCTTGGGTCCAGATCATTTTTTGTGATTTTCCCCCCAAAGATTGAAGAGTTTATTTATAATTCCATGTTTTATGTTTAAGTCTCTGGCCTATTTTGAGTTCATTTGTTTATAATGTGAAATTAAGGTAAGACTGCTCAGGGCTGTGCTGGTCCCATGCCATTTGTGGAGTTAAAGTGAATTGAGTCCTGTGAATTGAGTCCTCCATCAGCCCCAGGTGGGCACGGTTCTGCAGGGCATCTGTGGCTCTTATCTGCTCCGAGGTCATCCTTCCCGACTTTCTGCCCTTTCTGTGACATCACTCACACAGGAAAAGTGGTGTGATCTATTTTCCTGCTGGGGAGAGCACAAGTCTCAGATCTTTGCATGTCAAATGACATTTACACCAAGTGAAAAAAATTTCCATTTGAAAGATAGTAAATTAAAGTACACCTTTATCTTTCTTTCTTTCTTTCTTTTTTTTTTTTTCAGAACCAGGGATTGAACTCAGGCCCTTGTACTTGCCAGGAAGAGCTTATTCTACTGAGCTATCTCCCCGGTCCATAAATTAAAGTACAAATAAATCTTGAAACTAGGTTATTTTCTATAAAACTAAATTAAATTTTAAAAAACACTTATTTACTGAGAGCTATCATTTTTCTTTTTTTCTTTTTTGTTTTTCTTTTTCTTTCATTCCTTTTTTTTTTTCTTTTTGTATTTTAGGGAAGGGTCTACAGGGTGTTCAGGTTCTCACTATTAGATGGGACTCATAGTGATCTGCCTGCTTACAGCCTCCCAAGAGCCAGAATTACAGGTGTGCACCACCATGCCTGGTCTCAATTGCTGTCTCAGCATGCCCCAGGGGTGGGGCCAGCACAGCAGGCCTGGGGATTGAACCCCCAGACCCTGCGCCTGCTTGCAAGCACTTTAATTTGCTGAGCTATTTAGCCAGCCCTTGAGAGTTATGATTTCTGGACCCACTAGAAAACAGGTTTGCAGGGCCGGCCAGATAGCTCAGTGGACTAAAGCACCTGTGTAGGCAGGCACAGGAACCCAGGTTCAATCCCTGGCATGCTGTTCTGGCCCCGCCCCTAGGGCATGCTGAGACTGCAACTGAGACTGGGCATGGTGGCACGCACCTGTAATCCCAGCTCTTGGGAGGTGAAAACAGGAGAATCACTAAGAGTCCAGATTTACATAGTGAGACCCTGTAGACTCTGTACTAAATACATACGAAAGAAAGAAAGGAAGAAAGAAAGAAAGAAAGAAAGAAAGAAAGAAAGAAAGAAAGAAAGAAAGAAAGAAAGAAAGAAAGAGAAAACAGGTTTGCCAATCCTGAACCACAGATTTCAGAGATCTTCTTGGGTGGAATGTCACAATAAAGTCAGAAAGCAACAGGTGTCACAGCAGCACACAAACACAAGGGAAAGATGACATTAAACTAAGTCATAACACATACAAGGACAGTAATAAATTCACTTTATCACCTGAAAAAAATAAGTAAATAAACTAAGTCATAACAGTTGTTGCTGCTTCATTTTTATTTTATTTTATTTTATTTTTATTTATGTTTTATTTATTTATTTTTTTTTGACGGTACCAGGGATCGAACTCACAACATTGGACTTGCCAGGCAGGTGCTTACGCCACTGAGCTATACCCCTGGCCCATTTTTATTTTAAAGATAAAAATATAAGAAAAAAAAAACTCTGGAGTAGCTGGATTTACCCCAGGGCTAATGTGAATTATTTCTGTGTTTGTCCTTACAGAAGACAAAAGCTGTGAGGAACCCAACACCTGATTCTTAATGGCAAGTTGCTTCCAGACTCGGAATTCAATAAAACCCTATTAATCCCTCCTGCCCAAACACAGGGGTCTTGAACAATAAGGCCAGCCATGTAGGATAATAGAAAAGCATTGATCCCAATGAAGCGGCACCTGGTGTTGAAAACGGAGCTCCCCTGATTTGTGGAAGCTTCGCTCAGGGCCCTGCGAGGAGAGTCTGAGCTAACTAATAACTCGTCCACCGGAAGGAATCAGCTCCTGGGTGGTCCTCTTGTGGTAACAAGCCACACCCAATCCCTCAGTTCACAGCAGCCAGCCTACTGCTCCTCTTCGCTTCCTAGGTCTTCCAGCCATTCAGGCCCCT
>NW_004524649.1:2832414-2839914 GCF_000260255.1 Octodon degus | reverse complement strand
GAGAACTTCATGAGGAATACACTGATAGAATTACATCCAGTTGATGAGGGTGGAAGGAGAAATCACTGGCTGCCTAGGCATTGTGGGAAATCCTGACTGAATGCTATTAATTATCCATAATTAAAATAAATAATTATTCTGAGTTAAACCTAGAAAATAAAGGATAATTAGATAATGAGATGGAAAAACAAGACAAAGATGAAATGTCAGATGCGGCCCGAGACAGGGTTAGTGCAGGAAGGCTGCACCATGGAGCGCCGCACACCGGCTGCGCAGAAGGATACGCTGTGACCTGAGGGTGTAGGTGCTCGCCAGCCGTTATGCCTGACATGCCCATGCTGCACTGGCCGAGCTGGGACCACACACCTCAAGATATGTTTACTGAGTTCTACTGAAGATCTCAACTCCTGTCAAGATCTGGATTTTTTTTCTACTTCTGCTACCGGAAATGACTTAAAACTCGAAATGCAAATTGACATTTGAATTCTATTCCTTGATTTAAATTTCCACGCTGAGGGTCGACTTTGCCACCCCGAGCCCTTGAGAACTTAAAGATGTGAAAGACCTGGGGGAGGGTGGGGTCTGGTCCACAGTGGCCTGTGGAGGTGAGCAGGAGCCCTCCTGTCTCAGCCTCCTCACCTGAGGGGGTCTTGTACCCTCAAAGCCACCCTGAGGTTGGAGGCTTGAGGTGTGCAGGGGGTTCTGTGCAGTCTCTGCTGGTGGGAGCCTATAGCCTGGCTTCTTTGACCCCACACCAGGAGAACCTGTGTCTCGCACACTCACCTCGCTTCCCTTCCTGGTCTGCTGCAAGAAGAAAGTGCCCAAGACAGTGGCCATAGGAGTGTGGGCTCTCTGCGCTCCCAGTTCTGGATGTGGGCAACTGAGGCCTGCACCAGGCCCTCTGGATACCTCTAAGCCAGAACACATGACATGTGGTGTACATCCCAATAGGTAGACCTGAGGGACACATACCAGGATGGCCACCCCACCCCAGGCCACTGGGAAGATGGTGGAGCTGGGCCCGTGGCTTCTTTCTGCCCTCTCTGGAGGGCCCCTCCCCTCTGTGCAGAGCCCCAACCTCCTCATCTCAGAGCAGCATCACAGTCACACGCTCTCAGAGCCTGTGGAGCAGCTGCTTTTGCTGTGAGAGACACTTCAGCTTGAGTCTTCTCCCACTGTCCCTGTGCCCTTGTTAGTAGCAGAGCACCAACAAGTGTAATCAGCAGGATGATGTGGCGCCACTGCTCTGTGGATGTCCTGGATGGCGAGCACTCCTGGTTCAGGATGGGAGGGACCCCAGGCTCAGGGTGATGGGTGCTGAGAGAAACACTACCTGCACCAAAGCTCACTCCAGTGGCCTGTTGTTAGGCCTTTCCTGAGATCCTGTGCTCGTTCCCTCTCCCTTTTCCTACTTGCCCGCTCACGGAGGGAAAACCAGTCCTGGCCTAATCTCTCAGCCCAGGAGTCACCTGTGACTGGTGCAAAGGAAGACATTTTGGATGGGCTCTGGCCTTAGCGTGAACTGTTAAGTCGTGATGGTGGTCATCTAACATGGCTGAAGCCCTTACAACACCAGCTGAGCTTCCCAATGACCACTTCCTCCTCCTTCCCCTAACCTAGTCCTAGAGGCAGTTTCCTCTCACCTTCCTCCCACACACAGGAGAGATCCCAGTAAGCTCCTTATGTGTAACTGAAACTGCCCCTCTAACTCCACAGCAGCAAAAGGCCATAAATGCCTCAGCTTACCTTTGTCTCAGGCCAGAGGACTTGCCCCATGTGCCCTTGATCCTCTGTGTGGCTTTGGAGTTAATAAACACTTCTTTCAGCTTTCCTATCTCTTTACTGCACCACCACAAATCCTAAATTTCTTTATATCATTTTCATCTGAATCACAGTTTCAGAGGTAGAATGAACTAATGAAATTAGACAATGAAATACCTACTATTCTTTTTTTAATCATTAATTTATTTTTTATTTATTTGGTACAGGGTCTCACTATGTAGCTCAGACTCATAGTGATCCTCCTGTCTCAGCCTCACCAGCTCTGGGATTACAGGTACACACTACCATGGCCAGTTTCGGTGGCTTGCACGGCGCACCTGGGGTTCCAGGGCCAACATGGCGTGTGGCACCAGAGATCAAACCCAGATCCTTGTAGTTGCCAGGCAGGAGCTTAGACTGCTGAGCTATATCTCCCCAGCCCAATATCTATTATTCTTAAGTGTCCAACTCCATGCCAGACCGTTCCCTGCATTCTCAGAGATAAGCAGCACTGACCAAATTCCAATCCATGCAGCTACCACCCAGGAAGCTAGGGCAACAGGAATGGGAAGGGAGCCAGGCAGTGTGACAGGTATCAGGCCTTCCTGAGAGCCTCATGCCCTTCTCTGCAGTGGAGCACGTGGGCTCCCTGCCATCAGCACTCTCTGAGCTCCACACCAGCCTTCACAGTCCTGCTTTCTCTCCAGTTTGCACCTTGAGTACTCCTCGCTCCCCTTCCTCCATTCCCAGCCATGGCCCTCACCCCAGTAAGGAAGCAGGGCCTTTAGGAGGCTGCAGAATGAGGGCAGGGCTGTCACTGGCAGGGCTGGTCTGCCTGTGTGTCACCTTCTAACTCTAGTCCACCAAGTGGAAGTGTGAGTCTCCAGGACAAGGAAAAGCTTTTTTTTTTTTTTTCACCAATCCTAGAAATTCAGTAAGTGCTTAAAATGTAAGTGCAGGGTCCTGGTGAATGGACGGAGGCTGCATCACTCCTTGAGAAAAACAGGGTCCAACCACAGACAGCTCCCTGGGACGTGAGCATCGCCCTAGCAACGGGTCAGAGACCACTCACCAGGAACCTGGAGATGCAGCCCATTTCCTCCCAGATCATCCCAGGAAGCATGAAGGGGACTAATGCACACACGAGCCAGCCTCTGGCACACACATCGGCTCTGTCTCCTCTTTGCTTCTTCCTCGATCACTAGTTCTTTTGCTGATACACTTGCCATGCACACAAGGACTCAACCCAGGCCTTGAATTCCTTGATCCTCTCCTGCCTTGCCCTCCTCTGGCCTCTTTCCCCTCCTGCAGCTGTGACCACCCCCACCTGATCAGGCCAGCTGTCTCTACTATGCTTTTCAACTCACTCTGTTTAACCGAGCTCCCCTCCTTAAGATCCCCAAGCCACAGAATGCTGGAACTCAGTCCCTGGGAAGCGTGAGGCTTTATCTGCTCCCTGGTGAGAGTACCCCAAGCAACTGGCTGTGGGTGGACCCTTAGGTTGGGGGGAAGGGTCCTACACCTACAGGAATGTAGGTGTTTCTCAGCAGATCTTTGTCATTGCTTAATCCAAAGGAGAAAATGAAATGATTTGCATTTCGGTTACCAAATCATGCAGCAGCAGAAGACACTGAGCAACAAGGAGTCCTTCTGGATCCTTGAAATCAGATCTCCCCATGACACTGGGCAGCCTGCTGCTTCTGATGGCTGACTGACATTGGCTCTGTAGCGCATGCTCATCCCTGTTCTGTTCTGCCCTACTGAAGAGCTTGATCCTCCTGTAACAGATTCCTGAGCTCTCTATGGTCATCATCCCCACATTACAGATGGGAGAACTGAAACCACCCTCCACATTTTCCCAAGAGACACCGGGGTGCACAGTGGAGCCAGGTGTTGGTGGCGAGTGGTGCTGGGGATAAAGGAGAGGGTGAATCCACACTCACCCCTCCTCCAAGCTGCCAGATGCATGAAGTCACTCTGCCTCATGGGTGCAAAGCCATGAGCTGCACCGTCTCTGCCCTGGCCTGTTCTCAGGGACTCTGCATTCTAATGAGGGTTTAAAAATACGTGTGGATGAGCAAGCCCGTGGCAGGAAAGTATGCTGGCTGGAGACCACAGAGCTGACCACAGAGCTGACTGCAAGGCAGGATTATGGAGGGGAAAAGATATATTTAGGTAGCTAGGCAGGATAGCTTGGATAATTGTACTGCTGATTTCTGCTGGTCTTTTAAAAGGAGCAGTTAATTCTTGAAGTTTTTTTCTTTTTAATTTCTTATAACTTTTTGTTGTTGTTTTGCTTTGTTTTTTTAAACCTACCTTGCACATTTATATCTGGAAACCTAAACAACTAATTTGAAGATAACTTCATGAAAAGTTATCTTCAAAACAACTTCAAATCATTGTTGAATTCCTATGATTTTGGTTAGTGAAATTTTGTATCATTTCTAATGCTGTTTTGTTTTTGCTATTTTGTATTCTAAAAAATACACAAAAACAAAACAGGGCTGGGGCCAGAGAGATAGCTCAGAGGCATAAGCACCTACCTAGTAACACAAGGACCCAGATTCGATCCTGGTCCTACATGCCATGCAGTCTCAGGCCTGGATCCCCTGGTGCACCATCTCATCCCCAGATGTGTATGCACCCACCTTGTGGCCCCCAAACTGGCCATGGTGGACATGCCTATAATCCCAGCACCTGGAAGTTTGAGCCAGGAGGATCTCTGTACATTTGAGATGAGCCTGGGGGCTACAAAAGTGAGCACAAGGCCAGCCCAAACTGCAAAGTGAGACCCTGTCTCAGAAAAAGAAAAAAAAAAAAAAAAAAAAAGCAGGGCTGGGGAGACAGCTCAGCGGTCTAAGTACCTGCCTGACAAGCTCAAAGACCCGGGTTCAATCTCTGTTACCACATGCTATGCTGACCCCGAAACCCAGCTTGGTGATACGTACCTGTTATCCCAGCACTGAGGAGGTTGAGACGGGAAGATCACTATGAGTCAAACTATGTAGTGAGATCCTACACTGAATTGTTAAAAAAGCAGGATTAGGCATTGTCAACCTGAGGGGAAGAGACGATCTTAAGAGTGAAAGACTCTTTCCTGTCCAGCCCTCCATTTGGTATGAAAACTTTGATTTTGAACTGTGATTCTCAAAATGTTATTTGTAAAGTAATAAGAATTTGAGACCTTATGCAAGCCCCAAAGCTATACTTTGGGGTTTGCTAGAAATCTTTTGGAGGGGACAGGGAGATAGCTCAGTGGAATAAGTGCTTGCCTGACAAGCACAAGGTCATGAGTTTGATCTCTGGTACCACCAAAGAAAAATGAAATAAAATAAAATAAAAATCTTTTGAAGAAGAACCTCCTTAAACAATCACTTTAGTGGGCAAAGTGACTGAGCCGGTTACCACAAGAGTCCTGTCCAAGCCATACACTTTGCAGGGACAGCTTGTGTCCAGACCTGGGGCATTCTCAACAGCCCCTCTCTTCTGGCATCATGCAAATAAACACTTCTTTTGCAGTTAAGTACATATTCCCAGAGTGTCCCTGAGATGTACCTCGTACCTTGAGACCCACAGAGGAGACCAGAGGAATACAGAAACAGTGGATGGCCACCTGCCCAAATGCCCCAGAGCCAGGGCCGGCCGCTGCCAGGGCATGAGCCCCTTGTCTTGTTGTTTTAGAATCTCCCCATCTCACTGCAGCCTGCTGCCGGCCAGTGTTCCCTTCCGCAGCTCTCTAGTTAAGAGTGTTACTTTGGAAGTTATAAATTGTCAGTTATTATTCGATTATCTCAGCTTGGAACTGGCTGCATAATGACTTCCTCAGTAGGATGCTGAAATGCTAATTCATAACCTCCTTCTGGAAATGCTTTTCAGGAAATTTGTAACAAATCCATTAAATTAAAATGAATTTGTGCTGTAGCGAGAAGTAACTGAGCCGTATGGGGCCCATCCAAGTGGTGTTCTTCTTATTTGTGTTCTTTATCCCACTCGAAGAGAATTCTCCATCCTTCTCTTGCGTGAGGGTGCCAGCCTTATCCAGTTCTTAGTGGTCAGTGCAGGGGGAATCAATCTGTTCTTGAGATGCACTAAAAAGTCTAACTAGATATCTGTCCTTTTTTTACTAATATTATTGAGAAAGAACTAGCAATGAAGCAGTTTCAAAACAGGTAGTAGGACAGTTACAATAATTAATACATTGCGTATGATTGTCTTTGTAGTAATTATTCTTAGTAGAAAATGCAGACATGATATCTTGTGTAAACGTTGTTAGTTCAAAACTTTCTTCTCACTGAACTGAGAAAGTAGCTGTATATCTATGCTAACTATTTTGTATATACAAATATATTTTTTTCACTACAAAACGGTCCTTCATTAATATACCCCTTTTTTGTTTACTTTTGTCCAAAATGGGTATTCCATTGCCATTCATATATTGTAGGTACATGAATTCAGCAAAGTAATCATGGAATAGTGTGCTTAACTCTTCAGAGTACTGATGGAAATGCCTCCTATGTGAGCATTTTGAGATTAATCCTCTAGAGGGTGTAGTTTGTAACCATAGTGTAGGTAGAGAGCTGGGGGTAGAACTCAGGCCTCACATATGCTAGGCAGGAACTCTACCACCAACTCAGACCCCAGAACTAGGAGCTTTTAAACTCCCAGGGACCAGGCCACACTCTAAAGCAACAGAGTCGGAGCCTCTGGAAGGTACTGCGGCATCAGCATTTTTGAAAAGCTCTGCAGGTTCTTCCCATGCATGCCAGGGAGCTATAGTTTTCCATCAGAGCTCCTGCGTCAGTGTGGTACTACATAGAGGACTTGGTGAGACAGAGGTGGCTCCTCCCCAGCACCTGCGTTTACCCAAGTAGAGCTAGGGTTACTGAGCATCCATGGCAAGACTGTGGGTCTCATTCTCTGAAGGGGAGACTGAAGCCCAGGTAGAGTGCCTGTGCCCATCCCCCAGAGCCTAGAGACCCCTGAGCCTCTTCTCCAATATCTTCCACACGAGGCTAGCAGTTACCCCTGTGAACATGGCCTGAGAGAATCAAGGATATCTGTGAGATCCACAGTGTCTGGGTTCTTTTAGAATTCCTTTAGGTTCTTTCAGTTTCTTTTTTTTCCCATTATTTTATTGAGAAACAAATAGCAATGAGACAGTTTCAAACCAAATTGGTAGGACAGGTTCAGTAATTAACACATTGCATACATTCTTCCTAGTGGTTAATTGCTGTTCAGTTTAATTCTTTTAGAATGTCCTTAGGCATATTATTCAGAAAGGTAAAACTAAGACTGCTGGGCAAACAACATGTGTAGTGGCTTGATTTCATTGATTAATGAATGACATGTTACAAAACAGGTTCAAAGGACTATATGAAAGAAAGATGCACACTGGATTGTCATAGTGCTGGAATGATTTTTTTACTGGATACAAAATCTAGTAATATTAGTAGGACAATTATCTTAACTATCATATATTTTTTTTCAAAATTTTATTGATAAACAGATAGCAATGAGACAGTTTTAAATCAAATCAGGAGTACAGTTTCAACAAATAATACACTGCATATATTCTTCTTAGTGGTTAACTGCCATACAAGATGCGGACTTGTGATCCTATTTACAAACACCATTAGAACAAATCCTTCTATTCATTAAGAGAATGCAACTATATATCTATCCTAACCACTTTGAATACACAGATACAAAATGGACATTCATCGGTATACCCCATTTTTT
>NW_004524649.1:2815595-2825612 GCF_000260255.1 Octodon degus | reverse complement strand
GCTGCGCCTGGGCTGGGACTGGTCCCGCCTGCTCAGGGTAGCAGTAAGCTCTCCACACACTCACTGGACCTGGGCTAGGACTGGGTCTGGGGGCTTCTGGAACTCAGCAGAAAATCCTATCATATATATTTCTAATGGTTTATTGAAGTAGTTGCTAATGCATAATTGGTTGATCAATTTTGCATGCCTATGGCTGGTAATCTGAACAACTACTTTGATACTTTAGAAAATAATAATACGCAACATAACAACCATTGTTAATTTGCTGTCATCTTCTTTGGAAATTCCATGTGTTTTTATTGTTTTTTATTCTCTTTAAAACTAAAGAAAGGGCAGGGGAGACAGCTTAGCGGTCTAAGAGCCTGCCTGGCAAGCACAAGGACCTGGGTTTGATCCCCATCACCGAATGCCACAGGAGCCCTTCCCTGGGGTGAGCTGAGCCAGCCACTGGAACCAGGCATGGTGATGCATACCTGTAACCCCAGCACTGGAAAGGCTGAAACAGGAAGATCACTACAGATCTGACCTATGCAGTGAGACCTTCTACCAAATACATTTTAAAAAAAGAAAAAGAAAAAGAAAAACTTGGTAATAGTTTAAGCATTAAATTGAAATGTTTGAAAAAAAAATTAACTCTTTAGGTCACTAGTCCTACTAGACAGAGGCTAATTACACCTCCTTTGGGAGAGAGTGTTTCCATTGCTCTGAAAGGGAGCTATGTGCCCTAAAAGGGAAACCACCTCCACCTCTGGCTGCCCCTCTTTCTACAGAATTGCTTGAGGGTGACTAAAGACATCCACAGGTCTGATGTCCCTGGAGGGAGAGGGTCTCCACCTGAAGACACCAGGGGCAGCTTCTGCCCCTCTCAAAAGACAGCCAGATGAAATTGTTACATCAGAGATGGTTCCTGTCCCTTGCTCTTCTCCACACAGTTTACAACACCCAAGATACGGAATCAAAGCAACAACCACCTCAGCAGATGAGTGGGCAAAGAACGCATAGTACACACAGAACACATTCTTCATTCACAAAGAATGGAGTGCTGTCATTTACAATAACTTGACAAACTGTGTAATTTACCTTCACTGAGATGAGCCAGGTGCCAAAGGATGACACCACATGAGTTCACTCATTTGAGGGAGCTAAAAAGAACCCACAGAATTAGAGCTTCCCCCCCAAAAAAAGAAAAGAAACCAATCTAAAATGGGCAAGTGAAATGAGCACTTCACAGAAGAAGGACACATGGCCAATAAATACGGGAAGAAATGCTCAACACTGCTGGCCATTGGAGACGTGCAAATTAAAACAATCCTAAAATGCAAATTAAAATGTAGCCCAGAAAGAACAGCCATCATCAAGCAATCAAATAACAAATGCTGGCATCAGAGGAGAAGGGATAGGACTAGAAAGGGCGGATGACACCTTTCTACACTGTTGCTGGGGATGTAAACTAGTACAGAACCACCACTGAGGAAATAAAAAGATTAAAACTAGAAATTCCATTTGGCCCAACTCTTTCTCTATCTTTCTGAAAGAATTAGGCATCACATTATACTGACACAAATACACCCATGTTTATAGCAGCTCTGCTCATTATGGCTAAATCTTGGGAGCAAGCTATGCGTCCATCAACAGATGAATGGCTAAAGTGTGGTATTTCCACACCATGGAGTCCTGCTCCACCATAAAAGATAAATGAATCATTTGTAGAAAAATGGATACACCTCCAGATCATAATGGTAAGAGAAATAAATCAGACATACAAGCTTAAATAGTGCATGGTTTCTCTTGCAGGATAAACCCCAAGTATTAAAAAAGAGTCAAATGAAAGTAGGAAATCAGGAAACAGATCTTTCTGGAATGGGAAAGAGACTGAGAGATGGAGGGAGGGAAGGAAAGCAGCTGAGTAGAGAATTGAGCTCCTAAGTCCACACACCAGCTCCTCACGGCCATGCAAACAGTGCGTACTGCAGTTGTGTGTTAATGAAAAAGAAACTTTTTTAAAAATGAAAGGTTAATCTCAAAGAAGAGAAGGGTGGAGTGGTGGCCACCAGTGACCAGCAAAGGCAGAGGTAGAGGACAGATAGGACTTAGACACGGCTGGAACACAGAGCTGCAGCATGCCCTAGGCCACACTGCATCTGGGCGGATGCTGGGGCAGAGGGACTGAGCCTAAGCACGCTGGACCTTGAAGGTGCAGCCTTCCCTAGAGGACACACCTGAGGCTACAGCAGGCCAGCCCTGTGCCACAGGTTCTCAGGGTGCTCTCCACGGCCTGGAGACCAGCTCCAAACTGTACCAGGACTGGGCAGCACAGTCATCCTGCCACCACCAGTGCCACCCAGAGCCCTGGCAGCCATAGGTCTGATAGCCCAACATCAGGGACCCTTTGCTCTTCATGTCCTGTGGCCTCTTGCCCTTTGTCAGCTTAGTGCAACTTGTATGTAGTTGTGTAAAGTGTGCTGTGTGATGTGAGCATTATTGTGGGTGTTAGTAATTAAGATTAGAAAGGAAAAAGAACTTGCAGTCCCCAAGGTCTGGAGCCCAAGGGAAGCCAGAGATACTCAATGAAGTGAAGCAGATGATTCTAAAGTTGTTTCCAATTATCTGGGGAGAGGGACTTCATCTTAGAACCTCAGTGTCCCACTCCATGAAGTCAGAGAGTGGGGCTAGAGTGGAGCTCAGGTTCCTTCCACAACTAACCTCCTGCTGGGGACAAAGGCCACCCCCAGGGATGTCCATGGCCGCCCTGTGGTCTACAGCAAGCTCTGTACTGCAGCGACTGCCTGCTGGGCCCTGAGGAACAGACCCAACTCACGGGCAACTCAATGGCACCTCAAGCCAAGTTTACGCTTGAGCACTAAAGATGTTAGTTATTTTCCAATATAATCAATGTCACTATCCACAAATCCATGTCACTGTTTAGAATTTATTGTGATGAGCGTCATGAGCAGGTACTTTTTCTCCTAAATTAAAAGTCCTCCTAGAGGTTGCTGTGAAGCAGTAGGACACTGCCTAACCCTATTTTATTTTTACTGCATATC
The DNA here is from genome assembly GCF_000260255.1 of Octodon degus. Lineage (NCBI taxonomy): Eukaryota > Metazoa > Chordata > Mammalia > Rodentia > Octodontidae > Octodon > Octodon degus. The sequence continues at coordinate 2,822,568 of NW_004524649.1, read as the reverse complement.
AATATTAGAGTCCCTTCTGAGTTTTTTCTGTTCTACTGGTTCGTGTCCTTTGCACTAATATTTTATCCATTAAATCTTTAAAATATGCTGGAATGTTAGGAGTACACATATACATTGATTTTGCTATATTTTATATGATTTTATTGGTCATTTTGTTAACTTTTAAAGACGTTTTTAATATTAAAAATTCCACCAGGGGCTGAGGATATAGCTCAGTGGCACAAGCACCTGCCTGACAAGAGTAAGGTCTCGAGTTCAATTTCCAGTCCCCCCATGCAAAAAAAAATTCTGTTAATACTGAAAATTCTCTAGAGCTCTGTCCTAGTCTGTCCTCAACCACTTCCTGGCCTAGGAGCCCATTTCTGCTACTGTAAATCAGCATTCCCTGTCTGGAATTCTGAAGTGTTGAATCAAGTCAGGTGTCTTTTTTGTTTTTTAGTTTCTGTTGTTTGCTAGTCCCATGAACAACACAGAGAGATTCTGTTCCTCACCTGGAGTCATTGCCTGAACACAGCATATCTTCTTCTTTTTCTTCTTTTTTTAAAAAATTTATGTATTTGGTACAAGGTCTCACTATGCAGCTCTGACTCCTAGTGATCCCCCTGCCTCAGCCTCCCCAGTGCTGGGATTAAGGTGTGCACCTCTACAATAAGTAAATACACAAATTATTTTGAACAATTTTATTGAGAAACACATAGTAATGAAACTGTTTCAAACCCGATTAGTAGGACAGTTTCAATAATTAATACACTGCACATTGTTGTCTTCATAGTGGTTATTCATAGTACAAAATGCAGACATGATAGCCTGTCCAAACACTATTAGTACAAATCTTTCTTCTCAGTGAATTAAGAGAAAGTAGCTGTATATCTATCTTATTTTGTATATACAGATTTAAAAAAATGGTCCTTCATTTATATCCCCTTTTTTTGTTTAGTTTCATCAGAGATGAATATTCCATTGCCATTTAAATATTGTAGATGCATGAATTCAGCAAAATATTCCAATATAGTCCAGTAATCCATAATACTAGTGGGTTTTCCATAAGACTGGCAACGTCAGAAGTTGTTAACTTGAGCCTTTTACAGCTCAGCATATTAATATGGCTTTACTTTTTATACCTCATGTTTATACTTTTCTGCTGGATGGTTAAGACCAAGATAAGGCAAGACCTGTATGACAACAAATGTAACTTTTATAAATATATAAATTATTAATGTAATACAGCCTTTTGACAAAATGAGGCTGTAATATTTAACTTTTCAGGTCAGGTTGGAGCACACTTTTGGAAGAGATCGGACATTCCAACTGACAAATTTCTGATAAAGCACATTGCCTTCTGTATCGTGTATGTGTCTCATCAAATCAGTCCATAACCTGAAAAGGACAAAAGCACTTTGGCCACCTGCTTCATCTGTCCCATTGGCTCCCCAGGTCCCTGGCAGCCAGTCTTCCCACTGGTGCTACCTGACCAGCCCCCACCCCAAGGTCTCATACTTGCAGCCCACACTGTTGCTGCTGTACCTGGCCACCCACACACTCACAGGGTCCCCAGCTTACTAACAACTTCTTTTCATCTATGCACAGTCTGTTGGCTCTAGTACCGTTGAGGCCTATGGTTATCAGGGAATTTGGCATCATAAGTAGAAGAGAGGGGCTGGGGTGATGGCTCAGTAGAATAAGCGCTTGCCTGGCAAACGCAAGGGTCTGAGTTCAATCCCCAGTTCCACAAAAAAAAAAAAAAAAAGTAGAAGAGAATCTTACAGACAGATGAACTTTCTGACTTGGAGTTGGGATTTCTGGAACTGGCTCTCCAATCTGATTGGATTTAAGGACATGAATGTCTCCATTTCCCGTAATGAAAGAGAGCGCTGGGAGTCATGGCATGACCTGGTGGTATTAGTACACACACAATGTCACCACCGGGTACTCTTAATCAAACACTTACCAGAAAAAGGGATCCACGTGAATGTATATTGAGTACTTTCAAACATTTTTGTCAAGATAAGAGTAATGAGAAAGGCTGGCTTCTCCAGGATTGCTGCCTAGCCTGGAAGCCTTGAAATTTAATTGCTGTTATAAATCAGCCACTCAGGGGATGAAATTCTAGGTTTCACTTTATAAAACCTCAGCCCTGCAGCTATAAGGGAGGAACTGCCTGGGCAAATGTAGACATTTTCAAGTAGTTCCTGCAGCACTTGAACTGGCCATTTGAATCCCAAATCTATAGGCCCTTTCTGTGGTTGTGTCCCTAATAGGTGAGTGTGACAGAGATGCCCAGCAAGGGGTGGGATGCCACATCCACACCCTAACCATGAAGATGGAGCTACGACAGTGGGAAGAGCCAAGGTAACCCTCTAGAACTTTCTTTATCTGGGAAAATAGGAAATCAAAGGCAAGACATCATCCTCTAGGAATCTATGGGATTCCCATGCCCAACAAAGGCTTTGAAAATGCAGGTAGGGTGGTTCCCCCAAACCTCCAACTCTCCTGTTTGGCCTGTATGGGAAGATGGAACTTGTGGGATGGCAGCGGCTTACTGCGAGCTTAATTGGGTAGAAACTCAAATGCAGCTGCTGTGCCAGATGTACTCTCATTGCTTGAGGAAATGAACACATCGCCTGGTGGCCAGTTGTGCAAAGGCAGTTTATCCATCCTTCTTCATAAAAACAGTCAACAGCAGTCTACTTGCAACTGGAAAGACCTGCACTGCACTCTCACCACCCTCCCTGGGGGCATGTGGTGACAAGTGTCCACACCTGTGTCCTAAGCTACTCTCTGGGGTCTTGATCATCTTGCCCTTGCACACTGGCCCCTTACATGCATGACGGTGCTCACTGCCTGGAGCTAGTGAGCCAAGAGGAGCAGCTGCCCTGCACCTTGCCACGCACCTGCACGCCAGAGGGGTGGGAGGAAATCAAAGAAAAGCTCATGGCTCTCACCCCAGTGAAAACACCAGGGCTTCTCAAAGTAGGGTGCTGAGGTGGTCCTGCAGGTATGGGCTTCATGTGGCCCCTCCTACAGCCAAGAAAGAGGCACCAGGTACAGGCACTGGCAGAGGCTACTGCTCTCCTTCTAGAGTTAGTGTGCAGTCTGTTCCTGCCTTAGTAGAGATGAACACTTAACTGCGGGCCACTACATTTCCCTTTGACCATGCAGCCCACTGTGAACTGGCTGTTCGCAGTTTTCAACCCAACAGCTGGGCATGTTCAGCAGTAATGACAGCTAGGAGAAGGGACATAAAATGGCCCACACTCCCCCCTGTCCCTGCATAACTGCCCCTTCCTGGGTGTCAGAGGAAGAGAAGACGTGGGCCTAGTCTACAGAAAGCACTGTATGACGCACAGGCAGCACCCCTCCATGACCTTTCTCGGGCTCTCCTGAGGTCAGCAGAGAAGGGAAAGCTTCTCACAGGGTAGCACTTTGGGCAAGCACCTAGCTGTCCACTCTTGGAAAAAAGAAACTGCCACATCCTGGTGCACGGGCTACAGGCAAAGGGGCAGGGCCTCGGGAGGAAGGCACCTGGAAATGTGGTGATGACAGAGGCTAGGAGGAAGCACTCAGTGGCTGCACAGAATGGGCAGAAATCTCTATTGCTTCCCCAGAGAACAGACTCCCCAAGAGGACTGTCAGAAGAAGAAGGCTTTAAGCAGGACTGAGTGATTCCTCCTTGGGAAGCATTCTTTCTTCCCCAATCCCTTCCTCACCCAGGGGGTTCAGGAACACCGTGGCCATGGAGGCTGACCCGAGGATACTCATGGGCTCAACATCATGGGATTCAAATCAGAAGCTTCACCAAAACCAGCCTCCCATTGGCTACTGCTGAGTGCTCAGTCTGCACCACTCTTCAGAGCCAGTGGACACCCACCTGGCAACAGGAAGCTCTAGTTGCATGAGCTCCCTTACAGCAGGGGGAGGGCTTGGTTCTTACAGCAAAGCTGCTTGCTCCTGATGCTTTCCCTGCATGCAGTGCACCTGCCTCTGTGCACTTACAGGGCACCTGCCCTCAGCAGAGTAAACCACACACAGAACTTCTGATCCGGGATCCCGCTATGTTGCACATAAAGTTGGCAAGGGGTCCTCAGTCTCGGATCTGTGAGCTTGGCAGTCTCCCCCATCCACATGTGGCTGGTGGGGTGGGTTGTGGAATGGCCTTTTGAAGGCTTGGCTGCTGCTCTAGGTAGGCGTCAGCATCCAGCAAGGCTGGAGCCAGGTTCTCTAGCACACAGTCTGTACTCTGGGTCAGCATCCAACATAGGATGCTGCTTTCCCACAGCTACAATTCTCAGGTTTGAGAATTTCTAACTGTCACTAGGAGTGGCTCCAGTCACTGTCATCCCTAGTAACCTACAAGCAAAATATGTGCTTCCTGTTTCCAAACCTTAAACACTGCAGGTCTGAGAGTTTTAGTTCCAGAGGGGTAAATGCTTCCACCAGGAAACACAGTGCGTCCACAGAATTGGGAGTTACACACCCTGCCATGATAGGTCCCTCATGTCTTTAAAGCACCAGAAAGAAGAGAGCTACCACATTGCTGGGTGACTGACCCTCCCAACCAACACAATATTGGATTTTTTTCCAGCAGAGTTGAAGGATATGTCTGGAATCAGAGGTCCCTTAGGGTGTTGACTGTGGCTTTGACAACAAATGTCAAGGTTTCATTGGCTGTCTGTGGGTCCTCCAGAAAGAGGTGGGACCTTGAGAATCTGGGCCTGGTGAGGAAGGCAGGGCAGCAGGTTGTGCATAAAGGGGATGCCGGGGCCCAGCCCTGCCCCTTCTTGCTTCCCAGCTGCATTGAGATGAGCATGCTCCTCCCTGCCGTGCTCACTCCAAGGCCCAAGAGTAATAAGGCAAATGGACCATGGCCTAAGACTGCAGATTGGGTGCTGAAATAGATTCCTCCTTCTAAAATACTATTGTCTTGGGTGTTCTCTGATGGTGTCCATAATCTGACCAACACCACATCTCTCAGCATCACCACAGCCTGTCATTAAAGTCCACAGAGACACAGAGACCCACAACACAGAACTCCCAACAGTTCAGGTCTTGCAGGAGTGAAGAGTTGGTCCTGCTGCCCAGGAAAGAGATACAGCCGGCCCAGGGCTTGGCATAGGTGGGGACACTCAGCAGGGGACATGGGAGGAGGCAGCAAGGAACACCAGCTGCACCAGACTAGCCACACAAGACTGCAACCATCATGGGTGTTTCCTCTCCCTTTATTGAGAATATGTTTGTATGAAGATGCATGTGTCCATACGTGTGGAATGTGTGAATGTGCATAAATACACACTAACCACATATTTTCTTCTAATAGTCCCTCATTGCACCATGTAAGATGTATTGATCCTGGATCCCAGCATCTGAGGATTAACTTTCTGCCATAGTACTGAGTGGACATCTTCCCAGGGCTCTACCTTCTCTGCACAGGGTCAATGCACACATGACCATGTATAGGATGAGAGTATACTGTCTGGACACTGGTCTTGTTATTGTCTTCATTTGCAGGGTGCATGTATTTCCAAAGATCCACATGTGCATCAAATAGACAAGAAGTGGGCTTGGAATGGTTAATTTTATGTCAGCTTGGTGGGTGCTTTTTGACGAGATTACCATACAAACTGATAAATTAGAGGAAATCAGTTATGCACACACAGGTACTGTCGGTTCTGTTCCCCTGGGGAGCACTTATTAAGCCAGAAGGAAAAGAAATTCATTTATTTTTGGATGTTAAATTAGCCTTGCATTCCTGAGATAAATCCCACTTGGCCATGCTGAATAATTCTTTTTCATGTTTCAGGATTCCATTTTCTTGGTGAGTATCTTGTTGAGAATTTTCATCAATAATCAAGAGTCATTAGATTCTCAGTTGTTCTTGTTTTCACAAAATCTTTGACCCGGAAGCACAATAGCTCTAACTGCACAGAATCCCGGGAAGAGTCCCCTATTATTCTAGCCTTTTAAAAGAGTCTGGGGAGAATTGGCCATCAGCTCTTGGCCTAGCCCCAATCTCCCGAACAAGTTCAAGGCAAAGGGCTTAAATTAAAAAGACAAGTGTATGATTTTATCAGCTCCAGGAAGGTCAAAACCCTCTAATGAAATTCAAGATTCCTTAGGGGTTAGAGACAAAGAATTTCTTTGCATTTATTTGGTTTTCAAACAAAGGAAGGGGATCCTGAGGCAAACACTAGAACTGAGCAGGACCATGGGAGTCAGTTCAAAGACTTCTTCAGGTAGTAAATTTTGCCAATTAAGAGGACTATTTGATCTCTAGGGTTGGCAGCTTTACTGTGCTGGAACAGGGGGTGGCAGCAGCCCACATCCTCAGCTGCCTCAGCTATGGTTATCTTAACTTCAGAGCACTGTGCATGATGCGAGATGTGTATGCTCTTTTCCAACACAGCCAGGGGTCCCTCTGTTCAGCAGCTTAACCCTGTGCAGCCTGGTCTTCAACAACTGGCACTTGATCCTTAGTAAGTATTTTATGTAATTTACCAGTGCAAATGTGTAAATATCTATTTTCTTAGTTGTATGTTTTGATTTCATATGCACCTACTCATATCTCTAATTTTCTCTAGCCAATCTTGATAGTTTTGTCTTTCTAGGAATGTACTTACTTCATTTAAGTGTTCTTTGCTGTCTCTGCAACTCCTAGTATTCCTTAGCAATCTCTGGTGTCACTGTGAGGCCATTAGTGAAGTTCTGTCTTTCCCTCTTGATTTTAATAATTTGTGACCTTTGTGGATTTTTCTTGATTAATTCAGTTAAATTTGTTGATCTTTCCAGAGAACCAATTCGCACCTTGCTTATTTTCTCTATTTTGCATTTTATTCCTTTCACTTACATTCCCATCTTCATTGTTTCTTTCTTTCTTCTTGATTTTAGTTTTCTTCTTCTTCTTCTTCTTCTTCTTCTTCTTCTTCTTCTTCTTCTTCTTCTTCTTCTTCTTCTTCTCCTTCTCCTTCTCCTTCTCCTT
>NW_004524649.1:2798051-2815495 GCF_000260255.1 Octodon degus | reverse complement strand
CTTCTCCTTCTCCTTCTCCTTCTCCTTCTCCTTCTCCTCCTCCTCCTCCTCCTCCTCCTTCTCGTCCTCCTCCTCCTCTTCCTTTTCTTCCTCCTCCTCCTCCTCCTCCTTCTTCTTCTTTTCAGGACTGGGGATTGAACTAAGGACCCTGCACTTGCCAGGCAAGCACTTATTCTACTGAGCTATCTCCCCAGCCTCCTAGATTGCTCTTCTTTCCCCAGTGCCTTACAAGATTATTCTTTTGATTGAAGGACTTAGCTGCTCAACTTTCTGCCTAAGCAATCTTCATCTTTCTCATAACTTCCTATCCATTTTGTCTCCATTTTCATTGGTCTCAAAACCTTTTCTAATTCATCCTTTGCTTTACTTCTGGTGTTATTGAGTGGTATTGACATCAAGCTTTTTTGAGTTTACTGACTTCTAATTTCATTCCACTGTAGTTGGAGTACATACTTTGTATTATTTAAATCCCTTAATTTTTGCTAATGCTCCTGGATGACCTACCTTGCAAGTCTTCCTGGAAAACATTCTGTTGGATGTCCTTGAGCAGCCTGTGCAGTCTACCATGATTTGCATAAATGTTCCACTTGAGCCTACCCCTTCTAACTGATTTATTGTATCCATATTTCCTATTTTTTTATTGATCTTCAAGGTTGTGCTACCCATTATTGAAAGGGTTTTAGCATTCACAACTCATGTTGAATTCTCTATGACTCCTTTCAATTCTGAGTTATTGCTTATATATTCAGGGGCTCTGTTTTTAGGTGTGTATATGTTTCTGATGTTTAGACCTTCCTGTTAGGTCTACACCTCTTCATTTCTCTCTTTACTCCTAGCTATATTTTCTTTTCTTATATTAATTTTATTGAGAAAGGAGTTGCAATGAGACAGTTTCAAAACAAGTTAATAGAACAGTTACAATAATTAATACATTGTACATTATTGTCTTTATAGTAGTTATTCAGTACAAGATACAGATGTGATATCTTGTCTAAACACTATTAGTTCAAACTTTCTTCTCATTGGCTGTATATCTATGCTAACTATTTTGTATATATTTTCTTATCTAAAAGTCTCACTGTGTATTAGTTTGGCCACTTCATCTTTCTCCTAGCTCCTGGTTGGATGGCATAACTTTTTCTATCCTTTCAATTCCATTTTGTTTGTATTTTCAGTGCAAAGCGTATTGACAGTGAAGAGCTAAATATTTTTAATCTACTCCACCAAGGTATGGCGTTTGAATGAACTACAATTTGTAAATTTACAGAAAGTACTCTGGCACAGGGTAGGTAGATGAAGTCACCCCGCCACATCCGGGATACGTGTCCCTCCACCACGGTCTTCTTGCCAGTACCGACTTTCTAATCTGCTTCTTTTTTAGATTTCATCTGCTCATCTCTGAGCTGACCTACAGGAGCCCTTTATAAGCAACTCTCTACGGGCCTTTTGGAGGATTGGCACTTCGACACCTCATCAGAAGGGCCTGTCTTCACTAGAGGAGGGGCAGCAGTGGTGACTGTGTCCTCCGCCCACCAGGGAACGACCAATGCGGAAAAGCTCCCTCCAGGCAGGGCATGGCTTATTGCTCTAATCTCCTACTCTCATCCTTGCCTGCTAATGAAACATCCAACCTCTGCCAGACAGTCAACCCAACCGCATCTCCATACCAAAAGCAACTTTCAGTCCCCAGAGCTCAGTGGACTCCAGAGACCCTCAGAGGTCCTCATCCACCTAAGCTGACCTCAGACGGGCAGAGTGGCCTCTTCTCCCGAGCACACAGCTTTTACAAAAAGGTGTTGGTCTGTTGGGGGACTTTCAAAGGAAAACCTCAGTCCTGAGAAAACAGGAGGCCACCGTCCATACTGTCTCCTTCAGCACCCTGAAACTGCAATTTAAATAAATTGTCAATTGCAGTCCAGACCCTGATCCAGTCCATTTGCTGGTGACAGAATTGATTCATTTCAGCTGGAAAAAATGATGCACGGTTGTCAGGCTTCCGGTCGCTGGGACCTCGTGGCTTCCCAGAGCCGTCTCTGCGTTCTCTCTTGACATTTCACACAAGCAGATTCAGGCTCACCTCACTGCTGGGGACACAGGCAGGACACTCTGATCTGTCGTCGGGAAGCAAAGCAGGGCGACTTCATCCACAGCAAGAAGACTCTGAGGAAAACTGAGAAAACAGGGAGAGGCTTTGGGTCTGTGGCAAAGCAGATTTCTGATGTGGTGCTCTTCCTGTGCTCTGCTGCTGACCAAGATACAAGACTGTGTGTGTGTGTGTGTGTGTGTGTGTGTGTGTGTACTTGTGCATGAAGCAGGCAGCAGGCAGGTGGGGCTGTGGCTATCAATGCTGGCAGAGGGCTTATTGTCAGCTATGTGTAGAATACTTAGAAGGGACCACACATTCAGCTCCTGACCCAACACACTACTAATTTTAGGGCTGGGAATATAGCTCAGCAGCACAAGTGCCTGCTGGCAAGTGCAATGTCCTGAGTTCAATTCCTGCTGATAAAAAGGCACCTCCCATCACTAATTTGAATACCAGCCATCTGTCCAGCTTAGTTTCACAACACGACCCTGTTCTTAGGCCCAGGAAGCAAGCACCTGCTGCACCACTTCCCCTCCACAGGACAGAGCTGTTTTGGGGCTCAGGCACAGTGAGGGAGCGCTGGTGAAAAGTACGTGGCACAAGCAGTGTCCCGGATGTCAGGCCTGCCCTCTCCTCCTGCTCACCCTCGGCTCTCCTGTCAGCTACCTGTCAGGTAAAATAAGCCAGGGCACCTGTCAGGGTGAGAAGAGTGGCTAAGGCTACCATACAACCAAGAGTCAGATGGGCCAGCGAACAGCCGCTTCCTGGGGACATTAGAGGGACCTGAGTCTCCACAGAGCATGACGTCCAGCATGGTGACTCTCTCCATAGGACGAGGTGCTTGGAGGCAGAAGCCATGGTCCCCACAGGACACGGCAAGGGCCACGCTGCAGCCTGGGAGGCTGAGGCAGGCAGCCCGCCTCAGAACCTAGGCCAGTCCACCAGAGCCCACAGATGCCCAACTTCCCTGGGGAAGGAGGCAGAAGCCCCAGCTTAGAGAGGCCCACACAGGACAAGTGTTCCCCTGACCCCAGACCCAGTTCTCAGTGGCACAGGCCTTGCTCCTCCTCAGTGCGCCAGACTTCCCTGACATCCCATAGCTCCCTGCGGCAGGCAGACGAGGGAAGGAGCTCGGGAAGAGCTGAAGGCTCTGTGGGGCTCTCTTGGCTGTCAATTTGGTGCCTTAAGAGAGGCCTAGAGGGGGAATGAAGACACTCTGGGCTGTCTGGGAAGGTTGAGGTTCCAGGAAGTGACCACAGGGATCTCCTTCCAGGGGGAGTGGTGCTCTGTGTCACTCGTGGGAGCATCCACATGCTATGCAGGGAGCATTCCTACTTCCCAGCACCACATCCTCAGACACAGTGGCCCCCGCTGCCGGCTGCAGAGCACAAGGCTCTTACTTAGTGTGGCCACAAACCCAAGGCTGTAATTTGAACCTTCCAAAGCCTGCCATGCTATCTGAGTCCCCAAGGATCTGTTTCCATGCCTCACAAGGAACAGTGCCCAGGCACCCAGAGAATCACCCTATGGCACTGGGTGGTATACTATGGGTTTGGTAAAACCATGGGCGAAGGGTTTCTGTGCATCAAGCACAGAGGAGCTCTTCCTGGGAGGCAGAGTCAGCTCACCCAACCCACCCCAAGCTTCCCTTGCCACCGCGAGTCCAGCGGTCCCCCCTCCTCCTGAGAGCAAAGCTTCTCTCTGGCTTCATCTCCTCTTTGCCTTCCTCCTCCTAGCCAGGGACAGTGAGTGGCCAAACCAGTAGATAACAGCCCAGGTGTCAGAAATAAGATGCAGTTCAAAGCTATCCGAGAGATGACCTGAGACCCTGGGTCAGAAACTGGGAAGCAAGTTTTCTCAGTTTTTTTCCAGAAGTATGGCACTTGGGGCAGAATGGCACTCCATGGGTCCTGGAACTACCAAAATTCTACATACCAGGATGTGTTAGTCAGTTTTCTGTTGCTGTAAAAAATTAAAAAAAAAAAAAAAAAAAAACCTGAAAATATCCGTTTAGTGGACTAAATGTTTATTTTGGCTAGTGGTTTCCGTGGTTTCAGTCTGTGGTAGTTTCAGTCCGTGGTCATTTGGCTCGCTTGTTTCTGGGTCACGATGGCGCAGGCACCGTGGCTGAAGGGCGTGATGGAGCAAAGCCAGCAGGAGGGGGCAGGAACAGGCCCACTCTGAGGCCACAGCCGAGGATTACACCCCTCAGCTGACCCCACCTGTGAGACCTCCACTGCTTAGAGCAGAAATGCCTCACTGGATTAATCCCTGGGTGAGGCCCCGTCACTGCCCCTTCCCCTGTGCTACACAGAGGACTCAGCCATGCTGTCATGGGGAGTGTGTTGCAGGTCCAAGCTGTAGCAGAGATGAAGGTGGCTCAGGGGGCCATCGAGGGCCAGACTCTGGTTCTGATCACTAGGTCACCTTTTACCCACCAGTATCTTCTCACAAGATTTCACGTAACCATGGGGTTACCTTAGGCAGGCTACGCCCATATTTTAACTTCCTCTTGAACTTGTTAGGTCTCCAAGAAAAGTGTTTCCATTCACCCAGAGGCAGAGCCAGGGCACAGAGCTGAGCTTTCCACATGCGTGGAGCCAGGTACAGGTAGGCACCTTCCCCAGGCTCGGGCAACTTCACATAATCTCAGGCCACTCTGCTGAGCAGTGGCCTCTTCCACCAAGCCAAGGCCCTGGGCCTGGGAGTCCCTGCCTTCCAGAGCTATCTCTGAGCCCCACCTGAGCTCGTTGTGACTCTGCCCACGCACCCGGTGAAGTGATGCAGATGTGAGCACTCTGGGTCACAGAACCAACTTGGTTCCGAAATGCCCACAGCACAGGGTCCATACTACAACTCCACGGGCCCCACTTGCTACTCTGTGACTCTCCCATCCTCGAGCATTTCCTCTCATTTTTTGTTCTAAAGACAAAGCCAGCCTTTCATGGCTTCTGCCCCAGTAGGGTGAAGCTGTATGTTAGAGTCTTAGGGGCCTGGAGCATGACTCCCGCCCTCCCTCATGTCCTCATGCTGGGAGCAGGTTTTGTGACGGGGGCACAGTGGACAAGGAAGACCATCCAGAGGGTCCCTTCCCAGGCTCTGCCCACCTCTGACAAGTGGATGCTGATGGAAAGTTGCAGGCTGCTCAGAAGGATTGACTGACTCCAGGAAATGTGCTTTATTAGATAGGCAGGTGATTCTGAGGCGGCAGAGTACAGTACCTCCTGGAACATGCAGATCACTCCCAGGGCCTGGGCCTGACATTCTGAACAGCTGGATCCTCCCAAAGCTCACACACACACACAATACCCAGGAGCCTCTGCTGCCCCTCCCTGGCCCCTCCTCAAACCAGGCTGAGCCAGAGCTCCAGACACAGCTATGTTGGGGCTCTCTGCCCACACAGGGTGAGCACTAGCCCCTCAGCATCTGCTCCTTGGGAGCCCTCGGGCCTTCCTTAGTCCCTCACACCAGCTTCTCCAGGTGTGAAGCTAGAGGATGCCTTGAGCTATCATCCCAACACCTTCCCTGGGGTCTTGTTGCAACTCCCAGGCCACTGGGATGCAGTGAGCTGTGCTCAAATACTACGGGACTCACATGGTGACCTGCTGAGGGTAACACCGTGCTGACTTTTGACAGGGATCACCAGCCAGGCAGCAACTGGCAAGGGGAGCCTCCAAGCCTCCTCAGCACTCACTGCTCTGGGACCCGACCTGGGCCCCACCACAGGTCACACCATCAGCCAGACCTGCATGGATTCCAGAGTCTTGCAGCTCAGGGCCAGCATGGCCTGCAGGATGCGTGGCCAGGAGGGTGCTGCCCAGGCTGTGAAGATCTCACAGCTGTATCCAGTGAACTGTGTCACACATGGCCTAAGAAGCCCCACAGAGGGAGCCCAGGATATGGCAGCTCTGTCCCTGCACCCGTTGACAAGGCATAATAAACTTAGGAAAGATGAAAGTGAGATGTTAGAGACCCTCTTCCCATGGCTGTTCTTCTCCTTCCAAAATGAACCTCAAAGGCAGGCGCTGTCACTAGCAGGCAAGTTAACAACCCTGGAGCAGGCGGATTTTGTCCTGTGGCAGGCCAGCCAACACTTGGGCTGTGTGTGCCTTTCCTCTGGCTGTGGGCTTACTGCTGTCCTCATGTGAGACCTGGCTGCCAGGGAGCGATGGCTAGTGATGCACTACAAGTGCATAGTCCTAACTCAGCAGGGTAATCAATATTTATTCCTAAAGAGAAGGAAAATGATAGGGTTCAGAGACTTGGGCTGACACAAAGAAAGGAAGAGGACCAGTGTGGTGATCAGTTTTTCCTACAGGAACAAAATACCTAGGAAAATCAGCTCTAGCAAGAAAATGATCTTTTGGCTCATAGTCTGGAAGATTTCAGTCCAAAGTCTGCTGGCTCCACTGTTTTATGGCCAGCTAAGGCCCATGAAAGAGGAGGCACCTCATGGTGACCAGGAGGCCATCTGAGAGGGAAAGCCAGAGAGGAAGGGGGTGGAGGGACAAGATGCAGTCGCGTCTCCATGATCCATTCCCACCATTAGACACCGTCTCCTGTTCCCATCTTCTCCTGCTAATGCCATCCAATCATGGGCCCACTGATGGGTAAAGAAGCCATTCAATGGAGTTAGAGCCTTCATCAGCCTCTGTGCTTGTGATCCCGAGGAGCATCACAGATGCAGACAGTAGGAATCATGCAGGGAGTGCGTGTCAGATAGACCGTACTAACACTGACAGAGAGTGAAAATTGTGATACTAATTTCAGACAGAGCAGACTACAGAGCAAAAATATTGTGGATAAAGACAAGAATTAGAAAAAAGATAAAGTAACCAATTATCTAAGAAATAGCTATCTCCTTTGTGTATAAATCTAAGATATTATTGAAATACATGACACAAAAGCTGAAATAACTCAAGGAAGACTAGAAGAATACACTTTTACAGTTATAAACCTCTACAGTACTCTATTAGAGTGAATAGGTGCAGCAGGCAGATATTCTGAACACAATTTCTGTCTGTAGATCATGTCACCCAACCATAGAACATTTTTCTCAAATACGCATGGAACAATCAACAAGACAGACCACAAAACATACCTTCAAAAATCTTGAACAGAAAGCACACAATGCCTGTTTCCCCACACTTCTCAGATGAAGAAATGAAAGGGCAAATAAATATATGAGAAAATGTTCAACATTATTGGTCATTTGAGAAATGCAAATTAAAACAACACTTGAGATTCCATCTCACTCCAGAAAGAAGGGTTATCATGATGAAATCAACCAATAACAAATGCTGGAGGGGCTGTGGGGGAAAAGGAGCCCTTCTCTACTATTGGTGGGAGTGCAGGCTGGTGCGACCATGGTGGAAATCAGCATGGAGATTCCTTAGAAAGCTAGGATTGGAGGTCCTGTTCAACCCAGCTATTTTCCCCCTGAGTATTTTTCCAGAAAAACTGAAAACATCATACCACAGTGATATATGTGCACCCATGTTTATAGCAGCACAATCTGGCAAAGCTAAGTCTTAGAAACAACCCAAGTGTCCATCAACTGAGGAATGGATCAAAAAAGTATGGTGTTTTTATACATTGAAGTACTATTCAGTTATAAAAAAGGTAAACTCAGGACTTTTATAGTTAAATGGATACAACTAGAGACCATACTCTTAGGTGATATAAATCAGACCCACATGTATAAACACCATGTTGTCTCCCTAGTGTAAGAACCTGAAAGAGTACATAAAATTTGAAAGGTATAATGAATACTGCAGAAGGGAAAGAATCTGTTCAGTGGAAAGGAGAAACTCAGATGAGGAAAAGGGCAAAAGAAAGAATGGAAAAAGAAATATATATACAGGATAGCTTGATAATTGTATGGCTGATTTCTGCTGGTCTACTGAAAGGAGTAGCTAATGCTTGAATTTTTTTCTCTCTCCTCAATTTTTATAACCTTTTGGGGCCAATTTTACATGCTTATATCTGGTAATCTGAACAACTAATTTGAACATAACAATAAGCAATATACAACCATTGTTGAATTCCTATTATATTGTTTAGTGAAATTTTTTACCATTTCTAGTGGGGTTTTTTACTATTTTTTATTCTTTTTAAAAAATAAAATAAACAATTGAGATGTGGGAAAGGAGAAAATGAAGGAGAAAATATGTTGATGTAGTTACAGGATAGCAGAGATGATTGCACTACTAATTTCTATTAATTTTTGGAAGACAGCAGTTAATGTTTAAAATTCTTGCTTTGATCAACTCTATATGCTAACATCTGAAATATTAGCAACTTCATTGAGGATAGCAACGTACAATACAGTAACCATGGTTGAATACCTTTCATCTTGTTCTTTTAAAAGTGTATCATTTCTAATGTCTTATGTATTATTTTTTAAACTCTCCTTAAAATAAATTTAAAAAGTAGAAAGCAAAAAGGACCAGGAAAATAATTAAGGCTTAGTGGAAGGAAAAGTTGCTTTAGTTGCTTGATCAATCCTGAATGCCTATATCCGGTAATCTAAGCAACAAATTTAATGATAACAATACTTAATACAGCAACCACTGTTAATTTCCTATCTTATTTTGAAATTCCATACCATTTTTATTGTTCTATGTTGCTTTTTGACTTTGTTCTTGTCATTTATTTTTCTTTTTATCTCTTTAAAATAAAAAGTAAAAAAAAATATTACAAAAAAGAGAAAGAAAAAAGAAATTGGAAACAAAGATAGCTTTAAACATTTTTTAAAATTTTCAGATTAAACAACATATTTCTAAATAATACATGAGTCAAAGAAAAAAAACTTATGAGAAAGTATACAATCTTGTAAAACAAAAGATAACTAAAATACAGCTTATCAAACCTGGTAGGGTATGGTAAAAGTAGTGCTTAGAAAATTTAGATTATTGAATGAATATATCGCAAGCAGAAAGTCTTAAACTATTACTTTTGCTTCCAATTATCTTTGACACTAGAAAAATGCCAGCGAATTAAAGCCAAAGCAAGAAGAAAATAAGTAATAAATACTACAGCAAAAATCATGAAACTGCAAATAGAAGATTAACAGAAAAAATGAACAAATCCCAAAGCCAGCTATTTGAAAAGATTAATAAACAAGGAAAAAAGAGAATACATAAATTATTAATCTGAAAGAAGAGCAATGACATCACCATCAGATCCAGAACATTAAAAAGATGCTAAGAACAATCCCGTGTGGACAAATTTTGGAACCAGATGAAAAGGGCCAACTGACAGAAAGGCACCCTCCACCAAAGTTCACAGAAGCAGAATAGAAAATTCAAGTTGTCTCTACCCATCACAACATGAAATCAGTAGAAAGCACCTAAGACTCACTGGTAAATTCTACCAACATCTAAAGAAGAAACAGTTCTCCACTATGTCTTCCAGAAGATTGAAACAGAAAACATTTCCTGATTTTGAGTTCAGTATTTCACTAATACCAAAGCATACAAAGCTATTACTAGACAAGTAATGACCAATACCTCTCTTGATGATAGATATAAAACCTCAACAAAATATTAACAAATTCAATCTTTTTTAAAATTTTTTTATTTTTTTTTTTTCAGAACCAGGAATTGAACTCATGCCCTTGCGCTTGCCAGGCAAGAGTTTATTCTACTGAGCCATCACCCCAGTCCCAACAAATTCAATCTTTATGTGTTTGAAAAGAATGACAGAACATGAGTGAGTGAGATATATACAAGGTATTGGAGACCAGCTTAAAGTCCAAAAATCAATTGCTATAATCATCACACCATCAGATTAAAGAAAAATCCTGGCATGACTATTTTTAGAGAGATATGAAGCTACATAAAAGCTGAATGTCTGTTCATGATTTAAAAAAAAGAAAAACTTTCCATAAACAATGAATAGAGAGGAACCTCTTCAAGTGAATGAAAAACCTCTACAAAAAGTTATCAGGTTTAAGGGTTGGGAACTGAAGTTCTCACATTGGCAGCAGGAGCAAGGTAACTCTGTGTCCTCTTACACTGCCATTCAATGCTAAACTGAAGTCATTTGCAATAGGACTATAATACCAGGAAGGGGAAAACAGGCACACAGATTGGAAATAAATAAATAGAACTGTCTTTATTCCCACGTGGTTCAATGCTATGTACAAAACTGAAAATAACTGACCAAACACCACGCAAACCAAAGACTAAAAGCAAACCAGCTGGAACCAACCAGAATTTACAGCAAGGTTATAGAAATGAAGACCACTACGCAAAAGTCAGCCATTTTCCTAGATAACACCAATGAACAAGTGAAACAGGAAGTTAAAAGCAACGCATATGCAACATTAGCACCTAGAAAATGAAATGTGTAGATACAAATCTGAGGAAAGATGTATAAGGTCTGTATAAGGAAAGCTAAAAAATGCTGATAATGGAAACCAAAGAACTCAGTGAACAGACAAATATGTGTTTACGAAACACACCCACATTCATGATTTAAGAGGCTCTGCTCTGGCGAGATGTCAGTGCTTCTCAATTTGTTCTACAGTTTTAATATGATCCCTATTAAAAAAAAAAAAAAAAAAACAATCCAGCCAACTGTTTCGTGGATATTAACAAACTGACCCTAAATTTTGTATGGAAAGGAGAATGACCCAGAACAGCCACCATAATATAGAGGCAAGTTGGAGCACTGACAATGCCTGACTTCCTGACTTGCCACAAGCCTACAGCGCACAGGCGGGGTGCTCCTGACCACAAACAGACCAGAGGGGTAGAAGGGAGCCCAGAATCAGCTCCACATACACGCTGACTGACAGGCCACCTTGGCAACAGAACAAAGACAGTCACATAATCATAAAGATAATCTCTCCAGCAAATGTGCTGGGCCCATCTGATATCACCAAGCAAAAGAAATCTAGCCACAGACACTACGCCTTTCTCAAAACTTAACTCAGGCTGGATTGTATTCCTAAATGGAAGATACAAAATTATAAATCTCCCAGAAGACAGGGTGGCAGAAAATCTTTGGGCTTGCTGATTAGTTTTTAGATATAACACTAAGGGCATAGTCAGAAAAAAAATGGATAAGCTGGCCCTCATTAACATTAAACTCTCTTCTCTGTGAAAGATGCTTTTAGAGAAAGAAAAACACAAGCCACAGGCTGGAAAAAAAATAGTAGCAAAATACAAATTCTGGTTAGGTATTTTTCGGGAGTCATCGACTTCTCAACAGACATTTTTCATGTCAAAAGGAGCCTTGTTAGGAGAAAATAGTTTTGCTTTTTTCCAAAGTAGGCTTCCCCTACATGAATTCTCCAATGCTAGGGTATGCACTTGAAGTAATATGTGTAATTCACTCAAAAACTGTACTGTGTGTCTAAGGGTCTATTTTATTTAAAAATGTATGCCATACAGGACCACACATCCAAATGAACAGATGAGCTTGTTTTGCAGGTGCTGGAACACAAGTAAAAACCACAAAGATGACTCTGAATGCAGGGGCCAGATACAGGCTGGCCCCTGTCACATGTTCTGAGCACAAATACTGGGACAATGTTGTTCAGCACAGTCCACGTGGTGAGGAAAACCCAGAAAGACCGAGTTCACATGCCCAGATATTGGTTCATGCGGGCTTTGGAAAAGCTGTTTTCGGATGGAAGTCACAGGGTGTCACCGAGTGGGGTGGGGCCGGACACAGCTCTACAGCTGCTCTTTCAGCTGCGGGCGTGCTTGGTGCATGGCTCTGTGCCTGTGCTGTGTTTTGGTGCAGAGGCCTGAAGGGACCGGGGTGAAGAAGGAGAAACATTAAGTCTTGCTTTAGGGAGCTGCACATAAGAACAAAATAGAACGTGTACACCTAGAACGGAAGCTTGAGGGCTGTGTGTGTGTTAGAAAAAAAAAAAAAAAGACAGGAAAATATGCAATGGGAAAAAGAAATAATTCCTAGTAAAACAAAAATTGCAATACCCATAAAACTGCAGTTATACTGATTAAAGATTATAAATCTCACATCACACAAAGCAGCAAGCTCTATGTATCACTTTACAAATAAGGAAGCAAAGTGGAACACAATGCTGAGAAATGGGCCAGATAATTTAGGGGGTTACGGGCTGACAGAAGTCCTTTGTGAGCTGGGCGTTGCTCGGCACCAGGCTCCCACTCACAAGCATCAGGATGTGTCTTCTACTCTGTGTTGTAAATATAGTTAAAGGAAATCATTAACAGTTGTGTTCAGGGTCACTCCCTTGCATAAGAGTTTTAACAAGTTTTCTCAGAAACAGTAAACCAAGCAGATAAAGCCACACATGTGGAATGATATAATAAAATATTACAATCACAGGACACTCTGGTTTTACAGTGCAGAAGATGGAAAACCATGCACACCCAAGAGAGAGGAAAGGCCCTGAGTTCTGGGTGGCTCGTGGCCCCTACACATCCATCTGTGAGACAGGCCTTTCTGGCAGAGTTCTGCCAGCCAATCAGAAGACAGTTCTGACAGCATCCTGTTAATTAGACCAGGAAGAGACATGGTAGAAGTGGTGTAGATAGAGGAATGAGCATCTGGGCTGCATGTGCAACAGTGTGTGTGGCCACAGGAGAGGAACAGAGGGAGCCTTCAGCGACGTGGACAGCAAACTGGCTTCCTTCTTGGCTGCTGGTCGGTTACACTGCGTCGAGCACAGGAAGCAGCTCAGGGAGTGCCTGTGCCCCAGCCCTGTCACCCTCCACTCTGCTGACCTGGACTCGGCCCCACACTCGTGACTGTGGATGCACAAAACACTACTTCCTGGAGTATCGTGATTCCTACAAAAAAACTTCTATCCCAATTAGAAGAGCTGATCCAGAAATATTTGTGCATTTGAAGGAACCAGTGATTAAAAACCAGCTGTTGATTAGGACGCTTACTTCAGAATCCATGAAGCCCATTCTTCTGCCTTTCGCCATCCTGCACGGAGTGGACCCTGGTCCTGTGTCTAGCACGCTTGAAGAAATTGATGCACTTGAATTCTGTCCCTGCCACTGCTTCACATGAATCACAGCACAACTGCAATGCCTGCCTTGTGGGGACACTGGGTATTACCAGGAACTCTGGGGGCTCATTGTTTCTAATCCTCCTACATTCTGTTCTTTGCCCTCCTTGGCTGTCTTCAGCCCCAGAGCTCCCAAGACCAAGAGCAGCCAAGGCAGACAGGGCAGGGGAAGCCTCTCAGAAAGGCCAGGCCCACAGATAGGACTGGGCCACGGCCAGTGCTTTGCCACCGCCACCATCTTCCCTCTCCCCTTACAGCATCCTTTCTCCCTGTCTGTGGTCTGTGTTAACCTCAAGCATCATCCTGTGTGCCCTTTACTGTCCCATATCCATGCACCCACACCACTGTCCTGCCTGTCTCCAGCCTCTTTTCAGTCCCTCCATCGGAGTCCCACCTGCAGCCCCTTCCAGTGAGCGGGGCCACATCCAGCGCCCGTGACCCCAACCCTGGCCCCGCAGCCTGGCACTGCCCAGCCTCTCCCTTTCCAAAGGGGTGAGCCCCAGGTTCCTCACCATGGTTCAGACTCCGGAGTCTGCTTCCTTATTTTTTTCCATAATTTTATTGAGAAACAAATAGCAATGAGACAGTTTCAAACCAAATTGGTAGGACAGTTTCAATTATTAACACATTGCATACATTCTTCCTAGTGGTTAATTACTGTACAAGATGCAGACATGATATCCTATTTATAAGCTCTATTAGAACAAATCCCTCTATTCATTAAGAGAATGTAACTATATATCTATCCTAACCACTTTGGATACACAGATACAAAATGGACATTCATCTGTATCCCCTTTTTTTGTTTAGTTCCGTTATATGAATATTATAGGTGTGTTAACTCAGCAAAATATTCTAAAAGAGTCCAGTAGCCCATAATAGTATTGGGTCTTCCACTTCACTGGCAATATCAGAAATTGTTGACCTGAGTCCCCTACAGCTCAACATAACAGCATGGCTTTACTTCTTATACTTCGTTTCATACTTTTCTGCTGAATGGTTAAGACCAAGGTAAAGCAGGACCTATGCAACAAGAGTTGTAGCTTTTGGGTCTGATAAGGTCAGTGAAATCCCCTCAGGATTTATCCTGAGATCCTGTACCTCAGATTGTAGAACCTTTGTCAGTGTCAGTCATGTGGATGAGTCACGGCCATTGCTTGACCAATGTGCTCTCTGGGAAAGCCTGAGAGAACAGTCTGCTCCCTTATGAGCTACGCTGCATTCGGGCACTCAGTGAATGAGTTCATTCATAATTAATGTTCAATCTTAAACAGTGGTTTATCTTAATTAAAAAAAGATGTAAATCCAAGACTTAAGATATCAGATAGAGACAGTGCGGGAAAAGCAGACAGACTCCACAGGCGATTTCCTTGCTTATCTTTGGAGAATCAACTTATACAAACACACACATTTTTGCTGTGCAGATTTCTGAGGCAGTATTTAGCTCTGCAAAAGTCAACTTACTATAACAATGTAAGAAAGATCTACAAACTGCTGTACAGGGTTTCAGAGTAAATCCTGAGGAGATCTGACTAACCTTGTCAGATATAAAAGTTACATTTCTTATTATATAGGTCTTGCTTTATCTTGGTCTTCACCATTCAGCAGAAAAGTATAAAAATGAGGTATAAAAAGTAAAGCCATATTAATATGCTGAGCTGTAAAGAGCTCAAGTCAACAACTTCTGACATTGCCAGTCCTATGGATAACCCACTACTATTATGGAATCCTGGACTATATTGGATTATTTTGCTGAATTCACTCACCTATAATATTTAAATGGCAATGGACTACCCATCTCTGACAATGCTAAACAAAAAGGAGATACAAATGAAGGACCATTTTGTGTCTGTATATACAAAATATTTAGGATAAGTATACAGCTACTTTCTCTTAATTCAATGAAAAGAAAGATTTGTACTAATAGTGATTGGACAGGATATCATGTCTACATCTTATACTATGAATAACCACTACAAAGACAACAATATGCAATGTATTAATTATTGAAACTGTCCTATTAATCAGTTTTGAAACTGTCTCATTGCTATTTGTTTCTCAATAAAATTAATTTAAAAAATGCAAGTACTGAATGACTTTCCTTCTATGCAAATGAAATATATATTATATAACCTCTATTCTACAGTTTCCATATTTCATCTTGAAGATAGTTTCTAGGTATCAATACTAAAGGCTTAATCACTTTCTAACAAGCACATGTTTCTTCTTAAGAAGGACTCTTCATTATCCAGCTTGTTCCCTGTTGATAAACATTTGCTTAGCTCTTTCCTGTCCATTTATCTTTGCACAGAGCTGACTCTTACTTGTTGAATTTCCACTTTGAATGTGGCTGGGGCACAGTGGGATTCCTTTTCAATGTAGCAGCCCATTGGCCTGTGGTCCCTTTGAGAGGCTGTGTAAAATTGGCATGTTGACCAACCTCTTTATTTTTCTAAACAACTGTTTTTAGGTTTTGCCCAGTGAATTCTGAAATATCACATTTTTACATTAGATAGTTCTTTTGATATTTTCAAACATGTAATTCTTTTTTATTTTTTAATGTGTTTGGTTGTTACAGGGTCTTACTACACAGCTCAGACTCAGTGATCCTCCCATTTTCAGCCTCCCCAGTGCTGGGATTATAGGCGTGCATCACTACACCCGGACTCTGGCCAACTCACCTCACCCTGGGGTTGGGGCTGGCATAGCATGAGGTACCAGAGATCAAACCTCGGTCCCTGTGCTTGCCTAAGCAGGAGATTTAGTTCACTGAGCTATCTCACCAGCCCTCAAATGGGTAATTCTATCTTGCATAATAGTGGTGTTGCTGCATTTACACTTGATAATTTTCTTTTTCTTCTTTCTGCCTAGTGTTCCAGGACAGTAAAGGACAGAGAGAGAAATGGGAAGTGGGAGAGAGGGAGAGAGGGGGAAAGAGAGGGAGGGAAGGAGGGAGGAAGAGAGAGAGAGAAAGAGAGAGAGAGAGAGAGAGAGAGAGAGAGAGAGAGAGAGAGAGAGAGCCCTGAGCCCTGGCTACTCCTGATTTGTGCTCACACTGAGGAGGGGACCAAGGCTCACAAGTGGGGTTGGACCTTTTTCTGCAGACACTGTGTCCTGGAGACCTGCTGCAGACGGCGGCCAGCAGAGCATAAGTGGGCACCTCTATACCTCAGGCCTGATGGCTGTCCCACACCTCTGCTGCATTAACCTTTTTCTCCTTCAACTATAAGACCAAGCTCCACGTAACACTTTTAGAGATTTCCTAGTCTGGGCCCCTGGGAGGCCAGGCGGAGCCCCACTCAGGTACCTCAAGTGAGTCCTCAGATGAGCTGGGTCTCCTTGCTCCTTCGGCCTCTGCACTCCTGCACTAACATTTGCTTGCATTCATTGAAAGTTCAGGGCCCAGATAGGGCTGTACCTTAAAAGCCTGCCTAAGCATTAATGTCGCAGCTTGCAAGAAGTGTGCCACGTGTTCAGCTCCACTCAGGCATCATCTCTCAAGTATCCAGCTCTTTGAGGGAAAGACCAAAGAGATACTTGATCTCCTTGGGGTGTGATTCTCCCTTATTCTTAATATGAAAAGAGCTGTAGATTGTGCCTGGAGAGAAATGGCCCCGAAGGTAAGGTGGACCACAGCCTCCGAGCAGAGCCGGGTGTGCAGAGCGGGCCTTGACATGCTGCAGGACCCTGTGCCACTCACACAAGCAGCTTTCAGGCTGAGCCCAGCCCTGAGTGGTCTGTCCACAGAGCAGCTGCTGGCTCTGCTTCAAGTGTGAATCCCAAGGCAGAACCACCTGGTGACCGGTACTACAAACAGATCCCCACCGGAGGTGATTTCCACACTTGCGTAAGTGAACATGGATGTGCACGCAGTGACAAGAGAGGAGAGAAACAAAGAGGACAGAAAGAGACCTGCCCCTTCACCTTCCTTGGAGGTGACAAGAAATCCCTTACTCTAAAAATTAATGACTAAAGACAGGAACTAACCATGTAGCCTGCCCATGCAGGAAGACTTTAGTCACCCACAGCTGACAAAGAAAAGCTCTTCTTCCCTGTTAAAATGATACTCTTCCCACTGCACTTGTGACCTGGATTCAAGGAGACCAATGTCCTGGCTGTGGGATATGAGGAGACCCTAGGTGACCTGCTGATTTCCAAGGGAATGTGTATGTTTGCAGTCTGCCCACCCCCAATGAATCAGGTGACACGGGTGACAAAAAGCATCAGCAACTGTAGGCTTTATTTTTTTTCTTTTTTTTTTTCAAAGTTTTATTGATAAACAGATAGCAATGAGACAGTTTCAAATCAAATTGGAAGTACAGTTTCAACAAATAATACACT